>NC_069697.1:635688-953532 GCF_023699985.2 Odocoileus virginianus | reverse complement strand
CATTGGTCCCTAAAGAAGAACATGGGAAAATCAGCTGGCAAAGAATCAACCAACACAGGAAGTAAGAAGCAAAACATCTGTTATCTGTCTAATCAAAACCAACTCAAAGAAAAGGTTCACTCTGATGCAATCCAAAGACCCTCCTACTTAGAAAAGAGGCATTTCTCCTCAATAATTCCTGACATTTTCAGCAGTGAGTTGAGGACAGCCAGGCTGCCTGGTTTCAATCTCAGTTCTGTCATTTCCAAGCTTGGTGACTGTGATGAAGTTAGGTAACTTCTCTATGCCTTAGTTTACTTGTTTGTGATATAAAAAATAAAAGGATCGATTTACATGATTATTAAGAGTAAATAGTAATAATGGAGAGCAGTTAGAACACTGCCTCGCACAGAGCAGGTACTCAAATGTATTAATTGTTATGTTGTTGCTGCTGCTGATAATGAAGGGGACAAAAGGAAGGAAAAAGGAGAAGAAAGAGAGGAGGAGGTGATGATAAAGCACTAGTGCAGTACTATTAACAGCGGCAGCAGTGGTTGGTAACAACAACGGGAAATGAGATACACACCGAAGCACTAACCACGTAACAGGCTCCCAAGAGATACTCTATCATTTCTTTCCTTTTCCCTTCCTACTGATAAGCCCGCAGGTCAATCTCTGTTTCCATACAATTTATCTAGGAGTTACCAACACTTCCTGCAAATACTACTTATTATCACCAGTTTAATAGCGTATAGTCATTTTCCAATTAAGGGGGAAAATTGAAATTCTCTCTTTTTAAAAAATTATTTATTTGGCTGCGCTGGGTTTTAGTTTTGGCATGTGGGGTCCTCAGTCTTCCTTGTGGCATGCACGATCTAGTTCCCTGACCAGGAATTGAACTCAGACCTGCATTGGGAGCATGGAGTCTTAGCCACTGGACTGCTAAGGGAGATGCCAAACCGAAATTCTTAAAAGGCTTTTAAATAATAAACACAAAAAATCAAGAGGGTTTTTTTTTTTTTTTTTGTCACACTGTGTCATGAGGAATCTTAGTTCCCTGATTACGGATGGAACCCGGATCCCCTGCAGTGGAACCTCGGGTCTTAACTACTGCATCTCGAGGGAAGTCCTTTGTTCAGTTTTTTTTTTTTAAAAAGAAGCTTCAATAAAGACTCACCAACTGGAACTTTCTCCCAGGTCGTTATCAGCCTTGGTGTGCTCTTACTCAGCACAGGGCCCACTTCTGAAGCCCACGTGTCTCCAGCGGAGCAGGCCAGCGCAGCCAAGAGAGACAAACACATCCAGGAAGCAGTGTGCTGTCTGGAGAAGTCTATCGGGATCTCCCCAGGGCCACTTTCTATCATGTACAGCAGGGCCAGCTCCGTGGGCACGGCCCCATTGCAGAATACCTGGATCCAGTTCCTCTGCCCACCTAGGGTGCAACAAGAAAGCGAGGAGGACAAGGATGCCTCCTCAGGGGGAAGACACGCAGCCACCTGAAACTGCTCCTATTTACACTGGGAAAGTTAAGAAAAGGAAAATGACCACAATGTTTAAAATGACTAACAGTGGGATGATAACACTGCCCACATTCTATATTGTTTCAGAATAATTAATGATAGACTTCAGTACTTCTAAAATTCTGCTGTTCTTGCCATCATGGTAAAGTAATAATAAACTATATCAGGCCACTACTTTAAGTAATTCTCATATAAAATTTATGTTTCATGAGTCTAAATAGGTTCTGATTAAAAGTTTATGATATGTTAAGCTGAAATAAAAGTTACTAATTTAAGTGACATTAAATATAATTCATTTTACCTTCCTTGTATTCTGAATCTAGACGTTTCTTTGCTTCTCCTTTCCATTTAGTAAGTTTTGAGGAAGTAAGAAAAAACATCAGCAAAGAGGTGAAAAAGCTGAAATTTGCAATGGTTAGGATAAATCCAACCACGAGCCCTGAAAGAAACACATATATACAAAATTACACTTAGACCATACACTAACACTGTGAAAAAGAAGAATGAATTTTTTCAGTTATTTTCATATTAAAACTGGAAATGTTCATTTCTAATATATGTACATTTTTACCAACTAAGACATTACCAAATAGTATGCAATAGCACCCCACTCCAGTACTCTTGCCTGGAAAATCCCATGGACGAAGGAGCCTGGTAGGCTACAATCCATGGGGTTGCTAAGAGTCAGAGATGACTGAACGACTTTCACTTTTCACTTTCATACATTGGAGGAGGAAATGGCAACCCACTCCAGTGTTCTTGCCTGGAGAATCCCAGGGACAGCGGAGCCTCGTGGGCTGCCATCTATGGGGTCGCACAGAGTTGGACACGACTGAAACGACTTAGCAGCAGCATAGTCTTTCTATTTTTTACATTTTCCCTTCATATCTGGGATTTTTTTCCCACTTTACAAAAAATTCAGTAAATAGACCATCCAAGAGTGAATCTGGGAGAAAGAGGCAGATAGAAAACAAGCTTCAACATGACAGAAGTAAGTCTCTCCTTATTAGTAATTATTTTAAATGCAAATGGTTTAAGTGATCCAATCAAAAAAACAGAGACTGCAAAATGATAAAAATACTGGTCCAATTACGTGCTGACTACAAGAGACTTGCTTTAAATCTAAAAACACAATGGGGTGAAAGTAAAAGAACTGAAAAAGATAATCCATGCAAATAAGTGACCAAAAGAGAGCAGGGGTGGCTATACCAATATTAGACAAAACACACAAAATAGACAAAACTGTATTCATGTGACATGATCTCTCTCTATATATATTTAAAGCATTTCTTTTCTTTCTGGCATAACAGAATGCTTGGGGCTCATCTTAAACCTACTTTGCCCCAGCCCTGAAAGCAGCCATTTCTCCGAGGAGCTCTGGAGAAAGTGGGGAATGGATATTAGAGGTCAAAATCTAGGCTCATGGTCTATCCATATCTACTGAGATATATTTGCTTTTTGTGGACAAAGCAAGTGAATACACACATACAAATATACACTCATGCATATATATTCATGCATATACACGAGTCCTTCCAGCCTTGCATCTTCCGAGACTGTGAGGGGCACAATCAGGCACAGTGATCCTCTGTGGCCCTATCCAGGCCACCCGCTAGGATAATATTACTAACTACAACTGCTTCACCCCTAACTGCATGGTGGACAGTCTCTGCTCTCTGTAACTCTTAAGATAAATATATTCAGTTTTGCTATATGAAGACTTTTATTAAATAACACAACAAACACTGCTAACAGAACAGATATTAAACAATTAAGTATGCTACTATGTATTTAATAATTTAAGTATTAAATAACAGAACAAGGGCCCAGATTCCTATTTCTGAAGTAATTCCTTCCATTGGTAAGCTCGATCTAGACTGATTCATCAGTCACTGAATTACTTGATTATTGGCATTTTACTTAAGTTCAGTACATTTTAATTGAGAGTGCAAGAAACAGGATAACGCTGTATAAAGTACCAATAGTAATAAAGTGCCTCACCTCTGGAGCTGAACATTCTGAAGTTAAAACCTGAACTGCTGCATTTACTATTGAAAAATTAGATGTTACCTAACTTTAAGCTTCTATTTCTCATCAGTGTATTAATAATAATTCCTACCGCACTGGCTTACTGTGAAAAGTTAAATGAGATAATTTTAATAATATGCTTATTATATAAGCCAACGCATAGGAAGTCCTTAATAAATGTTAAGTACTATCATTGGCAATAATATTAAATAGCAGTTACAGTGGTAAAACCTCAACAATCACATTATTGTTGCAATTATGATTATTATTATGTTATCCAATGTTAAAGTCTTTTCAATTGTTTTTTTAATATATTACACAAGTGGTATACAAGTGGGCTTCCCTGGTGGCTCAGTGATAAAGAATCCACCTGCCAATGCAGGAAACATGGGTTTGATTCCTGAGTCGGGAAGATCCCCTGGAAAAAAGTGAAAGTCATTCAGTCATGTCTGACCCAGGCTACCCACTCCATGGCATTCTCCAGGCTAGAATGCTGGAGGGGGTAGCATTTCCCTTCTCCAGGGGATCTCCCCAACCCAGGGATCGAACCCGGGTATCCCTCATTGCAAGTGCATTCTTTACCAATTGAGCTATCAAGGAAGGCCCTGCCCCCAACCCCCTGAAGAAGGAAATGATGACTCACTCCAGTATTCTTGCCTGGAAAATCCCATTGACAGAGGAGCCTGGCAGGCTCTAGTCCACGGGGTCGCAAAGAGTTGGGCACAACTAAGCAAATGAGCACACATGCACGCAGTACACAAGTTCCGGAGAGGAAGGCCAAAACATATGGAAGTATGTGAACTAACAGTCAGACTGCCTTTCTCCCGCACCACCACCATGCCCCATGCTTCTCCAAGGCGCTGCCCTCTACTTCAACCACAGAATACCACATGAAGCAACCAATGTTCAAGTTGAGGATAGGTTCAGAATGAGGAAATGAATTGAAGGCAACATGCTTCAAAGGGATGATTTCTTTGATGTAGTCTAAAAATATCTTAGAATTTTTTGTATCTCCCAGTTATGTCTGAACTTTTAGATTAGTAACTGCCGTCTGCAGCGCATGTCTATTCCACCTCTTCAACCCACCTCTGACATCTCTAACGGTTCCTCAGTGCTAAGGACTTAATACATGTAACAATGGGAAGCTTCCAAAGAAAGTGAAGACTCAAGGATTATGGCTACCTTCTGAGTTTAAAACATGTTAATTCTGTAACTGGCAGGTGTCATCTGGGGAACTGAGACAACACTGTCTATAAAGAGCTTTGATAGTGGGAATCAGTCAGTTCAGTTCAGTCACTCAGTCGTGTCCGACCCTTTGCAACCCCATGGACTGCAGCACACCAGGTCTCCCTGTCTATCACTAACTCCCAGACTTTACTCAAACCCATGTCCATTGAGTCTGTAATGCCATCCAACCATCTCATTCTCTCTTGTCCCTTCTCCTCCTGCCCTCAATTTTTCCCAGCACCAGGATCTTTTCAAATGAGTCAACTCTTCACATCCGGTGGCCAAAGTATTAGAATTTCAGCTTCAGCATCAGTCCATCCAATGAATATTCAGGACTGATTTCCTTTAGGATGGACTGGTTGGATCTCCTTGCAGTCCAAGGGACTCTCAAGAGTCTTCTCCAACACCACAGTTCAAAAGCATCCATTCTTCAGGGCTCAGCTTTCTTTATAGTCCAACTGTCACATCCATATATGACTACTGGAAAAACCATAGCCTTGACTAGATGGATCTTTGTTGGCAAAGTAATGTCTCCGCTTCTCGGTTGGTCATAACTTTTCTCCCAAGGAGCAAGCGTCTTTTAATTTCATGGCTGCAGTAATCATCTGCAGTGATTTTGGAGCCCAGAAAAATAAAGTCAGCCACTGTTTCCCCATTTATTTGCCATGAAGTGATGGGACCAGATGCCATGATCTTAGTTTTCTGAATGTTGAGCTTTAAGCCAACTTTTTCACTCTCCTCTTTCACTTTAATCAGGAGGCTCTTTAGCTCTTCTTCGCTTTCTGCCATAAGAGTGTTATCATCTGCATATCTGAGGTTATTGATATTTCTCCCGGCAACCCTGATCCCAGCTTGTGCTTCATCCAGCCCGGCATTTCTCATGATGTACTCTGCATATAAGTTAAATAAGCAAGGTGACAATATACAGCCTTGATGTGCTCCTTTCCTGATTTGGAACTACTCTGCTGTTCCATGTTCAGTTCTAACTGTTGCTTCTTGACCTGTATACAGATTTCTCAGAAGGCAAGTCAGGTGGTCTGGTTATTCCCATCTCTTAAAGAACTTTCCACAGTTTGCTGTGATCCACACAGTCAAAGGCTTTGGCATAGTCAATAAAGCAGATGTTTTTCTGGAACTCTCTTACTTTTTCGATGATCCAATGGATGTTGGCAATTCGATCTCTGGTTCCTCTGCCTTTTCTAAAACCAGCTTGAACATCTGGAAGTTCTCGGTTCACGTACTGCTGAAGCCTGGCTTGAAGAATTTTGAGCATTACTTTGCTAGTGTGTGAGATGAGTGCAATTGTGTGGTAGTATGAGCATTCTTTGGCATTGCCTTTCTTTGGAATTGGAATGAAAACTGACCTTTTCCGTCCTGTGGCCACTGTTGAGTTTTCCAAATTTGCTGGCATATTGAGTGCAGCACTTTCACAGCATCATCTTTTAGGATTTGAAATAGCTCAACTGGAATGCCATCATCTCCACCAGCTTTGTTTTTAGTGATGCTTCCTAAGGCCCACTTGACTTCGCATTCCAGGATCTGGCTCCAGGTGAATGATCACACCATCGTGATTATCTTGGTCATGAAGATCTTTTTTATACAGTTCTTCTTTGTATTCCTGCCACCTCTTCTTAATATCTTCTGCTTCTGTTAGGTCCATACCATTTCTGTCCTTCACTGTGCCCATCTTTGCATGAGAAGTTCCCTTGGTATCTCTAATTTTCTTGAAGAGATCTTTAGGCTGAAAGTTACCTAAAATTGCAACCAAAGGGGCCTGGGAATAATCTTTGGGAGGCAGAAAAGGGAAAGGTACAATTGGAATTTTTTAATCTAATAAACTCAAATGTAATCAATTATATCAAATATACTACTGCCTAGAGAAAGACCGTGAGAATGAATAAGAAGGCTGGTTAGCCCAAAATATAGAATATGAAGGCCAAGAGAACCAGAGGTTGGCAGACTTGAACACTATACCAGGAGGACTCTCTGAACTATGCGTTTGCATTACTGACTTGTTTCTCAGTAAGGTGTGTCTGTGCCGTTGTGTCCAACTCTTTGCGACCTCATGAACCATAGCCTGCCAGGCTCCAATGTCCGTAGGATTTTTCCTGACAAGAATACTGGAGTGGGTTACCATTTCCTCCTCCAGGGGATCTTCCTCATCCAGGGATTGAACCCATGTCTCCTGATTCTCCTGCACTGGCAGGCAGATTCTTTACCACTGAGCCACCTGAAAAGCAACCTTCTACATAGAGCTGACTTCTCAACTGGCCTGACCTGAACAGTGATGCATGCACCCAGTTGGCCCAGGAGTTCCATATTTAATCAGATTAATAATAAAGTAGCACTCTGGCTCATTGATTAGTCCTTTGTGACAGTGGGCAACATAAACCATTTCCTTTGGCTCTGATCAATTCTGGGTACCTGACAGAATGAGATTTCTATTTGAAAAGACTGAAAACCGTACCTGAACTATGATAACCAAAGAGGTAAGGCCACCTCTGTGAGACCACATGAAGCACAGCCACTGGCCTTTCCTGACAACACCCCACTGGCTGGGCACGCCCATCACCCTCACAGCATCTTCTTCCTGGGATTAAATGCGTCAAACACCTCCTACTTCTCATCTGCCTCCCCGACTAGAAATGCATGCTCTTTGACAATGGAAATTTTTACCTGATTTGTTCACTAGTCTTCAGTGCCCAAGACAGTGTCTGGCAAACTAAATATTTGTTGTAGGAATGAATTTATAAAAGCAAAAATCACTAAACCCGAGAGTCTTGAAAAGTGAAATTAAATTTAAACTTGTCAAGAGATTGATGACAATCTGTCTACACAGACATGTTCAAAGGAACACCGAGTAACTAGACCGGACAGCACTTCCCTGGAGCAGATCACCTGCACAGCGCTTTACAGGTTACAAGTACATTCTCACATAAGCCCGCCTGCCATCCTCTCCTTATTTGAGAGGTATTCTTTCTCTTCAGGGGAGGACAGCACTCCAAATACCCAGATCCTGAGGATGTTCTGAAACTCTTCTCAATTCCAACCACACTAAAGACATGCTATTGCAAAACTGAGTAAAAATCCCTATAATAGTAATTGTGGAAGGAAAACAATACTAACATTTATAAAATATGTATTTTAAGTGCCAGGTCCTATGCTAATCATTTTATATGTATGACTCCTCATGATGAGTCAGTGCTATAGACATTATTATCCCTTCTCATTTTACAGGTGGGAATAGTCATTAAGACGAAGTTTAAGTGCCTTGCAGTCACACGTTAGGACTGTGACTAAGTATATCATACTTAGTCGATGATGATGATCTTTGAATATACTTTGAACCAACAATGATGATATACTTTGAATCAACAGTAGTTTTTTATCCTTAAGGGGAAAAGAAGCTCCAAACAAAAAAGATACCAACTTTCCATAGAATGAATGACTAGGCAAAGAGTGGAGTTTTAAAATCCATCTACATGTATTTCCCAAGCACTGTTACAACAGTGTGCAGCACTATTCAAAAAAGCATGGGACACAGAAGCATATGTATAGTCTGTCTGTGGGGAGTTTATTGTATAAGACTTTACAGATTAAAAAGATACGGTGTCCCACACATTTTCTTGTTTGAGCGTCACCAAGAAGCCCACAGGGACCTATTTCATGAAGAAAAGTGAGGCTCGGAGGAGATAGGTGCCATGGCCAAGTTCACGGAGAGAGAGGTGGCAATGCCAGGATTCAATCACGTATCTTCTAATTCTAAATCAAGCCAAGTAGGGGAGGAATAGAGGCCCAAGGCCTAGAAGGCAGAAAAGGAAACGGTAGCAGGAAGGAAACCAAAGTGGAGAGCAGAAAAGTAAAAGAAAACAGGATAATAAACAGCACGGAAGTCAAAGGAAGACAGCACTTCAAGAACTTGACGCTTCTTCCTACAGGTCAAGAATAATGAAAACCAAGGCAAGGCTCCCCGACAAAAAACATTTCTCGCAAGCATAACTCTATATTATTATATTCAATCAGAGATTGCTCAAATCATTTGCTATAGATGAGTTAGTACTTTCAAAGTGCTAAAATAGATTTCTCAATTGCTTGACAGAACTCGAAGAGTGTGTCTCAGTTTTGAAGAACGAGAGAGAGCATCATTTCCTGAGGACCTGTGCCTAATAGTGGCAATCACCCTATACATGCTGGCTATATGTCTAGGCACTGAGCTAAAAACTTCACAGAAATTATTTTATTCTTGCTGCAACTCTAAGAATGAAAATGAGAGGTAGATCAAGATTTTGTGGGTCTTGAAGCTCACTTTTTTTTTTTTAAATCTTTTACCCCCGAAAAATTTACAAAACAAGAGGACCGTGAGAGCACAAAGCTAGGGCCCTTCCTAGGACTTTGAAAGGTACTGCTGCAAATGAGGTGCCATGGAGCTTAAGCTGTTACTTTCATGGTGTTGCCCTTCTCTAGGTTGGATTCTTTTAATGCACAGGAAGCATTTATTCATCTTCTGAATCCTTAAACAGTTGAAGTATAGCTGACTTACAATGGCATGCTAATTTCTAGGTTAGATGTTAAAAACCCTCTTCTCTGAAGAGAAAACTGAGGTACCGGGAGGTTAAGTGACTTTCTCAAAGCCCCACGACTTTCCTAGCCATTATTCTAACTCATCTTGCCTGATTCCAGTGCTTGCTCTTTTACCTATCAGACTATCTTGCCTCCGTGAAGGCCCACTCTAGTTCATAATACATTATAAAATCTCTGCTGTATGTGAACACAGAGGAGAGAAAGCACGTTTACAGTACATTAAGGCTAATGATCAGCAGCCTCTTGAAGGCTGGGTAGGCGGCTTCGAGACCTGCCAGTTCTAAAGAATCAGCACCGTGTGGTGATCCCAGCCTTTAGGACGTATTTGAGGGGAACCCTCATGTCTCGGGGCTTATACCGTTGGCAGGATATGAAAATCCCAAAGTCATATCAGGTCCCGTCACTCCTCTGGTTCGAGACAGGGAGATCCTAGCTTGGGGTGAAATCTTTACTGTGCTCAGCAACCCTCTATTATCTGGCCATGGCATCTGTCTTCAGTGTTTCTCTCTCATGACTTTTCCAGTCGAATGAGTCTTATTCTCACTCCCAAACAAACCAGGCTTGAACATGTCAGGGCCTTTCTGCTTGTTTTGTCAAGCCTGGAACATGCTTCTTGCAGTTCTTCTCATCTCTGACTTTTTCAGGTCCCAGTTCAAAACCACCTCTTTAACACAAAGGTTAATCCTGAGCCTATTCACAGAAAAGTGTCCCACATTCCCCAATATTCACACTTTATTATCTTTAGTTTTTCAACTTTATCAGTATATGAAAAGGTTTATGTATTTTATTAATCTATCTGTACTAAAGAATAGAAATCCCATAAAATCTGAAACCTTGCCTTTGTTCACAGCTATACTCCCAGTTTCTAGAAGAGTGGCACACAGTAAATGCTTAATAAATATCTGCCAGAAGAATAAATAAATGGCCTGTCCTCACTGCAATCCTGAAAATTTGAGAATACTCAGTTGGGACCACTCCACTTGAGGCTACTAATAGTAATTTCCAAGTGCTATTCGTCCCAAAATGGGCTTCCCAGGTGGCTCAGTGGAAAATAACCTGCCTGCCGTGCAGGAGATGCAAGAGATGTGGGTTCAACCCCTGGACAGGGAAAGACCCCTTGCAGCAGGAAGTGGCAACTGGCTCTAGTACTCTTGCCTGGAGAAGCCCATGGATAGAGGAACCTGGCCGGCTACAGTCCTTGGGTCGAAAAGAGCTGGACACGACTGAGCACATCCTTAACACTGGCTCCCACACTTTATCTTGAGGTAAAATGCTCCCAAGTTTCTGCCTGCAGAAAATTTAATCCAGATCAGAAGCTGAATAATCAAGGTCCTCAAAAGTCTATCACACTAATTTACTTGTTATCAACTACAAAGTTCAATTTGGATGTCACACTGAAAGGATATGTTAGTATCTGAAATTCTGGCAGAATAGGAATGGCGAGCAAGGCATAACTTTATTATTGTCTACACTAAGTAACATTGTGATTTATAGTTTCATATGTTCAGAATTTAGAAACCACCCATTTAAATTACATAAGCAATTATATGCCAAACGTTCAAAAGAAAAACATACCTCCTAAAGCCCCACTGTGATCTAGACTTTTCTTCTTAAACCCATTAGAGACGATCAAAACAGGAACAACAACAGAAAACAGCCAACGCCAAGGAGAAACAGGCTGAAAGTTACCTGAAAAATGACAGAAGTAGAGCATAAATTGCGTCAAGCCTACACAGGTTAGTCTTGGGTGCAAGCTTTGATAACTGTATTCTGGACTAAAACACTGTTGTAAGCAGAGAAACTGAGATGAAGCCACCAAAGTAAAATATTTACGTTGAAACTCAAGAGAGACAATCCTACTGGTGAGTGACAAAATAAGTCCTGTCTAAGTTTTGAGAACCATTTACAACTATTTATAATAACAGGTATTTGATACATATTTGAAGATGTGAAATGCATTTCTGGTTCTTTGGAAAGGAGGCACGTATTCAACCTCAAGAAATGCAGAGAACAAAAAGGATCTAGTTTTTTTTTTTTTTAAACAGGATCCAATTATTCCTCTCTCTGCCTTTCACAGAGATTTCTTAAAAAGGTGACATTCCCACAGGCTACATACACACCTCAGGATTCAAAGATTAGCAACTGATTTTCCCAAAGGTTGCATCCTTTGTTTTGGCAAGCATAATTTTTTTCAGATAATTGAGTCAATAAAGATTAGGAAATTTAGTATAAAAAAAATCCAGACTCTTGTTTCCTGTTTTAAAAGCTGGATGCTCAGGCTCACAAGGCAAAACTGACTACAGGGGAAGAGAAACAACCTCCTTTAGACCATTCATGGCGATACCATGTAAACTCCCCCCTTTAATATAAAATGATTATAGTCAAGAAAAACATGAAAAAAAAACACAAAAAACATGAACTATTGCTGTGCCCACATTTCTACTGAAAATTGGGAAATGTTATAGTCAATATTTTATAATAACTATAAATGGAGCATAACTTTTAAAAATTATGACTCACTTTATTGTACACCTGTAACATATAATATTGTACATCAACTAAAACAATAAAAATTTTAAAAAATAAAAAAAAGGAAAATGCAAGACAAAAAGGGTGAAACATTAAAAAAAAAACTGGGAAAATCCTATTTCTAGAAGTGCAAACTGTTCTCATGTGCTTAACATGCAAAGAAAAGCCTTGGACAGCTTCACTTACCTGCATTGAGTGCCTGGTCCCAAGGGGCCACTTCAATTTACAAATCCTGGCTTACTCTATTTAGTTCAAGCCATAGTTAACCTGCCAGTGTTAGTACTTACCTCCCTCCCCCAGCCCTCATCCCCTACTGGGAATCATGAATGAACAGCCAGCAATCTGTAGCTTGGAAAACACTTACTAGATTATTCACACATTTCTTTGCAAAACGACTAAGGTCTAAGATGGCTTAACACTATGTAAAAGAGTTTACTTTCTCACTCTGTTTTTCACTTTTCCTTTCAACTGAACAGTATTCCGTTTTTATAAAGGGCTATCAAGGAATCTGTACAAAAGCATACTTGTGCTCTATAACAGCTTCAAAACCTGAAGTTCTGAGTTCAGAGTACCTCGTATTTATGCAAATTGGCTTCAGGCTTTAAAACTATTTTGCTCTTCGGCAGTGACCAAACAGCAGGCAAATCTTCCAAATCTCCAAATGTGAACACTGTGTCGTTTATTTTCATTTTTTTTTACCGGACACATGAAACTGATGAACTTTATGAATATTCTTATTAAAAGTACCACTGCAATTGCTTTGCAAAATTATGTTTCACTTCACTTGCTTTTCACCAAGATAGACGTAACAATTACATAAAATATAAAACATATTTTGGAACAGGTATAACTAGTATGACAAGCAATATTTATTAAAAGCTTTAAAACGTTCAAGGCACTGTGTATTTATTTCCATGTTAGTAAATCCAAGTCAGGCCACAGAAGTTAAATAAACACAACAGTTTATAACCCTTCAGAGGATATGAGTTTTGGCCTTCAAAATGGGACATTCTAAATTTCACCGATTAAAGACAAATTAGAACATTCATACTCACCATAATAGGTGCTTGCAGTCATAGACATAATCCAGAAAGCTGAAGAAATGCAAATGATCAGGCTCAATATAACTATATTAGTTATCATCTTTATGTATTTCTTGTACGTATTGTCGTCAAGATCTCGCATGAAAAATAAGGATATAAACACCTGGGGAAGAAACTATCTCGCGTTTCGGAGAAAAATAAAGTCAGTTAAGTGGCCAGCAAAACATTCGTATAGAGGCGAACATAAATGCTAACATTTGCCACCAGTCCAGAAAACAATATAAACCGAAACTGTTTCTAAATGCTGGGCTGAGCTCTGCCACGGGAGCTTAGGCGAGGAGCGCCTACACGCAGAGCTCGGTCACTTCACACCTGGACTTGGCCGCCGCGCACGGGAAAGGGAAGCGGGGGCAGCCAACCAGAGGCTCGGGGCGGCGACCTCCGCCTTCCCCGCCCGCCCGTGCGCTGAGGCCGTGCGCCCGCGGCGCGAAGGGGCGGGGCGCGGGACTAGGACGCGGGGGGTCCCGGTTGCGAGTCGCGCCCGACCGCGCGTGGTCGCTCCGCACGGCCGCCCGCGCGGCTCCAGAGGCCTGATCCAGCCGGCCGGGCACAGGACGCCGGAGCTCCGCCCGCGCCTGCCCTCTCGTCCGCCGCCCGCGCGGCTCCAGAGGCCTGGTCCAGCCTGCCGGACGCAGGGCCCCGGAGCTCCGCCCGCGCCTGCCCTCTCGTCAGCGCCCGAGATGCGCCTCCTGCGCGCATGCTCCGCGGCCACCGCGGGCGTGGCCTCGCTCACGCGAGCGTTTAAAGGGCGGCTCCAAGGGCAGGCAGGCCTGGAGGATCCCGCAAGCGAGTACCTTCGATAGTGCTCTTTGCGTTAGCAGTGCTTCTTAGAATCTAGGCAATTGGAACACCCTATAAAGGTCTTGCGTTTGAGGTCATGCCCAAGCGCTGAAAAGTGAAACCCGCCACCATGAGACTAAGAGGAATGAAGGCAAGTGGATTGAGATCCAGTTAAGTCCATGTCAAGCATCAAATTCGGATGAATTGTTCATACCATACAATATTAACGGACTTCTTAGGAGGAAAGGGATATACTGGGCTGTAGACAGGGAATTTTGACTGAGAACGTCGTTTAAAAACAACGTCGTTCTGTAAGGTGCTGGACACTGTTGGCCACTGGGGATATACAGATAGCTCAGCATAGCTCCTGTTATTGAACTCTCAAATAGTCACTGTCTGGACTGTGGGAAATCTGTTCCCACACGTCTCCTATTTGAAGTCTGTGAATTCAGTCAGTTCACTTAGAAAGCAGAACAGCTTGTCACCATTAAAAGTCTGAATCTTGTGACTTCACATTTTACTTGAAGTTAATTTTTGTTTGCTGATCAGTAATTGATAATTACATTATATTCTGAACTTTCCCCGCTAATTGCTGACAGTGTAAGCAGCAGCAACTCATTTTCAGACGTAGTACCCAAATGTGTTTTAACCTGTTAAGAGTAATTACTTATTGAAAACACAGTGTTATATGCAAAGACTATTTAAAACGCTTTCCTTTGGTAAGTAAGTGAAAGTCGCTCAGTTGTCTCCAACTCTTACGACCCCACGGACTACAGAGTCCATGGAATTCTCCAGGTCAGAATACTGGAGTGGGTAACCCTTCCCTTCTCCAGGGAATCTTCCCAACCCAGGTGTCCCGCGTTGCAGGCGGAGTCTTTACCAGCTGAGCCATCGGGGAGACCTAAGAGTACTGGAGTGGGCAGCCTATCCGTTCTCCGGCGGATGTTCCTGACCCAGGAGTCCAAGCAGTCTCCTCAATTTGTCGTAGGCGGATTCTTTGCCAGCTGAGCCACCAGGGGAGCATTTGATTAATTACCTGAGAACCACACTTGTGAAGTAGGACTAAATAGTAAGGGACTTCTTTTACTACATGCATATATAGTCTTTATGCAGAGATTATGTGCCCACTGTAGTCTGGGTCTGCTCAGCACAGGTAAACAATTGGATTACTTCAGAAAACATATTGGCCAATCATAGTGATGCTAGACTACTGGGTAGAGTTATTATTAATACGTGACCTTGTTTTTGTCTTTGCTTAGACAAAGTTATGAACTGGTATTACTTATTTTTTCCCTTCACATCAGTGTGGTCGTAGGGTGTTCTTGCCTAATCCTGTTCTATGAGATTTTTATGTCCAATAGGAAACCTGTGTCCGGCCATCTTCTGACAACATTCAAGTCCAGCTGTATCAGGCTAGTTCCTGAATGTCAGGGATGATTTTCTTGCTCATGAATATGTTAGCGAAATTTGCATTTTAAATAATAACAGTATCAGTGATTGACTCTTCAAATGAATAGTGCTCTTCCATTTATTCCGATGTCCAATTATTGCTGTTGTTTTTCATAAA
Source organism: Odocoileus virginianus (assembly GCF_023699985.2). Lineage (NCBI taxonomy): Eukaryota > Metazoa > Chordata > Mammalia > Artiodactyla > Cervidae > Odocoileus > Odocoileus virginianus. The sequence continues at coordinate 938,218 of NC_069697.1, read as the reverse complement.
ATTAATTATTCTCTCTTAAAGCTGAAACAATTTGGGGTAACTGACATAGTTAAAATATTCTTTAAAAAGAAACATCATTTTACAATCTGATCATATTTATAGACTTTGATAATCTGAAAATATTTCAACAAAGTCTTTTTCTATTTGCTTTAAAAGCCATCTCTAGCAGAATTTCTGGGTAAGCGTTTTCTAAACTATGCTCAAGATATTAGTATGTATGCTACCCTCCCCCACCACCTTCCCTCCAAAAGTCTGACATGTCTCAGGGTCTGACATGTATATGTGAAAGTGAAAGTGTTAGTTGCTCAGTTGTGTCTGACTCTTTGCGGGACTTCATGGACTGTAGCCCGCTAGGCTTCTCTGTCCATGGAATTGTCCAGGCAGGAATACTGGAGTGGGCAGTCTTTCCCTTCTCTGGGGGTACCTTCTCGACCCAGGGATCGAACTGGTCTCCTGCATTGCAGGCAGATTCTTTACTGTCTGAGCCAGGAGGGAAGCCCTCCAAAATACCTCTGATAAAACTTAAGGTTCAGATATGAGGTTTGTTTCCTCAAAGGACTGGGAGAGTGCAGTAAAGGCTCTGAGAAGTTAAGAAACTGAACACTTCCAACAGAGTTGTTTTACCACAGATTTCATAACCTCATAAAACTTCACAGTTTGATAATTGTCATTATAATCAGAGCAACAGCCTGAAAATTCATTGTTGGACTGATAATCTTTAAATATCACAATATAAATACCTACTTATGTGGTTTTTGACATAAACATTTTCTGGGGTAAACATTTGACAATCTAGTATTCTTGCCTGGGAAATCCCATGGACTTAGCAACTAACAACCACCACCAACTGCAAAAATCATCCTGCTGGCAAAATCACTTAACTGATGCTAGGAAAATATCAGTGCGTTCTGTGTACCATCACTTTGAATCTAAGCCAAAGGAGGAGTGCTTTAGAATTTGTGAAAGCTCTAAATGTGCTGATGGCTAATACATACATGTCAGACCCGAGGCCCAAACCAACACACACACACACATTTGGCTGCAGTACAGGAGCCCTGGCTTGGATCCCTGGGTCTAGAAGACCCCCTGGTGGAGGGGACGGCTACCCACTCCAGTATTCTTGCCTGGAAAATTCCACGGACAGAAGGGCCTAGCGAGATAGTCCATGAGGTTGCAAAGAGCTGGACAGGACTGAGCAACTAACACTTTCACTTTCACATATACATGTCAGACCCTGAGACCTAAAACAAAACACACACAGAGCCTTGAAGAAACAAAGAAAATGAAAATAGATTTGTAGACAATAATGAGAGGATGACTTTATCCAAGTTATGCATCAAATAGGACTTAAGGAGAGAAGCGCTGATGTCACTTTGATAGGTTACAGGAAAGTGTCAGAGAGTGGGAGCATCGGAGCTAATACTTAAAAGGAGTTCGCTAAATGACAAAACTAAAGTACAGCCAATATATAAAGATTTGGTGGTTAAGACCATGAAAATAGACATTCATGAGAATGGAGGATTTTGAGATAACAAGGTCTGAAATACTTAAAAAGCCTCTTGATGAAAGTGAAAGAGGAGAGTGAAAAAGTTGGCTTAAAGTTCAACATTCAGAAAACTAAGATCATGGCATCTGGGCCCATTACTTCATGGCAAACAGATAGGGAAACAGCGGAAACAGTGACAGACTTTATTTTGGGGGGCTCCAAAATCACTGCAGATGGTGATTGCAGCCATGAAATTAAAAGATGCTTACTCCTTGGAAGAAAAATTATGACCAACCTAGATAGCATATTACAAAGCAGAGACATTACTTTGCCAACAAAGGTCCATCTAGTCAAAGCTATGGTTTTTCCAGTAGTCATGTATGGATGTGAGAGTTGGACTCTAAAGCACCAAAGAATTGATGCTTTTGAACTGTGGTGTTGGAGAAGACTCTTGAGAGTCCCTTAGACTGCGAGGAGATCCAACCAGTCCATCCTAAAGGAAATCAGTCCTGAATATTCATTGGAAGGGCTGATGTTGAAGCTGAAACTCCAATACTTTGGTCACCTGATGTGAAGAGCTGACTCATTTGAAAAGACCTTGATGCTGGGAAAGATTGAAAGTGGGAGGAGAAGGGGAAGACAGAGAATGAGATGGTTGGATGGCATCACCAACTCAATGGACATGAGTCTGAGTAAACTCTGGGAGTTGGTGATGGACAGGGAGGCCTGGTGTGCTGCAGTCCATGGGGTTGCAAAGAGTAGGACATGACTGAGCGACTGACTGAACTGAAATACTTAAATAACTAAATAGAAAAAGACAGGCACATATCTGTGTTCTTGAAGTTGAACCCAAAGTTTTTTTTTTTTAGCTTTTGGAGCACAAATTTTAAAAGCGTAGGCAGCTACTTAAAGACTGATATGTTGTTTTAGATTCAACTTACTGTAAAAGGGCAATAGGGAGATGGTAGGGCAGGAATAAACAAATGGAATATTCTTTTCCCTACAGACTTGAGGACAGGAATCATGTTCATTATCGTTTGCTTAATGTCTTTTAGTGAATGTTTAAGATAGTGTTTTTAAAATTAAAGTACTAAATAATATTTAATAATCATAAAAAATAATATCTTATTTCCTTGTTATGCAAATAATGCTGTAGTAAGCATAACTATGGGCTTCCCTGGTCACTCCGACAATAAAGAATCTGCCTGCAACGCAGGAGACTTGGGTTCAATCCCTGGGTTGTGAAGGTCCCCTGGAGAAGGGAATGGCTACCCACTCCAGTATTCTTGCCTTGAGAATTCCATGGACAGAGGAACCTGGCAGGCTCCAGTCCATGGGGTCACAAAGAGTCGGACACGACTGAGCGACTTTCATCTTCAAGTATATCTACAATCTGTGTGTGAGCCTCAAATTATTGTCAGGAGAGACATAAATTTTTATAGCCCTTCATATTTCTGGTGTAGATTATATAACCAGTACTTAAAACAGTGCAAATAAATTATAATGTATGTTTAGATATAATTGAGCCATAAAATGAAATGATAATTCCTCTTCTAGGCTTTACATATCTTTATTTTGCTTACAGTTTGCTTCAATTTAAGGAGAGGGACTTTTATTAAAGTATTTCAGGGGTTCAATTTAAGGGGAGGATTTCCACAGAAATGTTTATGTACATATTTTAGAAATAATAGGCATGACAGTAATTTCCTTAGAAAAGCTTTTGGTATCAACATACTCAGAATACATTTTTTTTTTGAAAACAATATGCAACTGTTTAATATATTATAAATTCCTTAATTTTTTAGTTTTCAACTGTCTAAATACCAAAAGAATCTCATAATCTGACATAAAGAGGAACCATTTTCTCTATTATACCCAAATTACAATTTACCTGTATTCCAACATTGAGAAGTGAAATTAAAAAAACCCCCAACATTATAAAGTCTACCTAGAAGAGATCAACAATGACTTCATAGACTGTCTTTACTGTATATCTATGTATCTATCTATATTTATACACACAATATTTTTTGTTTTTTAAGACACATGACCTGCCCTATTTTAATGATGTATTTAACAGAGGGTTATAATGTAGAGGTCAGAGAATAGGATTTGGAGGCCAGATACATTATAAATGTCTGAATAATTACATTAACAAAGATTTCTTCATCTATAAATTGGAGATACCACCACCTACCACAAAGAATGTTTGTAAAGAACAAGTAAGAGAACTAACTGTTGCCATAGTGCATTGTGGTTTTTTTTTTTTTTTGCCACAATGCATTGTTAACTTTAAGACTCTGAGTTAAAACTATTTTTAAAAAAATTTGTGACAGTAGCACTTGTTGTTTAGTAAAAATATCAAACATCAAATAAACTCCAATCTTGGCTTTGATATAATATTTTACTTTGTTATGTTTTCCTTTTAACAAGATATCATAAACAACAAATTTGTTCAGTGTTCATTTTAAAGGGAGAAAAAGTCTTAAAATTCATTAAATAAATACTATGTAATTCACCTTAAAACCCAGTTCTACAAAATCTCCTTTGGTAAGTCATTATAAGAAGAAATCCATTTATTTCAAAAGAAAACTATTATAAAAAGGTCTAAAGTTTATATATTCTTATTAAATTCCAATTTAATGGCATTTACCAAAGCACTTCACACACATCTCTTTCATAGCATTTATCCTATTATTATAAATAATATTTGTTTCTCTCAAAAGACTTTGAGCAACTTAAGGGCAGAAAATTCATGTCATGTTCAACTTTATATCAAATTCCTAGCCTTTGGCCGGTTCTCTGTAAAGGTTAGTGCCTACTAGACGCAGCATGAATGATGGACATAAAACAGGGTACATGTGCACAGCACAGGACAAAGGGCCACTACAGTTTCGATGAGTTTCATGATATGTGGGCTAAGTGATAAATTTATCAACAAACTGAAAACAGGATTTAAAAAGATTCCTTTAATTCTTAAAGTAAAACTAAATTCCTTTAATTTTCTCTATGAATGAAAGTAGTTTTAAGGTAGATGGCTATATGTTAAAATAATTGGATGCAGACAGAGTTTGTAGCATGTTATCAGACCAGTAACATGAAAATGACATGGGGAAAAAAAACAGCAAAAAATTTACTGAGTGGTAGTTTATTCAGGGCTCTCAAATAATAATGAAGTCAAGTTAATTTGCCAAAAGTCTGTTGTATTTTATAATGGTTTATTTTTGTGATTTAAAAAATGTTATATTAAGATATCAAGGTACTATTGTGCATGGGAAGCAGCCTGCATCGGTGTTTTGCTTTGTATTGGGAGGGGTGGTGAACCATATGAGGATTTATATTTGGAAAACATAGTTTATGTTTAAATGATTATTTACCCAACTTATTTTGAAGTATGGAAATGGTCAGTAAGTGTTGATGATTATGTTTGAAACCATATAAAGACAGTTGAAAACATGAAACGACAATTCCAAGAAGTGACATCCAGTATTAAAGATAACATGACTAATAAGGTTTACACTATACATAAAAGGAGTTTCTTAAATATTTACTTTAAGTGCCTGATGAAAACTAAAAGAGATCTTTCCTACCATTGCTTTTGTAACTCTAGTTGCTTGAGAGGCACTCCTTATTAAAAGAAACGGTGCAAATAATGTAAAAAGACTGTTGCTAGGATTTAAGCAAATGTTGTAAAAATTTTATCATCAAGGAGCCATTACCTTATGGGAAAGATTTACAGTAATATGTGATTATATATATGGTACTTTCATATGGTGTTGTCAGAAACTCAAGTTAGGCCTGGTTAACCTGCCTGTACATTAATAAATTTTTATATGATTTGACCAAATCTGTTTGAAGTGTTCTTACTAAACATTTATCTGGCAAAATAAGGCAAACCCTTTAATCATTCAAGTGGAAACTATAAGAAGAGTTCTGATATTCTCTGTTGTAAAATAATTAGCACCTGTATAGCTTTATCAGAGACACATGTATTTTTGTAGAGATCTACACTTCATCTCCTTTATGCAGTATGGTTACTCTACTTTACTCTTACTAAAAGAGATAAAAAGCAAACTGATATGTAAGATAAATTGATTCCATTTTAAGTTATAAGCTGTGGAGATACAATCTGGTAAGTACTTTTCCATAGTTCAATTCTATTATGGGTTTATGGGAAAAAAAGAAAGCTTAAGAATTTTGGTATCAATATATGTAGAGACAGAGGGAGTATTTCTAACATGAAACTTTGTAGTATGTTTGCCTATTAATGCATCAACTTTGAAACTGAAAATGTAGTATTTTTATTATGAGAAAAATGTGGTATACATATATCTTTGTGTTCAATTAAAGTAAAAGCTAGATCTCAATCTCTGTGTTATTTCATAGCATATTTTCTCAGAAGGTGAATATAACCAGTTACCAGTTTTTAGTAGTCTGAGATCCTTGGATAACCCAAAGGTACTTCATTCACATTTGAAAATACTATTTTCAAAGTATTTTACAAGGTATTGCAAAAGCTAATTTTGTTATGATGGAGGCCATGATTAGCTTATTTTACTGATAAAAAGATATAGAAAGTTTAAATAAAATAATTTGCCCTGTATTTCAGGGGGCTTTTCCCTATAATTTTTCCCAATCACAGTGCCAATAATTTAATTAATAAAAACTGAGCAGTTTTACTGTTATATGTCCGTTAATCCCTACTAGGCAAATTACTTAGAATGTAATATCCCAACTTTGGTACTGGAAAAAAACTTTTTATAATATAAATTAAAAACATTACTTGTAATAGGCTGTTCTTTAAAGAGGTTAAAAAAACAAAAACAGAAAACAGTCTACAAATATTCAATTTTCTAGCAAAAATTTTAAGTACATAATTCTCACAATAAGGCACTTCTATTCTCATTTAAATGTTTCATAGAAAGTTTTCCATTTTTTTTGTAATCAAGTCTTCATAAATTACACAGTAATGTTGTTACTTCAAGTAAAACTCTATTAACTACTCAATTTTGGAATAATTTCTTTAAATATTTTTACCTGTGAATAGAATGAAGTTTGAGTAACAAATCCTAAATGAATGTACTCTTGGTTTGTTTCAGATTTAGAGAACTGATAATGTTTTACCCTGTTGATCTTGTTCAAGAATCTTGAAATCTTCCAAAGGAAGACTGTTTAAGGCTGCTGGTAAAATGTGTTCTGATGTGCCCTTAGGTAATACGTTATTTGTTTCCAGATTCTTCACCAAGCACGCGGCTTTAATCCATCTTCGAGTTGCTCTGCGTTCTTTCTGTAGGCAAGTTTTCATTTTCCTTCTTAGGCTTGCTATCTCCTTTTCCAGTTTAATTATCCTCTTTTTTGCTTCCATAGGATTCCTGAAGGCATAACTGTGTTCAAGCAGTACTTGCTGACTACTAATGCTTGATTTTAAATTAGATGGTCCGGTTGGTGCACAACTGTTGTTTTTCTTCAAAAGATTCCTTGACTTGAGTTTCTGAACCGAATAAAATTAGAGGGATGAACATAAATTATGGAATATCACAAATAAGCAAATTCTGTCCAATTTTGGATAACAGTACTTAAACTGCTCTTTTTGGAACCAAACAGTGCACTTCCCAGGTTTCTTTCAAATTACTGAATATGATTCTATAGACTTAAAAAATTTATTTGCAATATTCTTACCAAGACCAATATAGAATGCATTTAGACATTTATTTGTGATAATGATTTGATCTCTTTTTAAAGTAAATACTATTCTCTCAATTTGATTAATATTTCACACCTGTGATCCTACTTAATAAAAACATTTCCAAGAATCAAGCTCCTGAATAGGTTTACTTATTAATTATGCACAGTCATATCTTACAATCAAGGATTTAAGATCTGGTTAGAAAATTTCTGTCCAGATAAGAAACCTGAGGACCCTTTTCCCCCTTTAATTTCTTTCATTCAGGTAGTCATCAAGTCATATTAATTCTAACTCCTAAATATTTCTATCAGGACGTTTAGGATCTCCCCATCATTCTTAATGCTACTACCCACATCAGACCCATATCATTCATGTCTAGCTTGAATATATTAAAAACTTTATTGATCTCTGGGCTCATTTTGATCCTCTCTAATCTATGTCCCTGACCAGTAATGCTGAAGAAGCTGAAGTTGAATGGTTCTATGAAGACCTACAAGACCTTTTAGAACTAACACCGCAAAAAGATGTCCTTTTCATTATAGGGGACTGGAATGCAAAAGGAGGAAGTCAAGAAACACCGTGAGTAATAGGCAAGTTTGGCCTAAGAGTACAAAATGAAGCAGGGCAAAAGGCTAACAAAGCTTTGCCAAGAGAATGCACTGGTCATAGCAAACACTCTCTTCCAACAACACAAGAGAAGACTCTACACATGGACATCACTAGATGGTCAACACCGAAATCAGATTGATTATATTCTTTGCAGCCAAAGATGGTAAAGCTCTATACAGTCAGTAAAAACAAGACCAGGAGCTGACTGTGACTCAGATCATGAACTCCTTATTGCCAAATTCAGACTTAAATTGAAGAAAGTGGGAAAAACCACTAGACCATTCAGATATGACCTAAATCAAATCCCTTATGACTATACAGTGGAAGTGAGAAATAGATTTAAGGGACTAGATCTCATAGACAGGGTGCCTGAAGAACTATGGACAGAGGTTCGTGACACTGATGATCAAGACCATCCCCAAGAAAAAGAAATGCAAAAAAGCAAAATGGCTGTCTGAAGAGGCCTTACAAATAGCGTGAAAAGAAGAGAAGCGAAAGGCAAAGGAGAAAAGGAAAGATATTCCCATTTGAATGCAGAGTTCCAAAGAATAGCAAGGAGAGATAAGAACGCCTTCCTCAGCAATCAATGCAAAGAAATAGAGGAAAACAATAGAATGGGAAAGTCTCGAGATCTCTTCAAGCAAATTAGAGATACCAAGGGAACATTTCATGCAAAGATGGGCTCAATAAAGGACAGAAATTGTATGGACCTAACAGAAGCAGAAGATATTAAGAAGAGGTGGCAAGAATACACAGAAGAACTGTACAAAAAAGATCTTCACGACCCAGATAATCACAAATATGGTGTGATCACTCACCTAGAGCCAGACATCATGGAATGCGAAGTCAAGTGGGCCTTAGGAAGCATCACTACGAACAAAGCTAGTGGACGTAATGGCATTCCAGTTGAGCTATTTCAAATCCTAAAAGATGATGCTATAAATGTGCTGCACTCAATATGTCAGCAAAAGGAAAACTCAGCAGTGGCCACAGGACTGGAAAAGGTCAGTTTTCATTCCAATTCCAAAGAAAGGCAATGCCAAAGAATGCTCAAACTACCACACAATTGCACTCATCTCACACACTAGTAAAGTAATGCTCAAAATTCTCCAAGCCAGGCTTCAGCAATACGTGAACTGTGAACATCCAGATATTCAAGCTGGATTTAGAAAAGTCAGAGGAACCTGATATCAAATTGCCAACATCTGCTGGATCATCAAAAATGCTAGAGAGTTCCAGAAAAACATTTATTTCTGCTTTATTGACTATGCCAAAGCCTTTGACTGTGTGGATCACAATAAACTGTGGAAAATTCTGAAAGAGATGGGTATACCAGACCACCTGACCTGCCTCTTGAGAAACCTGTATACAGGTCAGGAAGCAACAGTTTGAACTGGACATGGAACAACAGACTGGTTCCAAATAGGAAAAGGAGTACATCAAGGCTGTATATTGTCACCCTGCCTATATAAGTTCTATGCAGAGTACATCATAAGAAAGGCTGGGCTGGACAAAGCACAAGCTGGAATCAAGATTGCTGGGAGAAATATCAATAACCTCAGATATAAAGAAGATACCACCATTATGGCAGAAAGTGAAGAACTAAAGAGCCTCTTAATAAAAGTGAACGAGGAGAATGAAAAAGTTGGCTTAAAGCTCAACATTCAGAAAACTAAGATCATGGCATCCAGTCCCATCACTTCATGGCAAATAGATGGGGAAACAGTGGAAACAATGGCAGACTTTATTTTTTGGGCTCCAAAGTCACTGCAGATGGTGACTGTAGCCACGAAATTAAAAGACGTTTACTCCTTGGAAGAAAAGCTAGGACCAACCTAGACAGCATATTACAAAGCAGAGACATTACTTTGCCAACAAAGGTCCATCTAGTCAAGGCTATGGTTTTTCCAGTAGCCATGTATGGATGTGAGAGTTGGACTCTAAAGAAAGCTGAGTGCCGAAGAATTGATGCTTTTGAACTGTGGTGTTGGAGAAGACTCTTGAGAGTCTCTTGGACTGCAAGGAGATCCAACCAGTCCATCCTAAGGGAGACCAGTCCTGAGTGTTCATTGTAAGGGCTGACGTTGAAGCTGAAACTCCAATACTTTGGCCACCTGATGTGAAGAGCTGATTCATTTGGAAAGACCCTGATGCTGGGAAAGATTGAGGGCAGGAGGAGAAAGGGACGACAGAAGATGAGATGGTTGGACGGCATCACAGACTCAATGGACATGGGTTTGGGTGGACTCCAGGAGTTGGTGATGGACAGAGAGGCCTGGCATGCTGCGGTTCATGGGTTCGGAAAGAGTCAGACATGACTCAGTGACTGAACTGAACTGAACTGAATCTATTTTCTGCCATTAGAATAATTTTCTAATAGATTTGATATTTTAATACTGGCTACATTCTTCTTTGCCTCCCTATTTTCTAAAGAACAAAAAAAAAATCTTTACATGGCATATTATATCATTTAGGATCTCACCCCATTCTGCCATTCACCATCTTAATTTTCATTCCAAAAATATTAAAACTTTTATTTCCCAGACTATCTCATTAATTTCATAAGCTTGTGTCTTTCATTCATTCAACAAACATTTATTGAAACAACACAACAGTGAACAAGTAAGATAAATATGGTTCCTATCCTCATGAAATCTAAAACTGGCATTCTTTCTGCCTAGAGGAATTGGCAGGGGCTCCTTTTTGATCTTTATATTCCCAGCATCTAACTTGGATTTCGACATATGCAAAGCTTAGTAAATATTTGTTGAAAGAATAAATGATCAAAGTGTCAAAACCAAGGTATACTTCAAATTCAACAAACATATGAGTGTGTACTATGTACCAGGCACTATTTGAGGTTCTGAGGATTCAGAAGTAAAATGCTTGCCATCTTGGAGCTTTTCTAATATCTGTGATGTTAATATTAATAATTAGTTTACCACACTCTCCTCTCTCTTCTCTCCCATTCAGATATTAACCACACAGATTTGCAAATTTACCTGTCAAAAATAACTCAAGAAAAGCAGTGGTTTTTTTCCTCTCTCAGAGCAAAAAATGTCTGTCCTCTTTTTCAAAGCTAAATTTTTTACATTTTTTTTTGTTCGTTTTACCCCTTAACATTTCAGTGACCCTTCTTTCACAGCTAGTTTTTCCCTTTCTGATTAGATCTTCCTTGAGTAGATAAAACATTGCTTTAATACATTCATACTATACCTTAAATTTCTCCTTCCTTTTAAACATCACTTGCTAATACTTGTTTTCCACTCATCCCTCACTCATTCATTTTTGTTCTCATTGTACTACGCAGCTGCCCTGTGCAAGGTCAAGAACTCTCCCCTAAGTTCCAAACTCCAGCCTCAAAACCGGCCTAAACTCCGGAGTTCTATGAAGTTTTCTGTTACGCCTCCCTCTGACCTTATATTCTTTGATCTAATCTGGTATTCTTTGGGTATGCTGCCGTGAAAGCACTTATCACACATTATTTGTATGTTATCCTAAAACCAGGGCAGAATGATGCTAGAGGTTTCATTAAGATTTTTCAGTTTAACCAATGGGTCAGTTATTGATAATAATTAACAATAATGTAGAATTCCAATATGATAAAACAGTTTGGATTGGGGAAAGAATAATAGAATCAGGAGATCTGAGCACTAATTCTAGCCTGCATCTTTACTGCAATTTTCCAACTTCCTTGAGGTACAGTATTATATATTAATTTCAGTATATTCTGAATCATTCCATTTTACAAACAAAAAGGGATGGATTCTAAAAATGGTAAAAATGGAGTTAAAGAAAAGTAGCATTACCTACCATAGACTTTATTTGGGTACAAAAATCAAAAATGGTTGGAACAGCATCCATTTTAAGTCGTCTAGTTTGTCCTGTTAGGTCAAAACAGGAAGCTTCAAAGTGCTTTGAACAAAGAAAAGTATGTTTTCCTGGCACAAAATTTTTGCGCCTAACCAGGCGAACCCATTCTTTTCTTCTTTTAGGATCCAAAGGAAACCTTAAAAAAAAACGGGGGGCAACTCAAATTCCAACTATCACACTTCTGGTTGCACTAAATAGTCAAAAGAAATTTTGAAAAGTGACAGTTTAAAATGTCTTCCATTCACATAACAAATTAAAAATTTATAATATCCAAACACTGGAACAGAAACCAATTCATGTTCATCTTTATAAGTTCTTAAAAATTAATAAAGAGAAAAAATGAGACTAAATTGATCTATATCAAATTTATGTGGAACCACTGTAAGCAGGAATAATTTCACAATGATTTGATCTGCTGTTGATATACATGGTCAAGACAACTCAGATAATCCACAAATTAAATTTTATCAAGACAGATTCTGGTATTCCTTCCTCTGTGTTCATTATGATACTTACCACATGCTTTTTAATTTTTCTTTTAAAAAAATTTCCAGTGAAATGAAAGATGGTAAGTTTCTTGAGGACACGGATCATTATATCTTTTAATCTATCTTTACCACTTAGGTATTGCCTTGCAAATAGTTGGGACTCAACAAAAATGTGCTTATTTACTATAAATATAGAACATATAAATTAATACTATACTATACTACTTCCATGAAGTTAAACTGCATGTATTTTTGAAAAATGAACTCTTAAGCTATGTAGTACAGTTGAAAGCATAATTACTACAAGAAGTAAAACGCTGATGACAAGCCAGCTGGAATGTTTTTCCTTTTATATTTATTTCAAATATAAAATACAGTGATATCACCCAGTGTACAGCTGCTAAGGAAGAGAAAAATATAAGGGACTTCTAAAAATTCTGATGGTAGCTGTGCTGTGAAGTGAAAGTTACTTGGTTGTGTCCCACTCTTTGCCACCGCATCGACTACGGAGTCCATGGAATTCTCCAGGCCAGAATACTGGAGTGGGTGGCTGTTCCCTGCTCCAGGGGATCTTCCCAACCCAGGGACGGAACCCAGGTCTCCTGCACTGCAGGTGGATTCTTCACCAGCTGAGCCACCAGGGAAGCCCAAGAATACTGGAGTGGGTGGCTTATCCCTTCTCCAGCGGATCTTCCTGACCCAGGGATAGAACCACGGTCTCCTGTATAGCAGGCAGATTCCTCAGCTTTCCTGAGCTTTCAGAGAAGCCCCTGAAAGTGTTTACTGACTTGGAAATAGAAGAATCAACATTTACATGCAGTAAGTTTGAACTCTTTAGTTTGACTATCTTAAAGTATGAATTATGAACTCATTGCCTAAAAAGAACCATTAAATTTATGTTAGAAGACCCTGTGGCCCTGAAGCCCCCAGCTGAAGATTCACTAGGAACAGCTTTGGCTATATTAGATATAGTAGAGTTGCTCAAATTACCAGCAGGGAGGGGCACAGAGATGAAAGCCCAGGTTTACTTATACACCTGCTGTCTCATGTCCCCATTCCCCACAACCTCAAATACACCCTAATCTGAAGACAACACTTATCACTCTACAGTTTCTATGTTTTCATAAGGTACTTTTTCCCTATTTCACTAGACACTTCGTCTTTTTTTAAAATTAACTAATTAATTTTACTTTACAATATTGTATTCATTTTGCCATACATTGACTTGAATCCTCCATGGGTGTCCATGTGTTCCTCATCCTGAACCCCCCCCCCACCTCCCTCCCCATCCCATCCCTCTGGGTCATCCCAGTGCACCAGCCCTGAGCACCCTGTCTCATGCATCAAACCTAGGCTGGCGATTCATTTCACATATGATAATTTACATGTTTCAATGCCATTCTCCCATATCATCCCGCCCTCGCCCTCTCCCACAGAGTCCAAAAGACTGTTCAATACATCTGTGTCTCTTTTGCTGTCTTGCATACAGGGTTATCGTTACCATCTTTCTAAATTCCATATATATGCCTTAAAAAATAAGGAATGCTTCATGAATTTGCATGTCATCCTTGCGTGGGGGCCATGCTAATCTTCTCTGTATCATTCCAATTTTAGTATATGTGCTGCCGAAGTGAGCACCACTAGACACTTCTGATGGGAGAATTAATCTACTCTGCTAGCTCTCACTTCTTAACAATAATGTATTCTCACTTCAAAGCTCTGTTCCAATATTTAATGACTTGAAAATTCTCCTGAGGACTGAGCTAAAAATTAAGCTGTTAATTCATAAGCACACTTCTTGTTGGGCCCTCAATAAAGGCTCAGAATAAAATAAGTATTATCAGTACTATTGTTTAAGCATTTGTATAAGACTCTTCAGACATATGAAGACTGTCAGATATTATTTTTCACACCCCTCTTTAGCTTTTTTTTAAATAATGAAATCAATGCCTCCAACTGGACCTTAGCTTCATCAAATTCTACTTCTTTTTATACTCAGTTTAGGAATCCCATTTTCTTAACAAGTTTTTCATGATCAGAAGACTCGGTTACATGTTCCTGTATCATATAGCACGAATATAACTGTATTCTAATTGTTTACTTTTCTATCTCCACCACTAGATCACAGGTTTCTCCTGATTAGAAGCTGTTTATTTCACTACTTTATCCTGTAAAGTAAGCATTGAATGAACTTTTCTGAGTGAATCAACGAATATACAAACTAGTGGAGTTAGTTTGGCATTACTAAATAATCTTCAGATTATCTGTGTTGAAATAAATTAAGAATAATCAACAATTTTATATTTGATTTTGGATGTTTTATAAAGATTAACCTTAATTATGTTTTTCACATGTTGTTTGGATTTTTCCCAGCAAATCCAAAGGGTGAGTGAAGCTGCCTGTAAGCTGAGTTTAAGTAATAATAAATCCTGTAAATATTAGCTTTAAATAAGTGAAGTAGTGTTAATAGATGAATATATTCTTGCCTACACAAAAATAGAAGCAGGCTTTCAGAAACATTAGATGTTTTGGAAAATCACTCAGTATTTTACACAGTGCTACTTTGCTTGGGTCTTTAATAAATAACTGAATGTCTCTAACATTCCAAGCACTGTCCTAGGCACTGGAGACATGGTGGTAAATAAAACTGACCTACCTTTATGATGTCCTTCTTCTTTGAGGGTATACTGTAATGAGGAAGGTAGAGAACCAAATAATTTGATGGAGCAGAAAAGAGTGGCTGAGAACAGTTTTTCTGGAATCAAACCAGGTATCAATCCTGGATCCTTCACATAATAGCTGGGTGACTTTAAGGATGTTGTTTAACCTTTTTAGGCCTCGGTTTTATCACCCATAAAGTTGAGTAATAACGGTACCTAGTGTGGTTCTAGGAATTAAATGAGACAATGTGAGTAAATGTGTGTGTGTTTGTGTCTGTGTGTTAGTCACTCAGTCCTGCCCGACTCTGCAACCTCATAGACTACAGCTATCCAGGGTCCTCCGTCCAGGGAATTCTCCAGGCAAGAATACTGGAGTGGGTTGCCATTCCCTTCTTCAGGGAGTCTTCCCAACCAAGGGATCGAACCCAAGCCTCTTGCACTGCAGGCAGTCTCTTTACCATCTGGGCCACCAGGGAAACCCAACCCAGTGCATAGTTTTTCCAATATGGAAAAACCTGAATGAACTTTTGGGGCCAACTCAATATTACAAATGTAATTACAAGTGTAATTATATGAACTTATAAAAGAGTAAGTACAGGATTGCATGGAACCATAATAGGAAGAGCTAATCTCATCAAGAGACCTTAAGAGAGTATGGGAATTAGCTAGGGAAATGGTAGTAGTGAAGAATGTTAGAGTATCATGGGAATAGGAAAGTGTTATGACATGAAACGATGATGGAGGGCCTGCTAAGATAAAGAGTGATTTTGAACTTTATCCAAAATGGCATTGGTAAGTCATCAAGAGCCCAATTTAGGGGTGACTGTTAACAGAAAATGTTTTAACTAGTTGTTAAACACAGCCATGATTAAAAATTATGTAAGTTTGCATTTAAGTAGATTAAAAACAAAGGTAATATATATTAAAAACCCACCACCTAGTTATTTTACTATTGTCTACACTCTTAAGGTTACTTACATGTATGAAACCTGTATGAAATAAATGATACAGAATAGAGCAGTAGTGTACATTTCTTCCCAACTCCATGATCAGTGATATCATGTTGGTAGCTTAAAACCAGTTATGGTTGGAGTATTTATATCCTGCAAATTGGACAAACACTACAAATCAGGGCTTTCACCCTTCCCCGGAGATCCTGTTGTCAAACATTTAGCAACACACCATTTACTATAAAAGAGCAGTTAGAAGGACATGAATGGAAGCAGTGAACCAGTTAAGAAGTTGTTTTAATACTTCAATCGAGTGGGAATGGTGAGAAGTCAAGGGAGGATAACCTCCCAGCTTCTGGGTGGCTGGTGTTTCCTTTTATGAGAAAGGGAATATGGGAAATGTAGTTTTGAGGAAACGACAAGTTCAAGGGTACAGCTTTAGTATACTGAATGTGAGGAACTGAAGAGACGGGGAAATAATTGAGACACTTCATCTAAAGGTCTACAACCCACTGAAGATTTGGACTAGAAATACTGACTTAGGAGGCATCAACAAATAAATGTTAATCAAGACCGCAGGAACAGCTGCAATCCTTTTGATAAGAATGGGCTAGGTGGTAGAGTAGTGGAGGAGACTGAAGTTAGGCCAAGGAAGTAAGATGAAAATCAAAAAATTAAGTGTCAAATTATTCAAAGTAGAGAGTATTTCAGGGAGGAAATGATCACAAGCCATGAAAAAAGATGTAGGAGTGACAATTCATGTTAGCAAGAACAGTTTCAAAAGATTACTGGGGAGACAGTCTGGAATGGGCTGAGGAAGAGAGAAGAAAAATGGGGACAGTAAGTTTAGGCAATGTAAGTTGTATATGGGGATAAAGAAGTCTACCAATGTCCTAGGAAAGGAGTGAATTAAATGTTAATTATGAAATAGGAATTAATTTTATTATGAATAATGCTATCTTAAGGCCTAAACTTCTAAGGTTACACATGAGTATGTTAATTTCATAGCAAGCAAATGGTCAAACATGGAAAGGAGGTACATATGTTAGAGTACCACCACACATCTCCTAAACATTCATTGTTGGTGCCTTGACTCCACCCTCTTCCTCATCTTCCAAATCAAATTGCCATATACAGTAGTTTCTCCTCAAACATTTCTCAAATCTGTCCACTTCTTCCCGTCCCTACTCTCAGTTCCACTCTACTCTAGGCCACTGGGTGGAGTCTCCCTTATTTTATTACAGGGTCCTAACTTTTTTCTCTATCAATTTAGTGCTGATCATGTCAGCATCAGAAGTACATTGTTTAGTTCCACTGAGCTGCATCAGGATTTCCCTGTGAAATAGTAGGTATGCTAACATTCTGTAATAAGCTCCTTTCTCAGCAAATTCATCTCATGATGATGCTTAACCAGCACTTTAGGTAACACTCTAATTCTCCACACTGCAGCCTGAGGACTTTTTAGTATGGAAATCTAATCACTTCATTCTTTGTAAGCCTTCCATAGCTACTCAAGAACTCACTGGATAAAATAGAATACCCTTAAAAGTATTGTACAGGACCAGATTTATGTCATCTTTTGGTCTCATTTGACATTTCACATCCTTTGAGAAGTGTTATTGGACTTTCCAATGCTAAGTTAGGACTCCCTGAAAGTCTCTTCTGTGGCATTTAACCATAATTATTTATGTTTGTCTTTCTCATTCCAAGTCCAGGAAGGTTAAGAATCTTCTGGATCCTTAGCACCATGTCAGGTGCTAAGAGCTTGGGACACATTCAGTTCAGTTCGGTCACTCAGTTGTGTCTGACTTTTTGCAACCCCGTGGTGCTACCATGGACTGCAGCATGCTGGGCTTCCCTGTCTATCACCAACTTCCCAAGCTCGCTCAAACTCATGTCCATGGGGTTGGTGATGCCGTCCAACCATCTCATTCTCTGTCCTCCCCTTCTCTTCCTGCCTCAGTCTTTCCCAGCATCAGGGTCTTTTTCAGTGAATCTGTGCTTTGCATCAGGTGACCAAAGTATTGGCGCTTCAGCTTCATCATTAGTCCTTCCAATGAATATTCAGGACTGATTTCCTTTAGGATTGATTGGTTTGATCTTGCAGTCCAAGGAACTCTCAAGAGTCTTCTTCAGTGCACTGATGCTCCAACAGTTCAAAAGCATCAATTCTTCAGCGCTCAGGCTTCTTTATAGTCCAACTCTCACAACCATACATGACTACTGGAAAAACCATAGCTTTGACTATAGGTACTTTTATTGGCAAAGTAATATCTCTGCTTTTTAATACATTAGATGGATCAATGAATAAAGCACTACATTTGCATGACATACATGAAAAACATAAACACCACAAGGATTTTAAGTGGCAACTTTTAATAGGGGGTACATTTAGTCATAATGAGGTGGGAAGGAAGGTCAAGGATATAATTTTCTCAATTCTAAGATCTTATTAAGTTGCAAACTATGTAAATGAAGAACTGTTTGCACTTAACTTCTTGAATGCTTCTTTTGTTTTTGAATATTTCTTTTCTTCAAGCAGATGGCAGGCACTTGCAGAGAAGGCAAATGTTACCAAGTCATTATTTCATGCAGTATTCAACGTGCTTTCCAGAGTTATGGTTTGACAGAACTAAAGAATTTTGACTGCGCTTCAGCAAATGAACGAAGAATGTAACCTGGGTTCTTTGTATACTACTCTGTTCCAGTAATAATAGAAAGCTTATCTTTTCCATTTTCATTCACAAAGCTTAATTCTACTGCTATTAATGACAATTCCTCCGCAGTTACTGCCTGTGACTATCAGAAATCTTAAACGCTTCCCATGTCAATATAGCTAGTGAGAACTGACTATGTAACAGGAACGTAGTCGGCTTTTTAGGTGATTGCTGACTTGAAAAGGAAGATCTCGCTTCCTCTCATGGCGTCATTAACATCAAGACCTGGTCGAATACACAGGAAATAAAAAGAGCAGAAAATTAAGGTATCCTCCCGTCACTTTCTAGAGAAGGACTAATCACTGTACAGAACTTGAGTAAACCTTCCCCGAAGGGAGAGAAAAACTGGACAGATGTGAGAAACATAAAACGCAAAAACGACGCGTCCCTGCTACCCAATAGCTAAGTCAGAACTGGTAGAATCCTCTTGTTCTTTTCACACAAGTGATACCGTCTAGGAACTCCCGTTCCCGTCAGCCCCACTCCCTGCCCAGGTTACCTGTGGAAGCTGATGTTAATGTGCTTGTTGTAGGTAGTAGCACAGCCCGCCGCGGCGCAATTGGTCGGCATTTCCCTTTCCACCTCATTCGGCGCTGTCTTAAGCCTGATTTGAGGCGCGGGATGCTACGTTTCCTTCGGGTGGACCCTAGGCAAAAGAGGCTGGGGAAGGGCCCACTGAGCTGAGTTGCCAGAGATGGCTGGGAAGAAGGGGTGTGTGTGTGTGTGTGTGTGTGTGTGTGTGCGCGCGCGCGCGTGTGTAAGTGTGTGTGTGTGTGTGTGTGGCGGGTGGGGGGCGGGAGGGGTCAACCTGCCCTTTCTCTTTATTAATATGGCGGACTAGAGCCAGCAAAGCCGACGGTCCTGGAGCTCCAGTCGCCCTCGTTTGCCTTCACCAACATGGCGGACGCAACCCGCCCTCTCCCCGGCTCCGGAAAGGGAGTGGGACTACAGCGTCTCTTTAGCTGCGGGTCACCGAGCAATTAGATGAGGTGTGCCCTCCTATCCCCCCTATTACTATGAAACTCTCTTGAGGCCGGGATTAAAAACAGGCCCGCCTACGCCGCCACGCAC
This sequence comes from Odocoileus virginianus, assembly GCF_023699985.2. Classification (NCBI taxonomy): domain Eukaryota; kingdom Metazoa; phylum Chordata; class Mammalia; order Artiodactyla; family Cervidae; genus Odocoileus; species Odocoileus virginianus. Next base: position 918,678 of record NC_069697.1, on the reverse strand, counting down.
CCCAAACCCCCAAAGACCAGTCAGGAATAGCTACGAGCCTCAGACTGGAAGGAAAACCTCAAAGCGAGCGGCAATAAAAAAGACTACAACTCCCAGGGAGCATCGCGCTCTCCTAATTATTATCGCGTGAATTGGGAGCCTTGTTTCCGGCGTGCAGCAGGAAGTGACGGCCGAACAGAGCCACTTCCAGAGCCACTTTCTCGCGAAGCGGAAGAGCCCCGATCGCGGAGGAGCAAGGGGGCGCTAGGGTAGGGAAGAGGTTGCGACGGTCCGGCGAGAAAGAGCTGGGGTGCGGGGAAGTTGGGGAGCAGAGCCCGCTAGGTCTCCAAACAGGATAAGGCCGCACCGACCGGGTCCGTTAGGAAAGAAGGAAGCCGAAGAGGAAGGCAGTAGTCGGGCGGATCCCCGGATAGAGGGCTAAGGTTGTGTGGAAAGCGCTGTTCCCGGGATGGCGACCGCAGATACTCCGGCCCTGGCTTCCAGTGGCCTCTCGCCTAAGGAAGAAGGGGAGCTTGAAGATGGGGAGATCAGCGACGACGATAATAACAGTCAGATACGGAGCCGGAGCAGCAGCAGTAGCAGTGGCGGCGGGCTGTTACCGTACCCGCGGCGAAGGCCTCCTCACCCGGCCCGGGGCGGTGGATCCGGCGGAGGCGGTGGCTCCTCCTCGTCGTCGTCCTCTTCTCAGCTGCAGCTGAGGAATTTCTCACGCTCGCGGCACGCGTCAGAGCGGGGCCACCTCAGGGGACATAGCAGCTACCGACCCAAAGAGCCGTTCCGGTCTCACCCGCCCTCCGTGAGGATGCCTTCCAGCTCCCTGTCCGAAAGCAGCCCCCGGCCGTCGTTTTGGGAACGGAGCCACATCGCCTTGGACCGTTTCCGTTTTCGAGGCAGGCCTTACCGGGGTGGGAGTCGCTGGAGTCGGGGACGAGGAGGGGGTGAGCGAGGAGGCAAGCCGGGGGGCAGACCTCTGGGAGGAGGAGCGGGATCCGGATTCGGCAGCAGTCAGAGCTGGCGAGAGCCCTCTCCACCTCGGAAGAGTTGTATCCTTAACGTGGCGGTCTGCCCTGGGTGTGTCACTAAAGTTCCCTTTAGCGTCATTTCTGGGTCTGTGAGATGAGTAACTTTTCTGAACCGTCAGAACCGCTTACTTGTCATTGTGTCAATATACTTAACGTAGGTGGTTCCTCGGTCAACCCGGTGTGTCAAACTGCCGCGTTGTTTCTTAAAATTGCTTGATTGGGTATATTGCTTTTTTAACAGTAACTTGTTTTGGATGGGGGCCAAACTAGTGGAATCTAAGTGTGAAATCAGATTTGAAATACTACATCACAAGTCCAGGTTTCATTAGCCTTTGTTTTTGTTAGTAAACTTCGTTATGTGAAGTTGTTTTAGATTGTTAGAGGGAGAAAAAAGTATTAGCCGTAAAAAGTTTGAGGAATGCTGTTGCTTATATCGTATTGCATGGCCACATTGAAGATTATGAAGTGTCGATACACCGGGTCCTAATGTTTTTATTTGTGATTTTTTTTTTAAACTTTTCTTGATTTATTCTTATACATTGCTGCGTTTTAAAGTTGGGGGAAAAAAACCCTGGTGTCACCAACTGTTAATTCAGAGGTTTGAAATTCATGTATCTTTGGCAGAAGCGTTACCTCCTTAACTCCTCTATTTCTTATGTTCATATTTTGGGCATTTTTATAACTCTTAGTGCTGACAGTTGTGGACTAGAGAGAGAATGAAACTTAACAGCATTTTTATTTTAATATATTGGAAACCATGGGGTTTATGGGGAGGTGGAGCTAGTGGAGAGGTTAAGGAGGAAAATAGCAAATATCTGATTCTTGTCCCCTCTAATCTTATTCTTAGTTATCTTAAACATTCCTGAGTTTATTCATCTGAGGATTTGCTATTTTAAGATGTGTTTGTAGAACTACCCTTAAACAGTTTTGTTTTTTTTTTTACGTTTAGGGCATGTATTTCAAGATACAGCAAAGTGATGCAGATTGTATATTTATAGTAATTACATTAATTAATATTCTTTTTCAGACTATTTGTAGAACTGTGTCTTGACATACTCCATGATAATTGTGTCTTGTCTCCGTGATAACTGCATAAAAATAGTTTATTGAGAATACTTATTGCTGATTGTAATTTCCATGCTGTAGTGATTTTTTAATATATTCATTATATATGAAACTTACATGTAATGACATTTGTTGGGGAGACACACAACGTTATTTTCACAGAATAGTTAAGACCAAATGGTCTTTGCCAGATGTCAGAATAGAAAGAGGACCAGAAATGTAGTTTAGATGAGGAGGAGCTTCTGATGCTAGTGCTCTGAAAAAACTTACGCAGCCACAAATTGGGTCAGGAGCACTCCAGGATTGTTTCAGGAAAAAAATCACATAGGTATTTTAACTTTTAAAAAGAAAATGTTCTTTGAATAAAGATAAGACAACCTTAGCCCAAGATATTTTTTTTAACCAAGGATTTGTTAAGTTGTCGGTTCTGAGCCTAAGAACAGAAGGGCTGTTTAATTACAGACTCGTAAATTATTTAAGAATGCAAAAATGAGGTTTGACAGAAAACAACAAAATTCTGTAAAGCAATTATCCTTCAATAAAAAAATAAATTTTAAAAAAGCATAAAAAAGAATACAAAAATGAAACTTGTGTGTTGAAGAGACAAATGTTAATTATATTCAGTGTAAAAAGTTCAAATTGAGGTATGTAAAAAGTACTATGGGAGCTTAAAGTTTTTTCTTAGTTTATTTTATTTTAGAGAAGGAGGTGATGCATGGACTTGCCTACTTCCTTCTTTTGCCTTCTTTCTGTCCATGCATTCGATATCAGTTTGGCCTCTGCCATATACCTTTATTAATTGTTAACCTTAGATGTTTTTATTAATGAACAGGCATATGGTGTTGTGAAACAAGTATGGAAAGTATCCAGTCTGATTTCTGTAGTAACTTATCAGAAATGATCTGTCTTGCTGTTTTTCTTTTCACACATCCTGCACAGGGATGATTGTTTTGATCCTCTGCTCATTGTTTTCCTTGTGAAGTAACATTAATACATCCTAGAGGTGGAATTCTTTATAAAAATTTGTGAAGAGAAACATAGTTCCCAGCCTCTTTTATGTAACGGGAGCAAATTTTGTAATAAAAGATTTTGTTACTTTAATTCCTTTAATACCATGATTATACTCAGTTTAATTTTTATTTCCACTGTGTGCTTGTAATAGTGACATTTTTATGTTACTAGTATTGCATTTAAGAAAGAATAAGAGTTATTCTGTGACTTATTTCCGTAATGTAGAAGTGAAGTAGCATGAGTACAGGTGAGTATTTTTTAAAACTTTTTCAGTAATAATTAAAATATGCTAGATGCAGCTTTAATGAAATAGAATAAACCAGATTCTGTTGGAGATAGTTATTTTCATTTCATTCATTTTAATTTTCCTTATTGATAGGCACTTTGTCGATCAGTATTAGCATATGTCTTCTTTGGATGGCTGCAGCTTAAACTTTCAAATCTGGTCATAGCTAACATAAACCGGATTTCAGTTAGAAGCTCCATGTTGACCAATTTCATATTAAATAATTTAAGTGTTGGTTTCATTCTAACTGTTCTGTGTAGGTAGAAGTAGGAGACTTCATTTAGCTTTGAAGGAGATTAATTAGTCATAGCTCAATTGATTTTCCTTTTTTCCTGTCCTTTAGTTATTTTATTTTTTGTTAGTGTATTGAATCTTTTCTCTTTCTGAATGTTTCCAGGGACTCCAATCTTAGTTTTTTAGTTGCTGTGACTCCATTAAAAAAGTGAGATTTAAATGTAGATAATTACCCAAGTTTATGTACAAAGAGTATGTAATGGTGGGGTAGGTGAGCAAGTAATTATCTAGCTTCACATAGCAGAGGGCCTTTGAATTGGGGTCAATTTGAAGACGAGAAAAGCCTAGACACAAAGCTATGCATAAACTGTGATAAACCTGGAAGAGGTAAGATTGGAAGGGAATCATGAAAGCATTATATGCCATTGTAAGGATTTTGGACTCTATTCTTAGATTAAAACAAGGGATAAGATCTGATTTGTGTTCTAGAAAGATTAACAATAGGATGGAAGATGGCTTGTGGGAGATAGAACCCCAAATACCTACCACCAGGCAGAACTATGAGAGTGCATTGGAATGCTCAGAAGGGAAAGAGAGAGGCTAAGTAGGCCTCACTGGAGAGCACTGTTGTTGAAGCAGTTGGGAGAGAAAGGTCTCATTAAAGAGCAAAAAAAACCCCAAAACCTAGAGAAACAGAGAAATCAGATGGAATAAGGTTTGAAAACACGATGGATGAACTCAGCCAGCAGAAGCCAGATTCCATTTGGTTGAGGAGGTAATGAGAAACCAGTATTATTTCAAGAAACCTAGCTCTAAAAAGGAGATCAGAAAACCAAAGACTTGCTAGAACAATTTTGCTGCAGAACTTTTAAAGATTTTCAGTTGTAATGATCATTTAGTTTCTAAAATACTTGGTGGTAGTTCCCGTTCTTAAATTGGTTATTAGAGAAGTTTAAAAATCTTTGCAGATTGTCTGTCCAGTAAGTTGTTTCACAGAAGAAACTATATTTAGGGAAGTGTAATGTTATATCCTAGCCAGTTTAATGATCTGTTAATGCCTTATTGTGTTAAAACCAAATAAAATACTTGTCTTTTATTAATTTCTAGACTGGAGAAGTGAGGTGGAACAGTTCTTACATGTGTGAGTTATTTTGAGTGAAAATTTTAGTTTGGAACTTTGTAGCCACTTCAACCATGAAGTTGTGTTTTATGTATCACTATGTTAAAGAAAAGAAAGACCAAAAATAACAGGTTTTAGATATCCTTATCTTCAAGGAAAAATTAGTTTAGAAGATACATCTTGCATACAACTTAAGTTTTTTTTTTTTAAAAATGGTTTCATTGTCTTAGTTGTACCTATTTTGGATGTTAGTATACTTGATGAGTTCTAAGATTGCTATGTGTTAGGTTTTCAATACAGTGTTTCTTATTCATAACTTAGTCTTAACTATTATCAGTTTATTTTTTATCTCTATTTTTAAAAATTTGAGATAAGAAATTAATTAAAAAGAAGAAACGTCTTCTGATTATTTGAAGTGTAAATTATCAACATCAGTGACAAACCATTCAGTTTCTTCCCTCTTCTTTCAGAAACAAATCTTTAACAAGCAGCTTATTATGGGCTTTCCTGATGCCTTCAGAAGGATGCTGTAAACTAACTAGGTGCGGTTCCTGTGGATACTGTGGGTAATAAGTGACACTGGTGATCTTGTAAGTGGACTGTTGATATGAATACTTGTTAAATTTGAAATATGGTCACATAATGAAAGTGCTTAACACATAACAGCACATGTGTTAAATGGAATTTAGTAATTTTAAAATATCAATTCATCTTTGAAAAACACAAAAAAGGGAGACAATTCATCCATAACTTAATGTGTTTTTGTTAAATTAACTGGAAAATTTTTGGCAACTGGTTTCCTTAATACACTGTTCAGCCAAAAGTTTTGGAAGATCTCCATCAAGAAAACAGAATTATTCATCAAAAAGTGAAAACTGTGGGGAAGAAACTTTTGAAGATTTACTTTTGAAGTATAAGCAAATACAGTTGGAACTAGAGTGCATCAATAAGGATGAAAAACTGGCTTTGAGTAGCAAAGAGGAGAATGTGCAAGAAGATCCTAAAACGTTGAACTTTGAGGACCAAACAAGCACTGATAATGTCAGTATTATAAAAGACTCAAGTAAAGAAGTAGCTCCTGAGGAGAAAACACAGGTCAAAACTTTTCAGGCATTTGAATTAAAACCACTCAGGCAAAAATTGACTTTACCAGGAGATAAGAACCGATTAAAAAAAGTTAAAGATGGAACAAAACAGCTTTCCCTGAAATCTGACACTACTGAATCTAGTCCAGGTAATGGAATTTAAAATTTCAGTTAGTGATGACATTTCCTTCAAAGGGGTAACTGGTTATTTTGGTAGTGTACTTCATTGAAATGATTCTAATATTTTGTCTGAATTCTTTTTGCACTGTCTACATAGACAGTCATATTGTTGGATGATGACAAATTCTATTTCATTTTGGCTTTAAGTGCTGATCAGGGCTAATAATACAATTTAACATAAGTGGTAATGGGCACTTTTGTTCCCTAACTTACAGGGGATACTTTTGCCATTTACTTTTTTTTTTTGATTGGAGTTTAGTTGCTTTACAATGCATTTCTGCTGTACAGCAGAGTGAATCAACCATACATATACATATATCCCTTCTTTGCTGTTTACTTTTAGACATAGTGTTGGTTAAGTTTATTGTAGGAATTCAGACCTCACCCCCATTCCTTGTTTGAAATTTTCAGCATGAGTGGATGTTGAAGTTTATCAGATATTTTTTCTTCATTATGGAGAAGAGCATTTAATTTTTCTTGTTCATTAGTGTAATTTCTAGTTTATTAGTGTAATCAATTATATTAATTGATTTTTATAGAGTTAAACTACTGTTGAATGATTGGGATAAATCCAGCTAGTTCATGATATATTATCTTTATACATCATGGATATGGGTTGTTAATTTTTCCTTTTCTTCTTTTATGTGAGTGTATGTTTAGATGCAGTAAAAATTTATCCATTTAACTGTGTAGTTTTTTGAGTTTTGACAGATGCAAGCAGTTGGGTAATCATTGCCAGCCATCACTATTCAGATGTAGAACAGTTCCATTAAGTCCTGCCAGTTCCTCATGCCACCAACCCTACTTGGTAACCACTGGTCTGTTTTTCTGACCCTATACTTTAGCCATTTCCAGAATGTCATATAAATAGAGTCATGTAGAACATTTTTTTAATCCTAGCTTCTTTGATTAGCGTGTTTGAAATTGATCCATGTGGTTACATGTATCAGTAGTTCATTCTGTTTTACTGTTGAATGTCCCATTGTATGGCTTTGCTACACTTTTTTTATCCATTTCCCACTTGAGGGACATTTGGTTCTTTCAGCTTGGAGCAGTTATAAAACCTTCATAAATAAAGGTTTGCTAATATTTGTTTAGAAATTTTCATCTATGTTCATAGCCTGTAGCTTTGTTCCTTGTTTTTCCTTGCAAGTTTTAGTATAAGGTTGGTAGTGTGTCCAACTCTTTGTGACTCTGAATTGTAGCCTGCCAGGCTCCTCTGTCTATGGGATTTTCAGGCTAGAATACTGGAGTGGGTTGCCATTTTTTCCTCCCGGGAATCTTCCCAACCCAGGGATTGAACCTGCCCCTCCTTTACCTTCTGCATTGCAGGCTGATTCTCTACTGGGTGGGGGAAAGGGGAGCCTAGTATAAAGTTACAATGCTCATAATGAGTTGAGTGGTTTTCCCTCTTTCAAATAGGTTTCAGGTTGTACTCATTCCTGGGATATTTGGTAGATCTTGCAGGTAAAATTATCTGGGGCAGGATGGAGTTTTTCTGGGGAGGTTTTAAACTACTGACTGTTCAGGTTTTCTATTTCTGGGTAAAGCAGTTTAGGTAAACTGTAATTTTCTAGTAATGTGTTCATTTCCTGTAAGTTGAACAGTTTATACTAAGTTATTAAATGTCTTACCTTTTTATTATCTGTAGCATTTATAAATTTTATCTCCCCATACCTTTTAAAATTTCCTCAGAAATAAGTTCCCTGCTTGTTAACTCATTAATTGTTAGCCTCTCTGTGGTATAAAATTCTATTAACCTCATTTTGGGCTATAAATTTTGCCTCCCTGATAGCTCAGTTGGTAAAGAATCCACCTGCAATGCAGGAGACCCCACTTCCATTCCTGGTTGGGAAGATTCCCTGGAGAACGGAATGGCTACCCACTCCAGTATTCTGGCCTGGAGAATTCCATGAACTGTACAGTCCATGGAGCTGCAAAGAGTTGTACACGACTGAACAGCTTTCACTTGGGCTATAAGATTTCTATTTTAGTTACATCTCAGCTTGTGATATGTAAATTTTTTTCATTCAGTTCTAAGTATTTTTCTAATTTTTGTTGTTCTTTGGCCTGTAGGTTATTTGGAACTATTAACTTCCAAGAATGTAGGGTTTTTAGCTGTTTTTTGTTATCCACTTGTAAGTCAGTCAGCATTGTCAGAGACCTATGTGGTACCAATCTTTTGAAATATTTCTAGAGACTTGCATTATTGTCTAGCATGTGACCAATTTTTATAAGTTCTTTGTGTGTTTGAAAGGAATGTTTGGGTTGTTAGATCAGGCTTTTATGTTCACATCTTAGAAGGAAGATGTAAACAGTGTTTTGACCTGCTTGATCTATCAGTTACTGAGAGGCTTGCTAAAATCTGCCAGTATGGTGGTGGGTTTCTGGTTTTCAGTTTTTACTTTAAACACATTGAGGCTAGGGAATTATTATTCTTATTACTATGTAGTGACCTCTATGTCTAGTAGTAATTTTGCCTAAAAGATTATTTTGTCTCAAATTAATAGCCAGCCACACCGTCTTTCTCTTCAGAAGTGTATTTTTTTGTATGTCATTGCCTGGTCTTTTCTGTATCTTCTTGTTCCAAAGGTTATTTGCACATTAAATAGAACCGATTTCATTTGTAATTTAACCTGATAATCTTTGTCTTTTAACAAGACAAATATAATTTGTTCACACTTTTTCATGATTACTGATCTTTGTATTTCCTTTTTTTCTTTCTTGACTTTTTTTGGTTTGTTTAAAAATTTTTTTTTCTTTTACTGGTTTGACAGTTAGATATTAAGTTTTTGGTCTCATTTTGATTCCTTTAAGAATGGTAACATGAGTTGTTACCAGTGTTTAAAGTTAATCAAGGCATTTACCCTCTCCCTGATACACAAGGACAGTTTTTGCCAACTTTGGCCATGTATTTAACTCTTTCTTGACTCATTCTTTTATGTCTAGAATCACTTAGGCATAAAATACGTTTTTAAGAATTTCCATGTAGTATGTCTACCATATGAAAAAGTTACTTCTGTTTACCCCCCTTAAAAGACAGTTTTCCCACGTTTAGAATTCTAGATTAGTTAATTATATTATCAATATGTTGAAGATATTTTCTGGCTTTCATTGTTAACTTTGAAAAGTCAGCTGTCCATCTTAACAGTTACTCATTTGAAGGTCATCTGTCATTTTTCTCTAGTTGCTTTAAAGACCCTGTTTTTGTCTTAATACTCTACAGTTAAACTGTGATATGTTAATTGTATTTTTTATTTTTATTCAGCTTGGGACTTGTTTTGCTCCTAGTTTTCATTGATTCTGAAAATTGTCATTATCTCTTATATTGTCCCATTCTCTTTTTTTTTTTGAACTCTGTATTGTATCAGTATGTTTTATTAAATCATCTCACTTTACCTTTCATTTCTCTTAAATTTGCATCTGTAACTGTGTGATACATTCTGGAAAATGTCCTCTGATGTATCTTTCAGTCCACCTAGTTCTCAAATTCTTTATCTCTTCTCGGATTGGCCTTAAGCCCACTTACTGAATTTTAAATTTCAGTTACAGTTTTTGTTTTAGTGTTTCATTTTTATTTTGTTCTTTGGTCATTTTTAAAAATGTTTCTTCTGTTTTTCAAATATATCTTTATTTCTTTAAACATTTTAATTATGGGCTTGTTTTGATTTTCCTCTTTGTCTGCTAGTTTCTGGTATCTGAGTCTAATTTCTAATTTTTGCTATCCCTGCTGGTTCTCATTTTTTGGTACCTTCTTTTCTTGCATGTTTAGTGTTTTTTGTTCGTTGTTTTTTTTTTAAAGTAAGGTGTTCATTGTCCTCTGAATTATTTTGGTAGGGAGTTTTGGTGGCCTGTACGAAGGTGAATTTCCTAGAGAGGATTTGCTCTTGCTGCTGCCAAGGAGCTAAGTAGACTTTTGATTTGGGACTATGTTATATTTGACCTCTTCAGGCAACTCATTTGATGTAAATTTGATTGCAAACCCAAGTGGTGACTGATTCTGATTACACATTCTTAGAGACATGTTTATTCCTCCTCAATTTAGCACCATGATTCCAAACAGGCAGTTTCGAAGATTATACCCCAGTGGGATAGAGAAGACACATAGACAAATATGGAATATAATGAGTTATGTATGAAAGCCTGCAGTAATGCAAGAAACAACTACCTTCATTGGGATTTAGAAAGTTTTCATTGTGATGGTAATGTTTGATGGTAATGTCTTGGAGGATGTATCTTTTCCATTTGGGAATTCCCATCAGAAGGAACCAAATGAGCAGTTGAAAGCCTATAGAACTTGTAAAGGATATTGAGATTGATCTAATACGGGTGCAGTGTGAAATATATGTATGTTTGTTGAGTGATTGGATATAAATTTATAAAAGTACAGGTTGAGATTGGACTGTAAAGGGCACTGAATATCTTGCTTAAGGGGTTTAGATTTTCTTTAAACCTCAGATGAGCCATCAAATATTTTTAAACAGAAAAATGATGTGATCAGATGTCTGCTTTAGAAATATAACAGGCAGCAGTGTAAAAGAGGGATTGGAAGAAAACCAAAAAAGCTGAAATTTATCTGAATCAAATTATATTGATTAGTGTTAAAACACAGGCACTCCTTTCTCAGTCTTCAGCAAAACTTGCTGCTCTGCCATTAAACCTTTTGGTTGCTATGGGTTAGCTTCCCGCTCCCCTCCATTTCTCTTTTTTCAGGCCATTTACTCAACATTTATCCCTATTGTCAGTCTGTGAGGTTGCCTCCTATTTCAGGTGATCTCACTCAACTTGTAACTTTTCACTCCCTAATTGTCAGCTTATATCCATATCAATTTTCATTTCAGTTCTCTACTGTGAGGAAGTGGTGACCCTCTTTTTGTTTATGGCCACTTTGTTTTAACCTGATTCCTGGCTCTTAATTTCTCTCACTTTCTTTGGGATCTTACTCCAAAGGTTTTTTATTCTGTGTCCTCTTTAACCACTTTTCTCTTAAGGAGTACTTACTATAAACACACTGGTGTATTCCATCCCCAAATCTGAACAGTCCCTCCTCCCCATTCTACCTTGTCCCTTAACTTCTGTCTTTTCATCCAGACTACCAGACAGGCCAGTCTGCACTGACTCTTTTCACTTTACATCTCAGTAACTCAATGCAATACCTTCCTAACTCAATGCAGTTTGCTTGTCTGCCCCTACCAGAATACTGAAACTACTCAGGGCAAGATTACTTTAACCTAGTTGCAGATTTTACTGTTCATTTTCTTTCATTTTTTGTTTCATTCTTCCATTTATTCAAAAGTTAGTTGAGCACTTTGTTCCAGGCTCTTGGGAATACATCAGTGAACAAAATAAATAATCATTTATTCCTTCATGGGCTTGCATTTTAAGAAGAGGGAACAGTAATTATGATGACTAAATAACAGTTGTAGAGAGAGAAAAAGCATAGCAGTAAGTGAGTTAGAATGGAGGCAGTGGGTACAGGCTGCAGTATTAGTGAGTGATCAGGAGAGGCCTGAATTTGAAGGTGAGATTTAAACAAAGGCTTTGAAGATGGTGGGGGAATAGCCAAATGCATACATGTGGGAAAGAGGTTTCCAAGCAAAGAGAATAGATAGCTTGGAGTATTGGCTTTTTAACTGTGGTCGTTAGACCTTCTTTATTTGGGAACTTAATAGAAATGCAAATTCTCAGACCCTATGCCAGATCTCCTTGGAAAAGACCATGCTGGGAAAGACTGAAGGCAGGAGGAGAAGGGGACGACAAAGGATGAGATGGTTGGATGGCGTCACTGACTCAATGGGCATGAGTTTGAGCAAACTCTGGGAGATAGTGAAGGACAGAAAAGCCTGATATGCGCAGTCCACGGGGTTGCAGAGAGTTGGACACAACTGAGTGACTGAACAACAGCAACCCTAGATCTACTAAAGAGGAAACTCTGGAAATGGGGCCCAGCAGTCTGTATTTAACAAACCCTCCTGTTGATTCTGATACCTGCTAAACTTTGAGACTCACTGAGTAATGACCCTTAGGCAGAGGGGTACTGGCACATTTGAGGAGTAATATGGAGTAATATGGAAGCCAGTGCCACTAAAGAAGAGGGAGTGAGGGGGATGAATAGTGGGAGAAAAGAGGTCAGAGAGAATGGCTGGGACAGATCATGCAGTATCTTACAAGAACTTTAGTTTTTATTCTGAGTGAAACAGGAGGTGTTAACAGGATTTTGAGCAAAAGATTGGCATAATTTGTTTTGTATTCTCAAAGACTCACCCTGGCTACAACTTTGAGAGTATTCTATAGGGAGTAGACACATCTGTTACAGTGATACTTTTCTCATTAATCTTGAAATTTCAGGGTTTCAATGATACTATACACATCAGTAATTTCTTACAACTTTCTTCTGACTTTTCCTGTTTGTTTGTTTTTTAATAACACTTTTCCTTTGTAACTTCTTATCTGTTGATATCTTTGGTGTTCTCTTCTCCTTGGTTGTTCTCATTTGTTACAGTTTTTTTTTGTTTATTTTTGGCTGTGCAGGCTTTCTCTGGTTGTGGTGAGTAGGGGCTGAGTTTCCAGTTGGAGTGTGTGGGCTTCTCATTGTGGTGGCTTCTCTTGTTGCAGAGCATGGCTCTCGGGCACGCAGGCCTCAGCAGTTGTGGCTCACAGGCTCTAGAGCGCAGCTCAGTAGTTGTGATGCATGGGTTTAGTTGCTCCCCGGCATGAGGAATCTTCTGGGACCAGGGATCAAATTCATGTCCTCTGCATTAGCAGGTGGATTTGTAACCACTGAACCATCAGGAAAGTCCAGTTATTATGGTTTCAACTACCCCCTGACTATCTCTTGCTCAGTTTAGAATTTCAGGTAATAATTTTAAAAATACTACATGGCTGCACAAGACCCATTTTCATTTTGGAAGTATTGAGTAGGAATTAATATAATAATATTGCAAAGACCTATGACAGTGGTAGGACGAAAGGACCAAACCACATATCTGGTCAATAAACCTTAACCTGCTTTTATTAATCTTTGTGGAAGCTGAATTTATGGTCTGAAGTTTATGGTTTGTGCTTGTCTTTCAGGTGACATTGTGCTCATTAGGTATCTGCCAGCTTAGTGGATAGTTGCTTTTATTTCCCTTACAGGGAGGTGCTACCACCTTTTCATAGAGAGCCTCGCCTAACTTAATGATTCCTCTCATGTTGGATGAAAGTTCAGTTCTTTTTACATTTATTATGGACAGTCTGTCTTTTTTTTTTCCTGTTAATTTTTATGTAATAGTTATTACTATTCTGGTATTCTTTGAAGTATAGTCAGTTTTGCTCTAAGGTGACATGCATTCCTGAAAATCACTACACTGGAATTACGCAATAAATCATGTTAGGGGAAAAGGCTCTCAACAACCTTGTCAGTGGCACATAAAAAAAAGATTGCAATATAATAAAAATGATAGTGCAAGTTTACACATTAAATGGGTAAAAATGCCTGAAATACTATAATGTCACTTTACCTTGAGAAAGACCTAAAATGTGTTTGTGGAAGCAGCCTACAAGTTACAAGTGGAAGCAGCTCTACTTACAAATTACTGTGAGTAGAGCAAGGGAGGTTATTTGAAATTGGACAGCAAACTGTAACACCAGATGGGGATGGGTGTGGCTCATCACATATGTACAGTGAACTGAAGAGCTGGTAGATTGCTCAGAGTCTGTGGGGTTTGTATCTTCCTACATGGCTCCTACTAGGATCACCTGGGTGCAGCTTTCTGCATTCTTGTAGTGTTTCTTGGACACAAATTGTACATAAGCAAATGTGAAATTTGTATTGTCCTCAAATTATTTTCCAATCTGTCAATCATGTTGCAACAAATTTGTATTTCCAAAACAAGCAATATGGCAGAACTGACCTAACTCAGAGTTTGGTGGTTGCCTTCCATTGACTTTTTTAGGGTAGTTGATTAATTCTATGTATTGAATAAATTGCCTGTTCTTTTACCAGTAGATCTTGAGCAATCAAGTTAAGATATTTGGAATACTGGCAGTGGTATTACGGAAAAAAACCTAGATTTGGAATTTATGCTTAGTTTGAATCCTAGCTTTGCAAATCCAGTTGTGTCATCTTGAGAGATTTTCTTAGTTTTTAACTTAATCTGTTTTAGCTATGAAAGAGTCTCGGTACTGTTACATAGGTACTATAACTTAATTGCATGATTTGTAGAGCTGTCATAGAGGAGATAATATCGTTGTTTAGTCGCTAAGTCGTGCCTGACTCCTTTGCAACCCCATACTGTAGCCCCCCAGGCTCCTCTGTCTATGGGTTTTCCCAAGTAAGAATACTGGAGTGGGTTGCCATGTCCTTCTCCAGGGGATCTTCCCAAGCCCTGGGAAGTTGAACCCGCATCTCCTGCATTGGCAGGTGGATTCTTTACCACTGAGCCACCAGGGAAAGCCCAGATTAGATCATGTATAAGTAAGATTTTGTAATAGCTTAATCATAAATATGGGTCCGAGGCTAGAATTCTGGAAGATGTGTGGACGGACTTAATTTTGTCATTTAATCTACTTCTACAAATACTTTTTTGGGTAAATAGAGAACATTTCTTCTTCTTCTTTTTTTTTTTTTTTTTTTTGTTTTTAGTACATTTTGGCCACCAGGAAAGTCCTGAGGACATTTTTTTAAATAAATCAATACTATCTCTAAATGGTTGAATTCATTTCAGCTTCAGAGGTCTGAATTAATCATCATATATTCTTTCTTCTGTATTATCTATTTAGTAAGGAAGCTTCGTTTTTTGCCTATCTACTCTAAATTCTGTTCTTATTTGAAATAATTGTTTTTAATTCAGAAGTCATTTTTATCATGGTGCAGTTTTAATTTATATTTTAATGTTTTGAATTATTTTTGCCTTATAACTTTCAGAAATGAAGCTGATATGAAAGTTTTTTCAGATTTTCATTCTGGCAACATTCTTTCCTTTTGATGGAGAGATTGAGAAAATGAAACCCTTTATTGAGACCTTTAAAAATAATTATTAGTATAAATGTCATGTAGCATTTTAAATTGATTGTAGCAGTCTTTTAAAGCATTCAAAGTATGCTGTTTTATTTTAAAGGATTAGAAGATAAGGAACAAAATTTAACCAGAAGAATTAGTGCCTCAGATATTCTATCTGAAAAGGTAAGATAATGCTTTGTGGGATTGGATATCTCTGTAAGATTGATTCTTGTTCTGCTTTACTCTGTTCTCTTGAATGGAAGGTTCTGTCTTGTTTTTCACTTTTTTTTTTTTTTCATCATTGCTGTACATCCATTTGGATATAAACCTTAAAGATAAAATCTGGAGAGAGATCTTGGAATATCGTTGTCTTCACTGGATTCAATTAACATATTTAATTGAACTGCTATTTGTTATCTGGAGGTGAACTTTCTGCTTGTGTTTTGAAACTTTTGCTTTCCTTCCAGGCATTTTCTGTCCTTTCTATGGGAGGATTACACTGTGTGGGAAAGCTTTGAAGTTAAACCTTGACCTGGAGTCCAGTACTGGTTCCTCTTAGTAGCTGGGTGGTCTTGCGTCAGCTGCTTAGGCTTTGCCTGCCTCTGTTTTCTTTTCTACAAAATGAGTTTAATGTCATCTGTTCTCTGGATTGTTGTGAGGTTCAGCAGGGTAAAGTGCAAGAGCATCAAGCACTGTGTTTGACGTTTAATAGGTACTCACTGGGCCAAGCCTTTTGTTTGTTGAATTAGATTAGCTGAAATATCTTCAGTTTCTTCTGTTAAGATTTCAGTTTCTTTCTATGAGTAAATTGAAATGATGAAAACAGCTTAGAAGTTTTAGGAAAGAGATGGTCTTGAATTTAAGGGTGATAAAATAACAGATATACCCACAGGCAATCATGCATATATGTATATATGGTTTTGAATATCCTAACAATAACTCTATAAGGTAGGTTGACATTATCTCTTACAGAAGAACTGAGGTTCAGATGTGTGGATTAACCGACTTGCTTAAAGTTTTATAAGAATTAGATATCAGAGCAAGGAGCTTGAATGAGCCTCAGTACTCTTCTTACTGATCAAGTAGCTGCTTTGAGTGACAGTATCAGTGGTCTCTTTCATTCCAAAAGTACAGGTAGCAAAAGATAATCAAAGACTTTTAAGTCTCTGTGGAACAGTAATGATAGCTTTATTTTAGTTAAACTCTGGATCAGCACTGTCCAATAGAATTTTCTGTAATAGTGGAAATGTTCTATATCTACACTCCAGTATGGTAGCTATTAACCACATGTGCCTATTAAGCATTTGGAATGTTACTAGTGTGACTGCGAAACTAAAGTTTTCATTGAATTTTAGTTAAATAGCCACACATGACTTACTGGTTCCATTTTTTGGATAGCATGACTCTGGATCTTCAGTACCAAGCAGTAGAATTTGATGTTTAAATGACTTAGAGTAAAAAAGACTCATGATAATTTTTCAGCTCATTTTTTACATATATTTCCCAAGAAAGCAAAGAGTAACTGTATCTTGGTTTGGGTAAACAGAACTACCGAAATATATGATGTTAGTTCAGTTACGGATTTATAATAGTCTGTAGAATGTTAAACCACTAGATAGACTCTACTGTTTTCTTTATGTTTAAGAATTAAATAATGTAATTTGATTTTAAAAGTATAATTACAGTTCACTTATTAGATTAAGTGAGTCTTAATTTTTTTGAGTCTTAGCCTCTTTTTAGTTTTCCCTCCTTTTCTGTTTATACACATAAGGGACAAAACATGCATAGCTTTGTGTTGAACTTCAAGGAGTGGGGATGCCAAAGGACCCCCTTATTGCCCTCCCTCCAAAGTCTCATGGACTTCAATCTCACACTTTTGCTTAGGTCGCCGGACATTTTCTGTTACATTTTAGCTAAAATGTACAGAATAGATAATTTTGAAAATTAACTAAAAAAAATAGTGAAAAAATAAAGGTTATTTCAATTGGAAAAAAGTTCTCAAACGTTTATTCCTAAACTATTTCCCTATTTTAGCTTCCCTGAAGAAGTCTTGGGTGTTAAAAATATTGTTGATACCAGATAAATGTCTGTACCTTTAGAACATGGAATGCTCAAGTATAAGCAAATCTTTACATATTTTTTCCTTCAAAACTGATTTGAAGAATTATAAAATATATTTTTAAAAGTTTGCAAGTTTGAATCTTGACATTTCATTGTGCCTGTTCTGTGTAGTACTTGTAAGGCTAGCGAACACCCATGATTATGGGACCACTTTGTTCTTTGGTCATTACCTCCCCTGGGTTGATTTCTTCTTGCATTCACTGCCATCAAATTTCTACTCTCGTTTGGGAAGCAGTTAAGTGCCAGTCTCAAACTTTTTTGTCGTCAGTTGTACCCTCCCCCTCTAGCCCTTCTCATGTATACATACACCCTCTACAGACTGATCTTCAGTTTGTATTATAGGAACTGAGTTAGAGTATAGGGCTATGGTAAGTTACTCAGTTTCCTTATTTTACTTGTATTTACCATTTAAGTATTTGTCTTAAAACTAACTTTAAATTCTGATCTTATAGCAGCTTTGATTTGGTAATATGTCTAAAGTCAAATAATAGAAGTTTTAAATGGCAACTGTTTCTTTTGTTAAAGAAGCTTGGTGAAGATGAAGAGGAGTTATCTGAACTGCAACTTCGTCTTTTGGCTCTTCAGTCAGCCAGTAAAAAATGGCAACAGAAAGAACAGCAGGTGATGAAAGAAAGTAAAGAAAAGTTGACTAAGACGAAAACTGTACAGCAAAAAGTTAAAACCAGTACAAAAACACATTCGGCCAAAAAAGTTAGCACTACAGGTGATCATTTCTATTAAACTCTTTTAATTGATTTCCTATATCAGTATAGTTTCTAGATTTTAATTCAGAAAGTTTTGAGTTGGGAAATTATATAGGGCCCTGAATAAAGGACAGTCCTGTATAAACAGAACTTAATGATTGAAATAATTATCAAAGCTTTGTTTTCTCTATCTTGAAAATTCTAACTCTAATAGATGCTGATGTTTCTATATTTTTTAAAGCTAAACAAGCATTGAGGAAGCAGCAAACAAAGGCATGGAAGAAACTACAGCAGCAAAAAGAACAGGAAAGACAGAAAGAGGAGGATCAGCGTAAGCAAGCTGAAGAAGAAGAGAGAAGGAAAAGAGAAGAAGAAATCAGAAAAATTCGAGATCTCTCAAATCAGGAAGAACAGTACAATCGATTTATGAAATTGGTTGGTGGAAAGAGGAGATCAAGGAGTAAAGTAAGAAGTTCAAAAATACAAAATCAAAGTATTACTCAAGTTTGAGTATCCTTGTATTAGCTCATAAATTCAGTCAACTAGGAAAACGTATTAAGTTATTTTGTTTGATAGAGCTCGTTATAGATAAATAAATGCTTTGGGAAGAAGGGAAGGTAGGTTATAATTGAGAATGAATTGTTTTTATAGTTACAGATGCTAGAAATAGAAGAAATACTTCTTAATACTAAATACTTCTATTAAATACTTAATAGAAATACTTCATAATACTAAAATTATGATTAGAAAAGCCTCTCTTTGGCTTTTGTGTCCTTTTCTATTTAGAAGAAAGAAGCATTCCTGAGTTGCAATGAGGACTTATTCTTAAAATTACTATTCCCTTTTAATTTTCCATTTTTAGTAATGTAGAATTAGAAATGTATCATAATTAGTTGATTTGGACTGTTTTTAAGAAAGTTAAATCATCATATCATAATAGCCTTAGTGCATGTGGCTACTTCAGTTATCAAGCATTTGTGAACCTTTATTATGTATAAGTCATTGATAATGACTGGATGAGTCGTTCCCTTTTATGGCTCATGTCAGGAAGTAAACTGGAGATTTAATATTGATCTGGTGCTATTAGCAGTCACAAATTTCAGAATTCTGAACTTTGAGACTATACTTGCAAGTGTATTATTGATATTAAAGAATAGAGGGATATTTAAAGAGTAAGAGCTTTTTAATTGTAGGGAGTCAAGGGTTAGATTTAAGTAAGGAATTTATAAGTATTCATACTCTGAGCTTCCAAAAAGTACTTTGATGAAATCTTTCTATAGAAAAGTATTGTATATTACTTGTATTCATTTGGATAGGTTTTGTTAAGTTTTAATTTCTTATAAACTGTCTCTCAGTGGAGATTGTAAGAAGTGAAAAAAAAGAAAACAGCATATAAGCATATGACCAAGAGTTTTTAGTTTTCAGTTATCATTTATTTATTCGTAACTGAAATGTTAATGGATTATTCAGGCAATATTCTAAATAAGACTTAATAACATAAAACTTGAATTCATTTCTCTGATTTCTTAATTTGCAGAGAGAGGCCATTAGTATTTCTGATCTTGGTGTCATCTTACTTTCTAGAGGAATAGCTGATTATTTAGTGACTCACTTCACTGGGGGATTTCATCTGTACATGTAGTACTTTCTAGCTTCATTTTCTGTCTGACAGTTATAAAATGTCTGCCACAATGTACCTATCGTGTATATTGAATTTCCCAAATCAGATGTGATAGTTCTAAGTGGATCATCATGATTTTTTATACTGTTCTGTGTAAAAGATTACTGTTAATTGTTTTATAACTTCGAGCCTAAGAGTAGACTGAAACAGAAAATGCTGTGAAACTAAAAATAAATCTTGTATAATTAGTCTTCAGATCCTGACCTGAGACGATCCTTAGATAAGCAAGCTACTGATAGTGGAGGCGGCATTTATCAATATGATAACTATGAAGAAGTTGCTATGGATACAGATAGTGAAACCAATTCTCCAGGTATGAGCTAAAACTTAAAACATTTGTACATTCACAATTATTAAGTAGAAAATGGTCAAGAAGCTACCCAAAACATTGAAAGAAATGTGTAATGAAAGTAAAATTTGCTGGTAGGTTGTACAACCAAAGACATTATTTGGTGTTTAAATACTTCAAAAGCAAACCTCAAACTGTAGTATTAACCTTTATTTTCTTGTATTTCTTCCTGTATGGTATTTTAATTAAAAAAGGCAGTATTCTGCTGTTAACTGTTTGATCTAAGAAGTGAATATTGTGGTAAAGGTGAGAACACTGCTTTAAAAAACAAACGAACAAAGAAATCTTTATTTTTAAATATCTTTATGTCTAAGGCATTCTTCATTTTAGTAAAAAAAAGAAAAGATCTTTCTTTTGTTCAGGCTTCTTTTCTCCTTCTGCTGATGGTACTTTGTAGGAGTAGAGAGATGGAAAGTGATACTAGTGGTGCCTTAGGATCAGCTGATTATAATTGTTAGGACTATATCTCTGTTAGAGTGCACATTTTAGGATGTGGCCATCCCTGAGAGTTAGAGACTTGCTTTAGTTGATTTTCAGGAGTAATGGACTGTGAGAGACCTATCCTCTTACTAATTAAAGCTATCCTCTTACTAATTAAAACAGATAAGAATGGGGCAGACAACAAAATGCTGTTAGTGTTCTAGAAACTAGAATACTTACTTGCAAGGTCATATGGTTAGTGTTTTTCTTCCACTGGTTGTATTGTGAGACCAGATGAAACTAGAATTCCACTTTAGTGTGTCTAGAGAGAAGGCAGAATCTATATGATTTGGTAATGTTTAGCAAAAGCTCGTTTTCAGGTTATAATGTTTAGGTTCATATTTAATAATCTTGTATTTTCATGTCATAATTCTCTTTGATCAGCCTTTAATTATTTCTAAGTTCTTGGAAATGATTCATTGTAGTTCTCAAATATTGACATTATTATTACTCTATAATAGTTTTATGATTTACCCTTTAGAAGAATTTTGTAAAAAAATAATATAAAAAAATATAATCAAATGGCATCATTTGGGTCAGAAATCAGCTCCATATAAGTCATGTGGTTAATACTCATTGACTTGAAAGACAACTGGGACAAAGAAGAAATATTAAGTTTCCCTAAGGTTATATGGTTTAGAGGTAGCAAGAGTAATCTTCAAATCTGTCAGATTTCAGTGAGTCTAAAGAAACCACTGAAGGTCAAATAAGCAGTTATTTTTATCTGCTACCAAGGAAAAAGTGCTAACAATTTAACTGAGATGCATCAGTAACTACTTCAGAATTACTAAATTTGAAAAAAAAAGTATACTTTAATGATTAAATGCATAGGTAATTCTTTTCATTCCTAGTCTTGCTTGCTTTCTCTCCAGTTTAAATAGTCCGCTTCTTCACTTTTCTGCACATTGAGGGAGGGATGGAGTCATGGCATCACTGTTTCCTTTGGTTATGATACTTTGGCAGATTCAAGGGAAATTTTTGTTTTATTATTTCTTAAAAAGTATGTTTTTTTCCAAAAAGCAATAAAAGCCTTTCCTGCTTTATTCCCTTTTACCACAAGTGGGTGAAAAGTAGAACAAGATAGAAAAGTTTTCAAGGGACTAAATATCAGCTTAAGTGGATGGCTAACTTTATAGTGATATAAGAGCAATTATAAATAGGTAGAGGTAGTCTCATGGAGGTTAAGTATTTTATTGGAGATTAATACAATCTCACTTGTACTTTACTTAGATGTAGTTGTATGTGTTCAAAAATATAAATTTAATTTATTCCTGTTGAATATATGTTATTAAACTCCTATAAAAATTTTTTTAACAGCTCCTTCACCAGTGCAACCACCATTCTTCTCTGAATGTTCATTGGGGTATTTTTCTCCAGCACCATCTATTTCTTTGCCTCCACCACCTCAGGTTTCTGTAAGTGAGGATTGGTATGATTTCTAAGAAAGTTTGGTTACCTTGTGTCTTTTCTAATTTGTTTTGAAAAGCTGGCATGTAGTTAGGTTTGAGAACATAAAGTCTGCTTGCCAGAATTAATAGCTATGAAATCTATGGTATATTAGTTATTGGCAGGCTATCAATCTGGTAGATTTTTTCATAGGTAATTTTTAGTCTCATGTTGGACTTTCTTTCAATACTTAGCATGTTTCCTTGTTTATTTTTGCTCCTCAGGAAATGTATTCTTAAGCAGAATAAGAATTATCTATTATTTTGGATTTTTTTAGAGGGTAACTGGGATTTAAGTGCATTTAAGGTGCTTCTAGAAACTTTTTCCTTTCTCGTCTTTTGATTATATAGTTGTTTTTAATTTGGAAATTCAGTAAAGGAAAAGCATTGACTAGTTAAAGAAAAGTTGATTTCTTTTCAACCTACTTTTAAGTCCCCTGTTAGAAAAAGAAAAAAGGCAGTGGGGGAGTCACAAAGTGATGTGTAAGTTTTCTCTGGATTGAGACAACCAGGAGCTCACACTGCTTCTGTCTTCATGGGTTAGTAGGAGCTTTGCCATTTCACAGTTCCTAGGCAGACACCTGGCATCCTCCTGGGAAGTTTGAGATGAGGGGAACATTAGAGTAGAGAGTGAGAAACATTTTTTTTTCTTCCTTGAATTGTTTTAAGTGCCAAGAGAAATATTGGAAGGTCTTTGAAGCAAAAATGTGTGCGAATGCAGGGATTTGGGTAAAATTATCTATCTTTACAGATGCTCTTTAAGAAGCCATTTCACAAGGATTTTATGCGGGTAGTGGTGGTGATTTCTCACATTTAATTCTTGATATACTCTAGACTGTTCCCATCGAGAATCCCTCTGGTTCCTAATTTTTAATTTTTAGTTAAATATCTGTTTGTTTTCAGGTAGTCATCTAGAGAGATAGATCCTGTAAAATTTGATTTCTCTATCATGAAGTTCATAAATTAAATTACAGTTGATTTTAACTTTTTGTAAAAATTATACTTTTTCTTGGCTAAATATTGAATTTGGGTTAGTTTTCAGATTTCCAGTATACTTAGTTCACTTATTCTTACAGTAAAGTAATAACCTGATGTTTACCTTTTTCTAATTTGATATTGCTGTAGCGATAAACGCTTGGAATGAGTAAACTTTGCCTGGTAACTGTTAGTTTTTGAATTAACTAGTCTGTACCGCCTTTGAGCCTTTATTTTTTTTGAATTAACTAGTCTGTACCGCCTTTGAGCCTTTATTTTTTTTGAATTAACTAGTCTGTACCGCCTTTGAGCCTTTATTTTTTTTTGAATTAACTAGTCTGTACCGCCTTTGAGCCAGCCGTATGTGGAAGGCTTGTGTGTTTCTCTTGAACCTCTACCTCCTCTACCGCCTTTGCCACCTCTTCCACCTGAAGATCCGGAACAACCTCCAAAACCACCTTTTGCAGATGAGGAAGAAGAGGAGGAAATGCTGCTTCGAGAAGAGCTACTTAAATCTCTAGCAAATAAAAGAGCTTTCAAGCCAGAGGTAATTTAGGTACCTGAACCTCTAGGTGGTGCTGTTGAGCTTAGTTTTAGGTAGGACTACTCTGCTAGTTTGGGATTTTTTGGGCTTTTCAGTAAAGTAGGGATAAGTCTGTTAACTAATTTGCTCAGTACTTTTAAAGATGACAGGAATTTCATTTAAAATTGCTTAATATCTGTCTCTTCCTTCTTTAGGAAACATCCAGTAATAGTGACCCACCTTCACCTCCAGTTCTGAACAATTCACAGCCTATGCCAAGAAGCAATCTGTCCATAGTCAGTATTAATACAGTGTCTCAGCCTAGGATACAAAACCCAAAGTTTCACAGAGGACCTCGTCTTCCACGAACTGTGATCTCGGTAAAAACAAAATAATTAGTGCCTACTCTTACTTAAATATCTTGTGAGAAATTTGTATGCAGTTTTGCTGTCCTGTTCCCTGCCTCTAGTTTATTATATACAAACATTTATTTTTATTTATTAATAGTGAAATGGGAGCAGTTTTTCACTTGAAAACTGGTAGAATTTATGATAATATTTTTGGGAAAGCATTATTTTCATCTGAGGGGTATTCTTTTGCCATTTCCTCAAGTTTTGTTTTATATAAATTGGTCCTTTTAGATTTTTCATCTATTCTAGAGTCAGTTTCAGCAAATTTTTTATATATATATATATATATATTGTTTTTCCTATCTTTGCTTATGTTTTTGCAGTTAATGACTGTACTATAATGGAAGAATTTATAATGTTTTTCACTGTTTGTTAAGGAGATTGAAATGACAGTTTCTTTCTACTTTGTTTTCTAATGACTTTGAAATAAATGTGGAGAAGGAAATGGCAACCCACTCCAGTGTTGTTGCCTGGAGACTCCCGTGGACAGAGGAGCCTGGTGCGCTGCTGTCCATGGGGTCGCACAGAGTCGGACATGACTGAAGCAACTTAGTATGCATGCATGCATAAAATAAATGAAGCAAAGCCAAGTTGAAATCTTGCCTCTGTTAGGTTAACATATCCTCTGTATATCCTCTATATACACATGAAAGCCATAAAGTTTTATTAGTAATAATATGGAGTTACATTTTTTCTGACTTTAAAAGGTTAGTCTAGATTGCATTATGTTTCTTTATAGAAAGTTGGTTAAAATAAAACTTAATGAAGAAGATGGTGATAGTATCTAGAATATTTCATTTTAGTATATAGATATTTTAAGTTTTTGGTATATCAGTAAAATATAGAATCTTATGTTTTTGTGTATCTGTGGAATGGGACAAAGTTGGTCAATTAATGCAGTATAAACAGAAGGAACCACAGACTGCTTGAAATCTATTATTTTTATGAATTTAAATTCATACAGGTAAAGTGACTTGTTCAGTGTCGTGAAGCTAATTGTGGTAGAGCTAAGAAAAGGATAGTGATGCATTTGTTGTCAAGAATAACAAATATATTGGCTTTGCAGCTTCCAAAGCATAAATCAGTGGTCGTAACACTAAATGATTCCGATGATAGTGAATCTGATGGAGAGGCGTCCAAGTCAACTAATAGTGTTTTTGGTGGATTGGAGTCTATGATTAAAGAAGCAAGACGAACTGCTGAGGTAATTAAGTGCAGTAATGAGAGATGGAAAGGTTTATTGACAATTACTAAAATTTGCTTGTTTTTCCTGAAAACTAGACCTTGGAGGTTTAGATTTTTTAATATATTGAATTTATGGATATATTTTTTGTACTTGTATCATTGAGTTTATATTATGAAGTGTGTATAAATTAAGATAGATTTAACTATTTAGAAACCCTTTTTGTCTCCAGACTAATCCTTCTTTCAAAATAGTAACATAGTGTAGATAATTGTTCTCTGTACTAAGGAAATTTATTAGTTTGTGATTGTGTTATATTACCAGAAAATAGTTTTACTGAAGTGTGTGATCTAAGTACAACTTTTGTCCCTATTTGTATTTGCAGCATTTGTTTAGATACGAAATAGTTCAGTTATTTTTAAACCATAGGTCTTGACTGCTTAGTGGATTGTACAGTTAATTGGTGGTTAAAGGCCAGGATTGTTTTTTTTTAAAGGAATAGAAAATAATGATCAAGATATTTATTTCTAAATATATAGATGTGTACTGGATAATGTAAAATATAGATCTAAGTTGGGGTTATGAAAGTTTTTGATCTGGTTGACTTCAAATGTTTTCTAGCAAGCTTCAAAACCAAAAGTACCTCCAAAATCTGAAAAAGAGAATGATCCCATGCGAACACCTGAAGCTCTGCCTGAAGAAAAGAAGATTGAGTATCGATTGTTAAAGGAAGAGATTGCCAAGTAAGTAGCATTTTAAGTTGCACAGAAGGGGGAGCCAGATGATCATCTATAAACTTGGATGCAGTCCGTAATGCACTGAGATACAGACAACCTAGAAATAGATAAATGCTGTTATAAGGAGAACTGCCCCATCAGCTTTGGATGCCAACTTGGGTCATGCATATTGGTCATCATTGTTATTACAGTGTTAGTCACTTAATAATTTTACTTTATTTTATGAGAAAGATTACATCTTTAAAAAGTAATTTCAGTTTTTCAGGGAATAATTTATCAACCTTTATTGATTATTTTAGTCGTGAGAAACAGCGTTTGATCAAATCAGATCAGCTGAAGACAAGCTCATCATCCCCAGCAAACTCTGATGTAGAAATTGACGGAATTGGCAGGATAGCACTGGTTACTAAGCAGGTTACAGATGCAGAAGCAAAGCTTAAAAAACATAGGTGAGTCTCATTATCTGGTTGTACTGCATGTATCAAAATGTTCTATATTAGAAGGATGTATTTTTGTGCTGTGTGTTAATAGTAAGTACACTCTATGATTACTAATCCTTTCATACATGGTAGACCTAGAGAGGCTATAATTTTGTGGAATTGTCCATTTACAGTACATAAAATAATAGTATTAATATTTAAACAAAAATACCAAGACTTCAAAATGGCCTATTCATTGCTAAAATGAAGCTCTTTGTTTTGGAATTTTCTTTAAAACCTCTGGCACGTTTTTAGAAATACCTTTATTGGAAGCATATTTTTATTGTTAAAGGTAGACTTAATTGTTTGGAATAAGTCATTACTTAGTGTGTTCAGTAAGACACATGATCAAATATTGTGTTATTATAAAAACTATGATATGCAATAACCTTAAGACATATCCAGAATATCATATGCAGTAACACTAAGATGTATTAAGGTTTATAGATGAAATACGGTGGTGACCATAAATCTCTAAGGAAATGGTATGGTATGTATATTTTAAAGGAAATTAAAATAAATTTATTTAGCTTCTGTTTCTTTAATAACTTTCATAACAAATGAAAAGATTTTTTAAAATTGTCTTTCTAGTCCCCATCCTCTTTATCACATATTTATCACATATCCTCTGTCTTTATGATTCATTCAGTTGTTGTGACTGTTTGAAATATAGTATCTTTCTGGGAAAGATGCTTTTTTTTTTTTTTTTAGCCATAATATTCAATAGTTGAAAAGATGGAAATCTCTATCCATAAGTTTGTCTTTCTGTCCTGATTTATACTTCTTAAGTTCATAGTTGTAAGTTAATTAAATGTGCTTGTTTATGTTTATTAGATGTTTATTTGTGTGTTTAATAAACATTATAAATGAACATTATAAATGAAACCAACATAAGGATTTTATGTCTTTAAGTCCTGGTTTTTTAGGAGTTATTTAGGGCTAAGTTGAAATTACTGTTGATAGCTTTTCAGCTATAATTCACATTACTCAGACTTGTAAACTTCCTGGTTGTCCAGTGGTTAGAACTCTGTGCTTTCATTCCAGAGGGCCCAGGTTCAATACCTGCTGTGGATGTGGAACTAAGATCCCACAAACCAAATGGTGGAGCCAGGAAAAGATTAACCCTTAGTTGCTTTCATAAAATTTAGCAGTGTGTATCTGAATACTTATGTGATTGAGGAATATGAAAATATTTACCCTTTTAAATATTTACCTCTCTGCATCATGAACATAATTTTAAAAATGAGCTATTACTTTGTAAGTTTTTTATTCTGATGATGTTAGTCCACTACTAGTTTAGAAAAACATTAATAATTTTGTTATTTCCCAATTAGGATTCTCTTGATGAAAGATGAATCTGTTTTGAAGAATCTAGTACAGCAAGAAGCTAAGAAGAAAGAATCTGTTCGAAATGCTGAAACAAAAATTACAAAACTTACAGAGCAGCTTCAGGCAACAGAGAAAATTCTCAGTGTCAACAGAATGTTTTTGAAGAAGCTTCAGGAACAGGTAGTGTTCTTTTTTAATTCAAATATTGTAGTCTCATGTTTACTATACATTCTTATGGGCCAAATTTTTAATAAAACCCCCAAAGCCATCAAAATATATAACCTATATATTGTTCTTCATTGAGGCATAATGTTAGCACATTTTTAATTTTCAGTTGAATACCCTAAAGTTATTATGTCTAAGAAGGTATTGCCTCTCCTAAGATTTACATTTTCAGACTTACCCTTTATTTCAGATTCACAGGGTACAACAACGTGTTGCAATTAAGAAAGCTTTGACTCTGAAGTATGGAGAAGAACTTGCTCGGGCAAAGGCAGTGGCTAGTAAAGAAATAGGAAAACGTAAACTGGAACAAGATCGCCTTGGAGTAAGTTGTTGGTAGAAATATTTTATGTTTGAAAAGGAGAAGGTTTTAATAATTCTTTTGGGGATAAGAGATGCATGAAAAATTGAAGGTTTTTCCCTGCATGTTCAAAGAGAATAAGATTAAAGCTTTGTTTTTAAATGACATCCACACTTTTGGAAGCTTATTTTTAATTTTTTTGTTTTTTATATATCACAAATTAAGCAAATCTGTTGGAGGCTTTTGTTAAACTTTTATTCTTGTTATTGACTTAGTTTTATAATATTGGCATTGTTGGGATAGCACAATTATCCTAACAAAAATTGTTTATAAAATCATAGCAATATAAAATATTGATTTCATTTTCCCCTCAGCCAAACAAAATGATGAGACTGGACAATTCTCCAATATCAAGTCCAAGAAGGCATTCAGCAGAACTAATTGCTATGGAAAAAAGACGGTTACAAAAGCTAGAATATGAATATGCCCTGAAAATTCAGAAACTGAAAGAAGCCAGGGCCCTAAAAGCAAAGGAACAACAAAATATTGCTCCACTTGTGGAAGAAGAACCTGAATTTTCTTTACCTCAACCCTCACTTCATGATCTGACTCAAGATAAATTAAGTCTGGACACTGAAGAAAATGATGTTGATGATGAGATTCTGTCTGGTTCAAACAGAGAAAGAAGAAGATCTTTCTTAGAATCCAATTCTTTTACTAAACCTAACCTTAAGCACACTGATACACCTAACAAAGAATGTATAAACAAACCTACTAAGAATACAGTAGAAAAACCAGAACTTTTTCTAGGGTTAAAAATTGGTGAATTGCAGAAATTATATTCAAAAGCTGACAGCTTAAAACAACTGATTTTAAAAACCACCACAGGCATTTCAGACACGGTTTTGCATGGTCAGGTAACTGAACATTTCATATTCTTTATGAAATCTAGAATTCACCCTAGCCTTATTTGCCTTTTGAAATTGCTATTTTCTTTTGCAGGAGATTTCTGTGGATGTGGATTTTGTGACAGCACAGAGTAAAACAACAGAAGTGAAGCCATGTCCGTTCAGACCCTACCATAGTCCCCTTCTAGTTTTTAAATCTTACAGGTATAGAAGAAAGATTCAGTAAGCTTGAGTTTCAGGATTGCTCCTTGTTCTTAATAATATCTTAATCTTTAATGTTTGATGGCAGTGAAAAAAGTTGAATCACTGAAAAAATGAGCTCGTCATTTTAGGAGATAAAAAGATTTAAGTGCTTTGTTGTAGGACTTGAACCTAACAGGAGCTAAGAGTTAACTCACACTTGGGTTTATTAATTCTTGTCAAATTCTAATTTCTGGCTACTGATGGAATTGTGGAGAATTTTGAATTACTATCTGTTAAGGATTTTAGGAAAAGTTAACATTCTTATGTGAATTTTTAATATTGCTTTTTAATTTTACTGTTTCTTTAAGGAATACATTAGCTAGCTTTCATAAAATTGATTTGACATTTTCAGATGATTAACTTTGGCAGGTTTAGTTTTTTTTGAGACTCTTTAGAAGCTGTGTAACTGTTAAATTGGTATGGTTTTATTAGAATCTGTGAAACTGTTAAATTGGTATGATTTAATCATAAAATCACAAAGCACCTACCAGGTAGTATAGACTTTTTCTTTGGTTTTCTGGGTGGCTGGTAATATGTAGAAGAAATGCCAATGTTATATAGTATTTTATTATGTGGTAAGAAAACACTACTTTGAAAACACTAGGATATTTTTGTTCTTTGTTTTCTATTTCAGGTATTTTATGTCCTGAGTGTAGAAGTAGTTTGTCCTTGTGACTTGATATTCTAGTTGTTTTCTAGAGTTAATTTTACTACTAAGTAATTAAATACATAGTAAACTCAAAGTATCGACACTTTGAGAAAGAAAAAAAATGAAAAAATTTAAAATTTTCTGAGGATTGTTTATGGAGCATCGTAATGTGCCTCTCTTTTTAGATTTAGTCCATACTATCGAACCAAGGAAAAACTTCCCCTAAGCTCAGTATCATACAGTAACATGATCGAACCGGATCAGTGTTTCTGCCGTTTTGATTTAACAGGAACATGTAATGATGATGATTGTCAGTGGTGAGTAGTTTATATTTGTGAATGTTTTATAATTTAAAAGCTAGTCTTGGTCATTTAGCTTTGATATATACATGATTATCTTTTCTGTGTTGTTATTTTAGGCAGCATACACAAGACTATACACTTAGCCGAAAACAGCTATTCCAGGATGTTCTGTCATATAATCTGTCTTTGATTGGTTGTTCAGAAGGAAGCACTGATGAAGAAATTGCTGCTGCAGCAGGTTTTAAAGACCTCTTGTTTCCCAAGTGAAAATTGAATTTAGGCAATTTAAACGTTTTATACTCAGTTGTTGGTATCTTTAAATAGCTATAAAAATTCAGTACAGTTATCTGTGACACCTTATCTAGGTCTGCTCTGTCCAATACAGTAGTTACTAAAATACAAATTCACTTCCTCAGTCACTGACCACATTTCAAGTGCTTAGCAGCCACTCTTGAGCTCAGTCGTGGTCAGTAGCTTACCAGTAAGACAGTGCAGATGTGGCCCATTTCCATCATTGTAGGAAACTCTTCACGGAGCTCATCTGACTGTTTCAGTTTAAAAAGAGTGTGCTAACATGGCTGCAGAACTTCTACTGATGATTTAAAAAGACTCTATTCCTTTTAGAAATAGAGGGGATTGGAAGTTGAGATGACTGTAGGTAAATTCTACAATGAAGTAAAAAAGAACTTTATGCAGTTTGACATTGTAGAAAGTGTAGATTACTGCCAGACATTGTGTGTAAATGTTGTTAAGCTTTTCCCCAGATTTACTGCCAAATATTAAACCTTAAACTACAAGTCTTTTGGAAGTAAGGAAATTGATATTCGTTAAATTCAGTATAATCACAATTCTTAGTGATTGTAACAAAACAATCTGTTTAATCATTCCTAATTAAGGACCTTAATTTTCACTTGTTTAGGTTGTTTACTTTTTTTTCAACCCAAATTGGGGTGCGTGATATGGTAGGGTTTGCTGTTTTAGTTGAGATAATGTAGGCCTTGCCCTTTAGAAGCCATAGATGTTTTTGACTAGTACCTTTAATTTTTAAACTGTTCTTTTCTTCATACTCTTTAATTAGCCTCGTCTCTGTAATCTGTGTTTTTTATACTTTTTATGAAGATAACATTGCTCTAATTTCAGAAAAATATGTTGAGAAACTTTTTGGAGTAAACAAAGATCGAATGTCAATGGACCAGATGGCTGTTCTCCTTGTGAGCAATATCAATGAAAGTAAAGGCCATAGTAAGTATATGTATCTTTCTCTCACACGAAAGGACCTTATAGTTTATGAGAACAAGTTTTTGGCATTATATAAAAAATATATTTATCGTTTCTGAGTAACATGATAGAATAAATTTAGCTCTTTTTGAACACTGGTTATCTTTCAGAACTGTAAAAGACTAGTTCTGTTAAATAATAGTCTTCTCCTATCTACTTTAGCACCTCCATTTACAACCTACAAAGATAAAAGAAAGTGGAAGCCAAAGTTTTGGAGAAAACCTATTTCAGAGAACAATTTCAGTAGTGATGAGGAACAGTCTACAGGACCAATTAAGTATGGTAAGAAGTAATTTAAGATCCAGAATCATTAAATGGTGGTGTCATTTCTTTGTCTAAAACTTTGCTAATCTTTTGATATAATCTGTGGATGCACGCTCAATTGTTCAGTTGTGTCTGGCTCTTTGCGACCCCATGGATTATAGCCTGCCAGGCTCTTCTGTCCATGGAATTCTCCAGGCAAGAATACTGGAGTGGGATGCCATTTCCTCCTCCAGGGGATCTTTCTGACACAGGGATTGAACCTGTGTTTCCTGCATCTCCTGAGTTGGCAGGCAGGTTCTTTACCACTAGCTCCACCTGGGAAACCCCTTGGTATAATTTACTAGCCTTTTAAAATTTTTCATTTTTAAAAATCAGTGATGCTGCTTGGTGTTTAAGGCAAATAGTTCTTCCTTATGCAAGACTACCCCTTATATTGCAGGAATGTTGTTCCATGACCCATGTTCAGTAAATGCAAGGATCACCCTTTGGTAAATGTGAAGGCTTTAAATATTGCTAAACCTACTTGAGTGGGGAGACTGCTCCCGTTTGAGAACTACTGCCTGGCCTGTGTCCTTCTTGAGAACAGGCATTCTGTTTTGTTTAATCTTTAAGTCTGTGTTTTCTGACATGCAGTAGGCTCACAGAATGAATTAATTAAATGAGTGAACAAAGTAATGTATGAATGAGTGCTTTACTGTCAAGCACATCTTACATTACAATCTCAGATTTTCATAATTATGTACTATTTGTAGATTAGAAGATGTGTTCTTATGTACTTACTTACATTAACACTTTTTCCTCTAATTTAAATGTAGTGGAATATATCATCTTCATAAATTATAATTTTCTCTTAAAACTTAATGAATGTGAATTATCAGTTGGTATCATTTACCCTTAGAGTAGGGAGGTCATACTTCTTATTTGCCCAGAAGAGTCCTACTTTGTATCTGTTGTCCTGGTGTTATTTTTATACTAACACCCCTTTTTACTCTTAGAAGTGTCCTGATTTGGACAATAATCTATATGACTGATTTGGTTTAGAGCTATAAGCTTTAGATTTTTATTGATAAAATTATTTGAGAGATGAAGCTAGTTTTTTTCCTTAGGTCTGTGGATTAGACAAATTGTGAGGCTAACTTACTTTTCCTTATAGCCTTCCAGCCAGAGAACCGAATAAATGTTCCAGCTCTGGATACAGTTGTCACTCCGGATGATGTCAGATACTTTACAAATGAGACTGATGACATTGCTAATTTAGAAGCAAGTGTGCTTGAAAATCCTTCTCATGTACAACTTTGGCTCAAGCTTGCATACAAGTACTTGAACCAAAATGAGGGGTAGGTCTCCTTTTAATCTTTGTGTAAGCTGTTGCACTTTTATATTTTTATGTTTGAGGTTTATTTCATCTCTGGTAATCAGGTTTCCCTCCTAGTATCAATGGAGCCTTTGTTTTTTGACAAAGCGAAAAGTACTTAATTGTTTAAAAGCTGTTAGAAAAAGTTTAAGATTACATCTTGAGTTATGTGCATGGCTCAGTGTGTGGGTAATAATTTAGCTACAATCTTTAACTTAAGTAGGCTACTTCAAAGTAGTATCAGTTAAAACAGTAAATTCTGAGCGGTCCAAGAATTAATCATTGCATTTTTTAATAAGTCAGGTAGTCATGGTCTCTTAATAAAATTTTGATAAAGTCACAGTGTAACAGGTTAAATTTCATGTTAATTATCATTTAGAGATTTAAAGGTTGTCTGAGAACGTCTAAATTCTGGTGGACTGACTTTTCTCTGTTAGTGTTACATTATGTATATTCACATAAGATAAATATTAATTTATTTCAAAAGTGACAACTCCTATTACATAATTATGTTTCTGACTCCTACTTATTGATAGGTTTGCAGAAATAATCTTTTATGACCAGGAGTAATATTTATTGCTATAATTTTGGAATTATAATAGGTTTATTTTTCCGACTCTTTGCAACACTGTGGATTATAGCCCACCAGGCTGCTATGTCCATGGGATTCTCCAGGCAAGAATACTGGAGTGGGTTGCCATTTCCTTCTCCAGGGGATCTTCCCGACCCAGGGATCGAACCCAGGTCTCCTGCATTGCAGGCAGATGCTTTAACCTCTGAGCTACCAGGGAAGCCCTAGATTTTAAAGGCGGCTTTATCTAAAAACTTGGTATAAAAACTTTTTTAAGGTAGCACTACAAAGTGCTAGTACATCACACATGCCTGAATATGGTGCTTTTTAACTTGCTCTGTGTGTCATTTTCATGTTAATGGGATGAGTTAAAAATGTTTTGTTTTCTGACTTATTTACTGAATGAAGACCCAAAAACTGTACATTATTTTATGAATAGGATCATGAGAGACAATTTTCTTCTCCAAGAGACAGCAAACCCTTGACTGTTGAAAAGAACTTTCAACTTACATTGAAAGCCTTGATTACTTTTTGCTGGTAGTAGCTGGCCTTGAGAACCACTGTAAATCATGAGATATTGCTGAGTATGGACAGAAAGCACATTTGAAGTTGATGATCTAGTAGTTTTACAACACCATATTTTTATCTGGTAAATGCACATTGAACATGCACTTAAAAAGGAATTGTTGGCTTTATGGGAAAATTAGGACATTTTTTGGACAAATGTGATATAAAATTTTAATCTACTTCTCTTTATCATAGGGGATTCTAGCTTCTTGGTAGGTTCTAAAAGAAAATGGAATTTAAAAGTTGACTTATTAGACTAGACTGATTTTTTTTAAAGTATTTTCAAGCATTCAAAAAAATGCTCCTGCTTTTTCTTTCAAATACGTAGGCTGTGTTCAGAGTCCTTGGATTCTGCTTTAAATGTTCTGGCTCGAGCTTTGGAAAACAACAAAGACAATCCAGAAATTTGGTGTCATTATCTCAGATTGTTCTCAAAAAGAGGAACCAAGGAGGAGGTGCAGGAAATGTGTGAAACAGCTGTTGAATATGCTCCTGATTATCAAAGCTTTTGGACTGTGAGTAGAAACAATAAAGTTGTGTGTGTGTGTGCATTATCAAATAATTCTTCAGGCCATCTTAAATATTGATGTGTAACTTCATAGATTATATGTTTTGTCTGCATACAGATATAATAATAAGCTTACTTTCACTGTCCAGTAACCTTAAAACCACTTCTCTGGGTCCAGATTAAGTTAAACTAAAAAAGAAGACAGTATTTAGTGAAGAGGTGTTTTTTTGTTGTTGTTTACTTTATTGGTAATGAAAAAAGATAAACATTTTAAAGCATTTCATACTTACCTATTCATAAAGCAATTTTATTTTGGGCACATTAAGTGAATTTTTGCTAAGTACCTGAAAATAATTTTTAAAAACTTTAGTTTTTTTTTTTTAACATATTCATGAAGGCCAGAAAACATTTTGGTCTTTTTATTATGTTCTCATTACTTATGAAAATAATCTGTAAATCATACTAATATTGAACCTTGCCAAATTAAAAAGATTTGATGAAAAAGTTTTTCCTCATTCTCTGAGAAAATGGGATGTTGCCTACCTATGCTTAAAATTATAATTAATCCACTTCTAAATATTCATTGGTATGTTAAGTTTTACTGGCTGAACTCAGGAATTATTAGATTCAGATAAACTTTCATATAAACCCTGTGGCTGTCAGATCTATCATTTACTTGCTAACTGAAATTTGGAACAGATAGATTTGGATAACATGATATCCCTTAATGAATGAACATAACGCTTTCTTATTCTCCTAACTCACTGAATAGATTAAGACAGTGAAAATGCTTGATTTTTAACCTGAAGCTTTATATCAAAATTAACGCTGTTGATCAACTCAAGTTATAGTGTGTAATGTTTTTCCTGAAGTTGTTTGGTCTTTAAAGGACTTCTTAATTCTTGCAGTTATTTTGTCACATATTTCTTATATGAATTTTATTCTCGAAATTTTTATACAGTCACACACCTGAGTGGTGCAAATTGTATGTGGTCATAAGCACATGAGCTTTTGAAGATCTGTTGTGGTCTTGCTGCCATTTATCTATTGATTCAGTCAAAGGTGAAATGGCTTCAGTGATAATTCCAACAGTATCCCTCTTGTTTCAGTTGTTACCTGATCCCAGTATCCACTAGTACTGGGAGATGGGTTTATACAGATTTGTAATTATCCTTTTTGCAGAAATTGAATTTTTAATATATTACAATTTCTTAGTAAAATGTGAAAAATCTGTAGTATTAGATTATTCTTGTGAAGCAGGAGTAATCATCTGAAATCCGTTTGGACAGTTTCTGCACCTGGAAAGCACCTTTGAAGAAAAAGATTACGTATGTGAGAGAATGGTGGAATTTCTCATGGGAGCAGCCAAGAAGGAAGCATCAGATACTCTGTCCTTTCAACTTTTAGAGGCTCTTTTGTTTAGAGTTCAGCTGCACATATTTACTGGAAGATGCCAGAGTGCACTTGCAATTTTACAGGTAAGCATTTATTACAGCATTTAATGACATTCTGTAGAGAATTTTTTAAAGGTTTAAAACAGTAGAGCTAGCATTGTTTAATGATGAGGCTTTAGATTTGAATCTTTGCCACTTTTTAGTAAGTTGTGTGAATTTGGGCAAGTTTGTGACTGTTTCCTCCTTTGCTTATTTAGTAGGGATAAAAATCTTTAGAACACTCTTTAGAATATTTATGAGATTTAAATGAAAAGAATACTTGTTGAGTATCCACCAGAATAAACTTCAATATTCCAGGGATTCACATCATTAAGGGGATTAGTCCATAGTGAAAATCTTCTATATGGGTGTGGTGGGGTTTTTTGTTTGTCATTTTTATTCTGACTAGATTTTGAATATTAAGACACTTTAAATATACAAATAAATTTAACCTTTTCATTAATTATGTCATAAACCTTAGTATAGTGAAAATTATGTTAATCTGTTACTGATCTCTCTAAAGAGTTTTTTCATTTAAAAAATTGGTGACTATCAGAAGTTGGACTTAGCTGTTTAAGAATCATGCCAAAGAAATAAAACACTTCTAATCTTCTTTGCCTTTGTAGTTGAATCTTATTAGGAATATTTTAAAAAATATCTTCAGATTATTTTTCCATTTTACCTAGAATGCATTGAAATTGGCTAATGATGGAATAGTAGCTGAATACCTTAAAACAAGTGATCGATGTTTGGCATGGCTGGCCTACATACATCTTATTGAATTCAACATTCTCCCTTCAAAATTTTATGATCCATCTAATGCCAATCCTTCAAGAATTGTTAACATAGAACCATTTGTAATGCCGTGGCAAGCAGTTCAAGATGTAAAGACTAATCCTGACATGTTGTTAGCAGTATTTGAAGGTAAATATAAATGTTTATAAATTATTTAGAACATCAGCTTATTGCTTATTATTCTTCATAATAAAGTGAAACAAATTTATGTATTACAAATTGTAGTTTTATGTATTTTTTTAAAAGATCTATTTATGTTTATTTTTGGTTGTGGTGGGTCTTTGTTGCTGCACGCAGGCTTTTCTCTACTTGCAGTGAGTGGGGGCTGCTCTTTCTTGAGGTGTGCGGGCTTCATGGGCTTAGTTGCTCCTGCTGCATGTAGCATCTTCCTGAACCAGGGGTTAAACTGGTGTCCCTTGCATTGCAAGGCAGATTCTTAATCACTGGACCACCAGGGAAGCCCCTGTAGTTTTATTATATAAATGCTTTAAAGATTAAATCAGATAAGGTGAGCACGGTCATGTGTGAAAACCAGGAACTGTACTACATTGCATAGGTTTTCTGATTATGGCAAAGGGTTTCAGCTAAGCATGTAAATAATACAGCATGTTTACATAGGTTTAATGAGTTGATTGAGTCACAGAACCAGGTAAATTTTGTAAAGCAATCTATCAATGTGAAAGTTAAAAGATAATACCTTATTTTTTCAAGTAGTTAGTATTTTCTCCCTCAGTCAGTTGGGTTTGATTCCTCTCTGTACTAACCAAGGTACCTGCTTTGAAATAATAAGATATAAAGCCTGTTCCCTTCTAATAAAAAGTATATAGCCTAGTCAGAAGATAAAATCTATACATACAACATCAAGCAACATGTGAGAAGTATAACTGTCTTAGCATATAGTCTAAATTCGGTGCTTAGAGAAGAGACTGGGATCTGTGATTTAGAGAATTACATGGTACAGGCCATAAACCTAAAGGGAAGAGGTTATTGCAGGTTGGCACGACCAAGTGTGTCTTCTTAGAACACTTAGGACTTGGAGCTGCACTTTGAAGCTCGATACGATGTGACTGACATAGTGAAGCTCGTTCTTGAAGCTGGGACTCTGTTCTATTTCTGTTTCTCAAGGGTCTCTGCAGCATACTGAGTGCTTAGTAAATGTTCATTGAATAAACTAGGGAAGAAGAAAGTCAAAGAAGGACATTCCTATTAGGGGGAGTAAGTAAACAAAAAGCAACAAGTAGATAAGAATTGGTGCAAGGTATTTAAAAAGAAATTAGAAGAAGGAAGTCCTCATCAAAATGAGTTGTGGTGTTTAGTTGCTAAGTCGTGTCTGGCTCTTTTGTAAATCCCATGGACTTCAGCCTGCCAGGGTCCCTCTGTCCATGGTATTTCCTAGGCAAGAATACTGGAGTGGCTTGCCATTTCCTTCTGCAATCAAAGGGAGACTTTTGTGATAAAGAACGGTAGCAATTAAACGAGATAAGTGGAGTGATACTAGGTTTTCAAGAACTTTGTGTGGTAGGTTTGATAGCAATAGAGAATCTTTAAGAAAGAAAGAATGTGCTGGAGAGAAATGATACCAAAGGTAGGAAAACCAACCAGAAGCCAGTGGCCATAACTGAGGCATTAAAGAAAGTAACCTGGGAAAGAGTATTTATTGGAGATGTCTAAGAGACAGATGAAATGTCAGGGAAGAAGAGAAAAAATAGTCAAAGATGATTTCAGGGTTTTGAGCCCAGGAAAAGGAAAGTATGCTAATAGAAAACTGGTGAATTGGAAAGACTGCTGGTAAGAGTGTTAATGATAATTGGTCACCAAAGTAGAAACCCTTGTTGCTAGGAGGAAACTAGGAAGTGTACCTTCATTGGACAGTTAGGGAGAAAAATGGATTTGAAAGTTACCAACACAGAAATTATTGTGTTATGTAGTATTTTGCAATTTTTAATGTGCTCCCACACTAAGTTATTCAGTAGTTGAAGCTATAAGATACTTTCTTCAAGGAAATGGAGATTTAAAAATACAGCAGTAAGGGATAAAAGAGAGAATTAAGTCACTGAATGAGACCAAGAAAAAATACAATCTCTTAGAAGCAGAAGCAAGCAGAAATTAAGAAGAAGAAGAACATTATCAAATGCTAATATAAAGATAGATTTATTTAGATAGGATACTTACAAGCTAACTTCACAAGTGCTATTTCAGAGTGGCTTTCACTTAGCAAATCTGAGAAGTTTAGTTTAGCAAATCTGCTAAGTTTAACTTAGCAAATCTGAGAAGTCATGTCACTATTGGGCAAGAAGGAAATGGAGACAGTGGTGCAAAGTGAAACAATGGAGGACTATTCTCTAAGAAGCAGATCAAGTAAAGGACTCTTCATAAAGGGAAAAGTGTTCTGAAAGAGTAAAGAATTGTATGAATCTTAATTATGCTGAATTGGCTCATAGTGCTTTTCAGGTCTGCTGTATCCTTCTATTTGCCTTTATATTCATTCTATTAATTTTTGAGAGTTTGATATTGAAACTCCTACTAAAAATCTTAATTACTTAAAAAATTGTAGTATATAGAACTATATGTAACTCTGTTCTGTATTTTCCAATTGTCCTGCAAATGTATTACCAAACTTTCATAATTAAAAAAAATAAAAGACGTTTAAAAAAAAAAAGATAGGGAAAGTGTTAACCATGACAGAAAACTGGAAAAAAAAAGTCAAGTTTAGGGGGCTATGTTTAAATGACTGTACATTAGCAGAGCAAGGCCTCTTGAAGCAGGTGAGAGAAAGATGAAAAGATAATTCATTCTTTAATTTTCTTGATATAATTTTTCAGGAATCTAGTATAAATGCAAAGATATATATTTAGATGCAAGAGCTAATAATGGATGTTTTATTCTTAACAGGAAAGTGAGGATAAGAGATCAGTTTTAGGAGTTTGGAGATAAGCTGAAATATCTCCTTTACGTGAAAGCCAGGAGCTTAATAAAGGTGAATAAGATATGGTCAAACAAAAGAAGAAAAATTCATTTAGTATTTGATTCATGTTTTTGTGATGTTTTTGGGTAGATGCGGTGAAAGCTTGCACAGATGAGAGCCTTACTGTTGAGGAAAGAGTAGAGACCTGTGTCCCACTTTACACAAACATGATTGTTCTGCACCAGCTTCTTGAGAGGTAAAACTTAATTGACAAGCAGTTAACCTCATATTAAAAATCAACTTTTCATGTGTTAAGATGTGTATTTTTCTTGTGAAGGTATGAGGCTGCAGTGGAGCTTTGTAGATGTTTATTGGAATCATGTCCCATGAACTGCCAGTTGTTGGAATCCCTTGCTGCTTTATATTTGAAAATGAATCAGCTTGACAAAGCCAGGGCAGTGTGGCTTACTGCATTTGAAAAAAATCCTCAGAATGCAGAGGTTTTTTATCATACATGCAAATTCTTCATCTTACAGGTAAAAAAAAAAGAAAAAAAAAAATTCTTCGTTTTTCATAATTCTTAAATATGATGTTTTTGTTTCACATTCATTTGTCCTTTAAGATGTTTCAGGCATCAGGTTCTCCAGGATGTTTTTTACTGATTGTCTGCCCTTTACAAACTGTGTTAGGTATTCCTTCTCTTTATTACAGAACACCCCATCCATAGTTCAGCCATTGTATCACATTGTAAATTTGCTTATGACTGCTTTATATACTATACTAAGAACTCCTAGAGGGAAGGGAGCTCCCCTACTCATCACCTAGCACAGAGCCAAACATGTAATAGAGCTTAATGGCTAATTGGTGAAATTGGTGAATGAATTTGCTTGTGGTATATTGAATGTTAGGCTGTTTATTGGTTAGTTCAGTCTGGAGATCAAAATACAAATCATCTCTGCTTCCACCTACTCAAAAAACCTAATCTACTCATTATTTTGGGAGTGATGTTGACGGTGGGCCTTTTCCTCCCTTAAAAGATTTTAATTAATTAATTAGCCTAATGTATATCTCTCCTCCCTCTTTTAAAAATAGAATCGAGGAGATAATCTTCTTCCATTTTTGCGGAAGTTTATTGCATCCTTCTTTAAACCTGGGTTTGAGAAGTATAGTAACTTGGATCTGTTTCGGTAAGTTTGTAGAAGACTGAGAAATGGTGTAGCTTAGTGGAAAGACTACCAGTTTTTGGTGGATTGATTATATTTTAGACTTGATTTTTTTTTTTTTAAGATACTTGAATACCATCTTATAGATCTGTTATAAGAGCAATAAAATTTAGTAAAAATGGACACAAAATGTAAAATGCTTTATACTCTGTATTAAGAACACTTATAAAGGAAGTTTTATATTAACACCATGGTGATCCATTCTGCTTTTAATTATTGTCATTGTTAACTTTAGCACTTAATACTATATCAACAAACTATCCTGAGATAATCTCAGTGATTTATGGAAAAATAAATTTCAAATTATTGGATTGGTGACTTAAAGTGAATCTAAATAATATGCCTTTTTGAAAAAAAATTCTGAAGAGGACTGCTTCAACTTCTGACTTTAGCGAATTTTCTTTTCAACTACCACTCAGTAGCTTATCGAGAATTCTTTATTTACTACCTTTATTTGTTTTCCCTGTGAGTTCTTGTTCTAACAATAAGAGACCATAGCACATCATAAAGAGTGGGGTTTTTGGAGGCTTTTAAAAAGTTCTCTTTTATTCTTCCTCCTCATCTCTCAGTAGGGATCGGGCAGACTTTTTTACTTAAGGGCCAGATAGTAAATATTTTAGACTTGCAAGCCATATGGCCTGTCACTACTAGTCAACCTTGCTTTTATAACAGGAAAGCAGCCATAGACAGTATATAAATGAATGGGCATGGCTATGTTCCAATAGAAGTTTATTTATG
This sequence comes from Odocoileus virginianus, assembly GCF_023699985.2. Taxonomy (NCBI): domain Eukaryota; kingdom Metazoa; phylum Chordata; class Mammalia; order Artiodactyla; family Cervidae; genus Odocoileus; species Odocoileus virginianus. The sequence continues at coordinate 877,015 of NC_069697.1, read as the reverse complement.
AAAATAGATGTAGTTTGCTGATCCTAAGTAAAATAGCATTGAAAGGAAAATATTTATCATGATAGAACTTTATTATTTTATGTTAGAAAGAGCTGAGAGAAGGAATGTCTAAGCTGAATATCTCCTAAAAAATATTCTTATAGAAAATACTGAGCAAAGGTAAAGTCTTAGATTTATATGTGCAAGTCTAATGCTTGCATGCAGTTTTCTTTTCTTAGGTACCCCTTCTGCATCCTGCCTCTCAGTATCGTAATGTTATATAAAAACGTATTTTCAAAAATAACCCACATTTTGTTAAGTCAGTGGTTTACCTGCCATAGGTTTTGAAATTTGACAAAAAAAAGTTTGGGGTCACTATTCTTTACCAGACTTGAGTCTTTTCTTCTGTCCTCTGATGGTTGCCAGTTTATTGACATCGTGATTTTATTTATTTTTTTTTTCATTTATTTTTATTAGTTGGAGGCTAATTACTTTACAGTATTGTAGTGGGTTTTGTCATACATTGACATGAATCAGCCATGGAGTTACATGTATTCCCCATCCCGATCCCCCCTCCCACCTCCCTCTCCACCCGATTCCTCTGGGTCTTCCCAGTGCACCAGGCCCGAGCACTTATCTCATGCATCCAACCTGGGCTGGTGATCTGTTTCACCATAGATAATACACATGTTTCGATGCTGTTCTCTCGAAACAGCCCACCCTCGCCTTCTCCCACAGAGTCCAAAAGTCTGTTCTATACATCTGTGTCTCTTTTTCTGTTTTGCATATAGGGTTATCATTACCATCTTTCTAAATTCCATATATATGTGTTAGTATGCTGTAATGTTCTTTATATTTCTGGTTTACTTCACTGTATAATGGGCTCAAGTTTCATCCATCTCATTAGAACTGATTCAAATGAATTCTTTTTAACGGCTGAGTAATATTCCATGGTGTATATGTACCACAGATTCCTTATCCATTTGTCTGCTGATGGGCATCGAGGTTGCTTCCATGTCGTTGCTATTATAAACAGTGCTGCGATGAACATTGGGGTGCATGTGTCTCTTTCAGATCTGGTTTCCTCAGTGTGTATGCCCAGAAGTGGTATTGCTGGGTTTACCTCAGTTTTTAATTGAGGAAAGCTGATACTCTTAGAAGTTAAGTGATTAGCTCATGGTGGTACAGCTAGTTATGTCCAAGCTGGGATGATAACTTCTAGGTTTACCTTTTTTTCCCTGTCTTATGGCTCGCCACTCAATCTTCCCCACCCCAAACCCCATACAGCCTCTCTAATACATTAAAATGTAGTCCCTTGAAATAAATTTTTAAATCCAGTTGATTGTTCTTGTTGAAATCAGTGTATTTCCTTTAAAAACATTGTTCCTGAAGATGCTGGTAGTGTTATACACACAGATTCAAATATATTGGGGAAACCTGAATTAGCAAAGTCAAAAAGATAGTTTTTAGTATCCTTTAGTATTGTGGCTTTTTAAGAGCAGACTTTATTTTGCAGTATTTCTCAAGTCTTATTTGATCATAGACCTCTTTTTGACAAGTGCCTTATGGGCCAGTATGTTATAGAATACACTTTGATATGTCTAAAATTAAGTATAGTGGTATTTGTATGTATGTTATGTGAGGGGGAAACAGCTTTCAGATATGAAGTTTTGTAACTCGAATTTTTTCTTTACAAGAATGTACAGATTTTGTGGGAAAAATTGTAGATACTTGGTAGTCTCATTTGTTCTCTATTTTTAATGAGATTTCATTAGATGATCATGGTGGTTGGTTTAATTTGAGCTAAAAAATTTTTTAAATTTGTTTTAGAAGAATTATTTCAGTAAATGGTGGTGGTGGTTTAGTCACTGAGTCGTGTTCAACTCTTATTACCCCATGGACTGTAGCCCACCAGACTCCTCTGTCCATGGGATTTCCCAGGCAAGAATACTGGGCCGGGTTGCCATTTCCTTCTCCAGAGAGGTTCTTCCTGATCCAGGAATTGAACGTGGGTCTCCTGCATTACAGGGAGATTCTTTATCGACTGAGCTACAAGGGAATCCCATTTAAGTAGGTGGAAGATAATAAATATATGATGCTAGAGATGTGACCAGAAATGATATGGTATACACCCGAAAATAAAGTCTCATTATGTTATAAAAATATTTCAAGGAAATTTTAGTTGAAACTGAGGACTTTTTAAAAAGTATTAATAATCCATATGTACATAGGCATAATTTTAAAGAGTATGATTTTTTTCCCTTAGGTATCTCCTGAATATTCCAGGACCACTTGACATTCCAGCCTGTTTATGTAAAGGAAATTTTGATGATGAAATGTTTAACCACCAAGTTCCTTATTTGTGGCTGATATACTGGTGAGACATCTACTGTGGAGAGAAATGATACATACGAGGCTTGCACTTGTTATTTACTACTGAATTACACTATATTAAAATTAACCTGTTGTTAAAATCATTGAAGCAGAATTGAAGGGATGCTAAGGTTTATTCATTATTAAAGAAGATCAAAAGAAGGATTCCATTGTAATAATATCTGTAGTGTTTATACTTTGTCATTCCTTTATCTAATTGAATTGAGCTGTAGACATACAATGTTTTCCTTCATTTTTCAAACAGTCTTTCTCATCCTCTTCAATCAAGTATTAAAGAGACAGTGGAGGCATATGAGGCAGCATTAGGGGTGGCCATGAGATCTGATATAGTGCAGAAGATTTGGATGGAGTAAGTTTAGTTCCTCTTAATAAGAATGGGATTTGAAATAAGGGAAATTGGTTGGGTTTCTTGTTAGAGAATTACTGGCTTAATTATTCTAAATTATAATATTTTTCTTTTGGCAGTTATCTTGTCTTTGCCAATAATAGAGCTGCTGGATCCAGAAACAAAGTCCAAGAATTCAAATTTTTTACTGATTTAGTGAATAGATGTTTGGTTACAGTCCCTGCCCGATACCCCATTCCTTTTAGCAGTGCTGATTATTGGTCCAACTATGAATTTCATAATAGGGTAAGAGCTTAAAACTTTTTTTCTTTGGATATTTGTACAAAAGAAGGGTACTTAAATGATAGCAAAACTGCTGTTTAATATCAGGAGAGCTTTTCTTAGGACCACTTTGCTAGCATTTACTATTATTCTTGACCTTGTTTTCTATTTATCTCTTCAAAGTCTCAAAACAGACCTTTAAAGTTCAGTTAAGATAAATGTGCCATATTAATTATGTTCTACTTAAGCAAATTTAACATTGAAGCACAAGTGAAGCGATATTAAGGTTTAATACATATTAAAAAAGAGATCAAAAGAAGTAATTGTAATAATATCAGTAATATTTTTCTTGAGTAATTGGAAATTTTACTGAATGAAAAACTCCGTAACTTTAAAATTAATAATAATGTCCTTACATGTTGTAGCTGCCTTTTTTATCAATATTTTGTCAAGCAAATATAGGCATACATGGGACATAAGAAAGCTGAAATCAGATGACATTTGGAATTTTAAAAATAGAATCTGAATATTGGTATATTTATAAGGTCATCATCTTATAGGCAGTGAAGCAAAGTGTTGTTTTAAAATTGTTTTATTTTCAGAGACCCCCATCATTCAGTGCAGTGTAAGCTAAAAGCTCAGTGTAGACTAAAACATCTCTGTGTTATATTTATTTTTTTGGTGGGTTGGTTTTGTTGCTAATCAGGATAACCAATTACTGTGCTTTGTACTTCTATGCCATTCTTTATCCCAGGATCTCAAACCACTTTGTGGACATTAAGTCATTTATACACAGGCATTCCATGAGCAAGATGTGGCAGGTATTATTAGCCCTATGACTTGCCCAGATATACACAGCAAGTAAAGGTAGACTCAGGGATAAAAACCCGGACTCCAGGCTTCTTGTCAGTGTTCTCAGTCCATGGCTGTCATCACTGGATCATGTTTCCTAATTCCAACTCAGAAAGTCACTAATATAATTAATGATAGGAACTGTAACTCACAGCATCATACATTATTATAATTTATACATTCATGTCTTAAAGACCATTTTAGTTTTCTCATAAAAACACATAGGTAATTGGATTTCACATTTTGTTGCATTCCTTTCCCCCCTCAACCTTTACAGGTTATTTTCTTTTATTTGAGCTGTGTTCCAAAGACCCAGCATTCCAAAACCTTGGAACGGTTTTGCTCAATTATGCCAACTAATTCTGGACTTGCACTGAGGTAAGGAAAAATCAAATTCTCAGTTCAGTTGTATTGGCCCTTCATATAAAATGATTCTTGAAAACTTACTAAGAATAGTCGGTTCTTTCACTATTTCCTCATTCCACTTTAATTTCAGAGCTGTTAAGCAATATGTAGTTTTTCATGTAAAAGTGATTGTAAAAATCTGGTCACTTCAGAAAACTGCAGATTATGGAGAAGGAAATGGCAACCCACTCCAGTATTCTTGCCTGGAAAATCCCATGGACGGAGGAGCCTGGTAGGCTACGGTCCGTGGGGTCCCATAGAGTCAGACACGACTGAGCGACTTCACTTTTGCCCAGAGCCCACATCTGTGAATCTGGATTCTGGCTAAATACGATTCCACGTTTGTACTGGTGTCAAGATACAGAGGCCAAGGTTCTTGCTATCAATTTCAGCCTGGAAGAAATACTAATAGCCACCACTTATTAAGTGCCTACTGTGTGCCAGGCTCTGAACTTGGTGCTTCATATACATTATTCTAAATTCTCACAACCAGTAAGGTAGGTGTTTTAATTCCCATTTTATAGAACCCCAAACTAAGTCTTAAGTGGTGTGCCTAGAGCCATGTGGCTAATGAGTCTTAAAGATAAGGTTTGAGGCGGGTCCCTCTGCTTTTTCTGCTAAGCTACACAAGCTCTATTCATATCAAAATCTTCCAGAGTGCAAATATATTCTGATTTATTCCAGGCTACTGAAAGCTTTCACAGTATCTCAGTAGCAAATGAATTGCTTTATCCTTGACACTGTCTCAGTGGTGAATTTAATAAAATATTCTTGTATGCTGTGGAAATTTTGCCAATATAGTATTTCGTCTAGTGACAGGTTTTTATGGGTGCTTTTAGACAATCTAAAAATTAGCATATGTTTTTAAGATTTATTATTTTAGGAAAACTTGAAGGTTTCTACAACATATTATTTCACTTGTTCACATATGAAGGAATCAAGTTTATTGTATTTGAATTCCTTCCTTCCTGGTGGGTTAATGTGAAAAGAGGTTGGCTGATTCCTAGAACTCTGTCAGCTCTGAAATAATCTCCAGGTCCTGGTTGAAACATTCCACGTTGATTCCTGGGAAGGAAGCTTGTTGGCTTGGCCACCAGTGTCTGGGGCCAGTCAGTGTACTGTGAAGGGGCATCCGTTGTTCCTTGGTGAAATCTACAACCACTGTCTATACCAGACAGTTGCATTGCTATCAAGTTTCATACCAAATATTTGGAAGAATGGTACTGAATCTATAAAACCAGATCTCAGTTTTTATTAAATTCATGGAAAAGCTAATATATTTCAACATAATTATTACAACTAGCTAAAGTGATCACATTTTAATTTATTTTAATGTAAATATTTTTATGTTAATGTTCTGAGCCAAATTCTAAAGAAAAAATAAATTATTTCCTTGTGGGGAAAAAAAAAACCTGCAGATTATAAGGGGACAAGAGTGAAAGAGAAAAGCAGTCATCCATATATATTTTAGTTACTATAACTTCATTTAGGTCAGTCATTCTTAAATATTAGCATGCATCAGAATCTCCTGGGATACTCATTTAAAATGCAGTTTCCTGAGTTAGAGCTCTCTAATGACGTTGGAGAAACACTCATCCAGGGATTTCATACATTCAGTTAGATTTTTTTTGAGAGCATTTGTTTGTAGTTCTTCTGCTCTCATAGAATAAAGTCCATTTGAACCGTGAACAGTTGATGTAAAAAGGTGCCCTGCGCACTGCTGCTCTGGCTTCTACTTGTGCCATCATTTCCACTGCAGCAGTTGTGTCTTACGCTTCTAAGCTTGTTTTACGGGCTACACGGTGCCTAAGGACTTCTCAGGTGTCTCAGTGGGAAGGAATCCGTCTGCCGATGCAGGAGACACAGGAGAAGCGGGTTCTATCCCTGGGGTGGGAAGATCCCCTGGAGGAGGAAATGGCAACTCACTCCAGTATTCTTGCCTGGAAAATCCCATGGACAGAGGAGCCTGGCGGGCTACAGTCCATGGGGTCACAAAGAGTCGGACACGACTTAGCGACTGAACATGCACTCACACAAGGTGCCTAAAGTAGTTATCAAATATTCCTTTATGTTTACATTCCGCTTAGCATGTATGTGGGAAAATGATGTAAGAGATTGAAAAAAATTCAAAAGCTAAGACTATGACAAGAATAACAAAATAACACTGCAGTGTTTTGTAATAAAAATTCTCAGTAAGCATGCTAATCTACCAAAGTTAATTACAGAAATTTGTATTATAAATCATCACTTTTGGTAAAACGTGAAATAGAAAATGTAGTGGTAGTTGACTAGTTTCTGTAATGGTGGGTATTTTGGAACATAGGTAGTTTAATTGTTGGTTTTGTTGGTGAAGCTCCATTTTTGATCATTCTTATTTCCTTATAGTCATTCCTGTCCTATTTCTTTCAGAATAGAGAACTTAATAATTAGTCAGTATACTTATTACATTTTAGCTCAAGGAAATTAAGTATACTCTGTTTAGTACAGAAAGAAAAATACCAAAAAATCATATTAATATATCAATTCATTATTTTAGAAGACTTGGGGCTTAAAGGAGGGGCATGTAGAGTGTTAATTTGAAGAGGTGCTTTGGTATCCTGTAGGAATATGTATTAGTTTGTTGAAGATGGTATGGACCTTGACTGGACCTTTTGCTAGTTTGCATGTTTCTTTCCCAGGGTAATTTTAATAAGAGGCTTTCTACAAATACTTGCTGAATAGCCTTAATGGACTTTAATGGATCAAAAATTATAACTAATCAAACATTCTGCTCATAGAGCACATTTGAGGTTCCTCATACTTGCAATGCTTTTGTTCATTTCCCTGAATGTACTTTACAGGCTCCTTCAACATGAATGGGAAGAAAGCAATGTTCAGATTCTGAAGCTTCAAGCCAAGATGTTTACATATAATATCCCAACATGCCTGGCCACCTGGAAAATGTAATGCAGCAATCTTGTACATGTTCTTATAGCAATTGCTTTTATTTATAAGGTTTGCTCCAGACAGGTAAATCTGAAATGACATCTGTTTCTCCACCCGGAGAGATCTCTAATTTAGATTAATTTTCCTTGAAGGAGACATATGGATAACAATACTGTTATCAAACAAATCTGTTAAACACATTTTAAGAGTGATCTCTTTTGAAATGCAGGGTTTTCCCCCTGTTATAATTGGATGTCTTCTTTCTTTTATAGGTGTTAGTGCTAAGTATTTTTTTTTTTTACTAGTGATTATTAGTATTTTTCATGAACCTTAATTTATGTTCAGAACACTGGTCTGCTTTATTATTGTAAAGTTGATAAAAATTGTTGAATTTTTCTTTTCACTATAGGTTACCCTCCTTGGAAGTTTAGCCTGTTACTTTCAGGAAGTTTTGTTCTCAGATTCCCACAGTCAGTATTCTGCCAGTGGTAGTATTTCATTTTGTTCAAAGATATATAAATTTTTTTTCCCCTTTTCTATATTCCTTTTTTTTTTCTTAGAGCCATTGCTGCTGAGATTGTTCTAAAGGGACAAAGAGAGGTAAGCCATGATTATCAGATGGGTTGCTTTTTTTTTTTTTTTTAAGTAGTTATTCTGCCCTTTTTGTTGATGTCTCAATTTAAAAGGATTAAAGTATAAAGGTTAACATCCTAAGAACTCCACACGTTTGGAAACTCCAAAACCCAATATAACCATTTTGTCTTGAATGTTACTATATTATGAAGTACCATTCAGATGGTTAGGATTATGAAGGGGCTTTTCACCACATTTCCTGATGCAATTGTATATATATCTATCTTATAGGTCCACCGTTTATATCAGAGAGCCTTACAGAAGTTACCTCTTTGTGCATCACTGTGGAAAGATGTAATGCTTTTTATCTTTTATTTCATCTTGAAGTTTTCCTATAAATTTTCTGCATGTGCCATATCCATTGATGTGGTAATGCTCAAAATCTAGCTAAGTCTTACTTCTATGCTTCCCTGTCTTTTACAGCAACTCTTGTTTGAAGCATCAGAAGGAGGTAAAACTGATAACCTGAGAAAACTAGTTTCCAAGTGCCAAGAGATTGGAGTCAGCCTAAATGAGCTCTTAAATTTAAACAGTTACAAAACAGAAAGCAAGAATCACTGAACACTGGGTGCAGTCAGTTCTAAGTCCTTATAATAATTGCCAAAATTATTTGAATGATCCTTCAAGATTAGGCTGATCCCTGGCTAAGGTCTGTGTAAGGCAGACAAGCATTACTGATCATATCAAGTCCCCTACAATATCCTATCCTCAAAACCGGAAGCAATGAACATGACCCTCTTCGGTTGGATAAATGAACTTCCTGTTTGGCCTGCTTCTAGGCCCTGCCAGATTCTCATAACATCATGTACGTAAGTATAGTTCCTCAAAGTGACTGACATTTATTTTCATTTTGCTTTGTTTTTGTTTTTATTTTTTACTTTTCCCCCTTCCTTTATGTTGTGCTATTCCTGATTCACTTGACACTCTCTGATGCCTGAGAGATTCTTGTTTGGGATTTAATTTCCAGGGCTGTGTTTACAGTAAAAAGCCGGCAGTCCCTTTTAGTTTTTCCTCTTTAAACCTTTTGAGATTCTTCATTTCAGGATTTAAAACTTAAGCAGTCCATCTTAAGGAAAGTGTAACTGCCATGGCCACAAGTCTGCTAGTTGCACTTGAATGCTCTAACAGGGTTGTTTATTGCCCTTTCTACGTTCTGGACTCCTTGCCGAGACTGTTTAACTTGAAGATTAAAGAAACTATTGCAAATGCCAGTGCATCAGAACCTAAGAGTGGTCAAATATTATGTGCAATTTTTTTGTAAAGAAATTTTAATTTATAATAAAGTTTAACAGTTTAAAGAACAGTTAATATTCGAACTGCTTTGTATGGCAATACTACTTTGTAGTATTAAAATTGTTTATAAAATATTTTTAATATAAGTTAACTTTTTGAAAAATGTTGCTGTCTTTATTCACTTTGCACATTCTGGTGGGAAAGGGTTGAAGTAGGAGATACGGATATTCACTTTCTTATTCTGAACATGCTTTCCCATAAAAACATTCCATTGTCTTTTCAAATTCATGAAAAGGGTGGGTCCTTTTCTGTTGTGAAGACAGTGAACATATAGACTTGTACTACTGTTAACATTCCTTTTTCTTAAGCCGATAGTATTTAGAAAGTTTTCCCAACTATAGTGTGAATGACTTACTTAATGACTGCTATCTTATGTTGAATATCAATATGACTCCATACAAAGGATACTTTTTGTTTTGTTATCAGTCTATAGTGGATTGTTTGCACTTGATGAAAAATTGTTAATGACACACACACACTGCCACAAATGTGGTCTTAACAGCTACAAGTACAATCTAATCATTGAAGGCAGAGCAGCAGCCCCATGAAATACTAGGGAAATTTATACATCTGTACATTTTTATAATGCTTAGTTAAAGCCATGTTTGAGGCTCTACTAATGTGCCAACCAGACAGTGCAGATTTCACTAGTAAGTACTGTTTGGTGAGGTCAGGCAGAGAACCCATTTGGCCAGTATGTTTCATTAAACCAAAAAAAAGCTATATAGTTTTTATCTAAAACCAAAGAGATTTGAGTAGAAGATAGTATCTCTGAGGGGTGTTCCTCCAATTATGCACTTAACTGTTTAACCTTGAAAGTTTTTCCTGCCTGATGATTTGAAAAGCACTGTTAGGTGCTTGGAAAAATACTGTTTTTTTTTTCCCCCATAGTGTAATATTTTTGGTATTGATTGAATATCTCAGTAGTTTTTAGAGACAGTGCTAAGTTTTGAACTTTGGTTCAAAACCTGTCATTTGTTGCATTAACAATTCCATTGGCACGACTGTTGCCTCTTTTTCTTTCCCCTTTAAAAAAGAATGCTTTGCGTTGGTGCGTGCAACTGTAACATCCAGCCATGCAGACTGTCCACTGTACCAGCTCCCAGAGATCCCAGTTCACATGTGTACAGTCATGCAGGCTGTGACTTAGCTTGAGGTCTTAGCATATGTTAAGCAGCTGTTTAATCACTTGTCATATGGCTACTTAAAATCATGAAGCTATTTTATAGAAATTATACTGCCTTAAAGATAATACCATGTTTTTTCCTCTACCTTTTTATAAACTCACTCTAACCTTCCCCCCAAAATAGTAAACATTGCTTACGAGTGTGGTGTATGTTCCTGTCATCCTTCCATATTCATCTGTTGTTTGATGAAGTGTTTTCAACAAGTAATAATTAGAATATTAAACAAAACTTAGGGTTAAAGTTGATAAGAGTTATTGTAGTAACATGAATATAATATTTAACATACTGTATGACTGAAGTCTTTGCTTGTGCAAAGAATGTTATACAGGGTGAAGAGATTAGTCATTGAGAACTGCAGTTCCTTACACTCTCCCACTCCTGTCATGGGGGAAAACACAAAAGGGATTTTTTAGGCTATGGGGTTTTATCTCTGATAAAGGAAGTGGTGTGGCAGATTGCGGTGTATTTTTATGTGTTTTTCTTCATTTTAGGGAACAGCCTAATATTTCTATTTACCTTTTAACGGAAAGTGGACCTTGTGACATTGTTGTCACTGGATTATCTAAGGCGGTTTGCTTTCAATTAAAGGGCATATAAACCTACATCATAAAGCAGGCAGGAATCTCCAGGTGCAACATCTAAGGGCTAAAGGCACTAAGCAGACAGAAGGTGACTAAGACTGACAGCAACTGGAGGGCCTTTGTTGAAGGTTGTAGTGCAAATATTTACTTTTCAAGGTTGAAAAAGTAGGAACACGTGGCTATAATACAAAACAGGGGCCAGTATTCCTGCTTAAAGCTGTCGTGTATTCACAGATAAGTCATAGTTTCCTTAAGTCACTTGCTCTCATCTCTGTTAACATTAGTGCGAGGGAAGAATGGGAAAATACAATTTAAGTGACCTTGCAATTTGAGGATATTGCCTGCCCGTATATCATTGCCCCTTAGTACAAATTAACAGTAATTATACAGAGCATTTTGGAACAAGAGCTTTTCAAGAGAAGGCAGGCTTCTAAAGGATATTTTTTGTATTCTTTTTTGTCCTTCACAGTTTAACAATTGGGTCTCTGTCTTTCCAAGCTGTGGTGGTACTTAATGCAGGTGGTATTGCTGAGCTGAAAAGGGAGGACTTTTTAATTTTTAAAAAAATTTTAGGATTGTATTCCGTATATCACCAAAAAACATCCCTTGGCTTTCTGAGGTATTCTTCAGACGTGTGTTCACTATTCAGGGGCCAGTGAACAGCCCCCTAAGGATGCGTGGCCCCATCCTGTTTTTCATTCCCATCTTGTACCAGCACTCACATAGCCTTCCTCAGTAACACTTGATTGAGATACGTGCAATAATTGTGAAAAGTTTTTCATTTTTTTCTCTGACATATTTGAGGTAGATAATAGAAAGCAGTGTCTGTCTTTCATAGATGGTACAATGGCTATTGAATTTATCTCCACTTTCCTTTAGTGATCTTCACAAGAGGGACCCAACAGCATATTTTCAGAGGACCCACAGTGAAGAGTCAGGCATTTTTTCATTCCAGAATCAATTTGAGCACTGTATTATGCACTTGCAATACAAGGAGAAATAAAGAGTTCCCTGAGTACAGAGCAGAAGAGTATTTGCCAAGAAAGCATTTCCAAAAAGCCTCCATATTTGGAGAAATTTGGGGAGATTGGGAAAGTGTTCCCAGATGGAAGTGAATTATTGGCTAAGTCACAAAACAGGAGGAGAAAAAGTTGAGGCCAGTAATACTATTTTCAAAAAGCATGTACTACTATATACCTGAGTATTATACGACAGTTTGCAGTGTTTAGAAAGCTGTTTTTAAAACTTCCTTAAAAACCTCTCTGGCTTTGTGCACAGCTGACAATTTGTTAGACACGATGCAGGTAAGATGTGAAACTCCATAACAGCCATGTCGATCTGGAAGAGAGACCTCTTGAGACGTTCTGTGCTTCTAAATCCTGATGAGCAAGACTGAGTGGAGTCAGCCGTATCAAGCTCAATTTAAACAGCCTTGACATAGAAAGTTAGATTGATGTTGCAGCTGCTTCTGCCTTTTTTTTTTCCTTTCCCCCCTAACTTTGGGTAATGTGTGAAAAAAAAATGCTACATTGAACATTTATTAGTATTACAACTTGTAGAGCCCTGTTTCATTGCTACTCAAGGCTATAAGATATATTTTGTGAATCTGTTATGAATGATTTGTATAGAAAAACTACCCGGAGATGGCCCACCCTTCAATGCTTTAAACTGATTTTTCCAGATGACATATTTTAACCCAATACCAGAAATAATTTAACTGATAGGAACTCATTAGTGCCAGGAGAAAATTAATATAGTTGGGGAGCAAAAAATTTTGCATGATCTTAAAAGGAATAGGTGCTTCTTGGTTTCAACAAGAAAGCAGAAGATCTGAAATATTTGAGGCCAATTCGACTGGTCTTAAGTGATGTGACTACAGTGAATGCTGGTGGATCTCAGTGCTTTCCTCCAGTTTAAAGATGCAACTGGGTAGGAGACAGTGAATAGAATGTTAATATGAGTCAATTGTATCACAAATACCATGTAGAATAATGAGTGTTTTGCTTCTGTGTAAGGCTCTTTAGTAAATTTTGGAGCCCACCCAAAGAGAGAAACAAATGACTCTTAAAGGCCATCTTCAATAAAGTAAAAGCCTAAATCCAAACATGAAGGCTATTTGCACAGCTGTTCTAAAAGAGAATATACTGCATTTGCCCTTTACTTGGTAATTTGAAAGCTTCAAGATTAATTATCATTTCAGCCAAAATCAAAGGTGGGTTTACAACATTGTTTGGTCTACCAAGTAAATTAAATCTTGCAAATGTTCTTACCTAGTGATGTAAGCCTTATGAAATGGAATGATAGCCAGCAGCCTAAGGGTGCTGAACCAATTAGGACGGGTGATAGAAGAGTAGGTGAGCTGTCTGCATTAATGGAGATAATCAGGACATCTACAGCCAAGGCCAAAACAAACACTCAACTTGGCACAACTTACAGTCCAAATTAGACTGCCTGTGGATGTATTTGGCACTTCATGCTGATTGAAATGGAGCTACAGAAAGATAGTTTTAGGAAATAGAGAAGTGTGAAGCAATGTAATGAAAAAAGCACGTATCTAAAAGATCTGGATATTAGATTTAGCTCCACCACTAAGTAGCTATGCAGTCATGACAGGCCATTTCACTGCTCCTGTCTGTTCCTACATATTCCTACATATACAACATATGGAAATATGCATACTTACCTCAGAGGTGTTGAGAGAGCATATAGTAGAAATTATCTTAAAAAATATTTTCCAAAATTTTGAGGGCAAAGGGATGCTGTAAGAGTTTGCTTTTTTTGAACATAACTTTATCATCATCAGTTGGCGTGCATTACCGTAACAATGAGTTAATCATTGACTTTAATTGAAAAGCACAAGAGATCACTGCCATCTAAATTCAGTGGCTCATTATGGCATAAAATAACAGATAAGAATCCATGAGGGGTAAGTCAGAGGGGTAAACATGAAGATTCTATTTTCATTTCCGAGGAATCTCAGCACATTGGGTGGGTTTGTTCTTTGATGTAATGGAGGATAAAGACCACTCCTTAACTTAGTACTTGTTCATTTGATGGGTCTAGACCGAGCAATCATTGCTAGTTTTTAAGTGCAAAGAGTAGTCAGTAATCCAAACACTTTCCACACTTTCATTGGAATTGCTTATGAAGGGTGTGGTGATATTGACCAATTTATGCTTCCAGGCAGGAGTAGTAAAGTGACCTAATCAGGCAAGAGAACTTGCATAAAGTTTGCATGATCCCCAACCTGTAGACAACCCTCCAGGAACATGCTTTTAAGAGAACTGCCTTGTTTTCTTTTTAACTATGATTTTACTTTTTACTGTAATAAGGCCAAATCTGGTGGGAGCTCAGGTCTCAGTGGTGGAGAGAAAAATCACAGAGCACAGACAGGAGGTAATTGGTAATATTTGCTTTTGGTGGCTGATTAATGCAGTAGTGTATAAAAGCAGTGTGATCTGGTGAGGGGCAGAGGAAGGGGAGTCTGAGTACAAATTGCCGAGAGTAAAACCTGGGACTTCCAGTGTGTTGTAAACAAGATGCCTGTGGTAGAGCTGGCAGATGAAATACCATCGGCCTAGATAACCAACAGGGACCTACTATATAACTTAGAGAACTATCCTTAATATTTTGTAGTAACTTAATCTGGAAAAGAATGTATATGTGTATGTATTTAATTGAATCATTGCTATACACCTGAAACTAACAACATTGTATATCAACTATTAAACAATTACATAACTAAAGAAGTTAAAAATTGACTGTAAATTTTAAAAAGAAGAAAATAGCAGTGGCTTAAACAAGATAGAAGTTTCTTAAGTAAAAACCCTGGTAGATGGATTGGGGCTGACCGATGTGGCACTGCATGTCTCGTTACTCTGTGATCATTCCCAAGAGAGTTGCCACATGTGGTTCTGCTGGTCATGTCCTGTACCTGGTGGAAAGACTGAAATAGGGGCTGAAATTAAGCCAATGATCAGCTAGCGTATCAAGCATCGTAGGGCACTGGTTGAGTCGGTCTGGAGGAAGAAGGGCCTTTTTCTAATTGACGCACATGGACCCCCTGGACACCTAGGTCTGTAGGGAGAAGGGGCCTTTTTCTGAATTGCACACAGTTTGGTGGTCCTGTTGATTCAAGATGGCTTTTCCAGTCCCAAGTCATCTGTTCACATTCCGATTAGCAGGAAAAAACAAGGAGAAAGACAGATTTCCTTTTTTTTAAAAATTTATTTGTTAATTGGAGGAAAGTTGCTTTACAATGTTGTTGGTTTGTGCCACACAACAGTGTACCTCAGATACAATGATCCGTTTCTCGCCTCCCCCGGAGCCTCCCCCGCCCCCACCCCTAGATCATCACGGAGCACCAGGCGGTGCTCCGGGTGTTATGTGACAGCTTCTCACAAGCTGTCTGCTCTTCACGTGCTGGTGTGTTCATGTCAATGCTGCTCTACCAGTCCCACTGTCTCCTTCCTCCCAGACCGCCTCTCTCAAGAGTACTTCCTAGAAGCTAAGTATAACCATATCTGCTTTTTTTCCATTCTTCAGACATTAGACCACTGTAAGGGAGGCTGAGGTATGTAGTCTTTATTTATGTGGCTATGTGGACAGCAAAAATTCAAGGATGAAGGACAGAATACATACTTGGGGGCAGCTAAACGTCTCTGCCACACCACAATCAGAGTAAACACACTAGGATAAGGTTTGTGGCTTTAACCTAGTTCTGATCTCTAAAACTTTAATGGTGAACCACTAAAAGGCCTTCCAGTTTTAAATCCTACTCTATAAATCTTTAGTTGGAAATAGGAAAGCAGAAAGCACATTTCCCAGGTCTAGTTTGTATCAGACACTTCTCAGTACGTGAGGTTTATTAACTTAAATTCTTACATCAGCCCTATGAAATGTTAAAATCCCCATTTTATAGATGATAAACTGAGTCACAAGAGGTTAAGTAACTACTGAGACACAAAGGTAGTAAATGACAAACCTAGGAAGTTGACTTCTGAGTGATGCCCTTAATCAGAAACCTAGAACCTTTAAAGTGACTTTAGTTGGTTCACCCAGAAGCAGTCCTGGGGCCTTTGAGGGAATTATTGAGGAGGCTTTTCATTGCTGTTGTCATTAAACTAGTAGAATGTAAGCCTGGAACCACCTCACCACGGCGCTGTGAAAGCCTGCTGGGCGTGAGGCCAGGAGGAAACCTGAGCTCAGAGGGGAAAGAGATGCATCCTGGTGCTCGTGCAATCCACTGTATCTGAAATCCCTGGATTTCTCAGGTATTTAAAATTTTTTATTCTCATAAACTACCTCCATCTGCCCCATACACTTTTTTTTTTTAATTGGAGCTTCTGAGATTCAGTAGAGTTGTCTTCTGACAGCACAATAGGTTAACCACGTTCAGTTAGACGTTTGTGGCTCTGTGCCTGAAGAACATAAATTGCAATACTGATTAAGACACTAAAGACTGAAAATGGGGTAGGTCCTCGGAGCTACTTAATAGACTTAAGTAGTAACTCTGAACTGGAGAGGTGTGGGAGAAAGGATGGAGAGAGAGCTGCATATCTATATGTTGGTGGGGGGCACTGAAAAAAGAAGACAAACTTCAGAGACAGCGATAGCAGTAATGCCTCTTTAATTTGACTTCAAGGTCTGGTTATGTAATCTTGGGAAAGTTCACTTCACTCCTCTAAGTCAACTTTTCTTTCGTAAGAGGAGATTAAAACCACCCTTTATCTTGCTTGGGATTGTGAGGCTAATACGGTCATATTGTTTAAGGGCTTAGACCAGTGCCTGAAGCACTGAATACATGATAGCATTAGCCTCCTACAGCAGATGTGAGATTATAGAAGCAGTTTGAGGGAAGAAGCCACAGAAATGTGGGCTAGGGCAGCATTTCAGTATAACAAGAGAAGGCCTGTGGTTGCTGTGGTGGGGGGTTCTAATTACTTGATAAAATGCCCAAGAGTACATAAGACCCAAAGAACAAGTTGGGACAGGGAGTGGAGTAATCAGGTAAGCTAGTTATGATATATGTATATCAAACTAGTTTAGACCTATGTTTATTTGGCAAAATAAAATTCCAGTGAAGGTCTGGAAACAAAATGGTGCTAATGGATGAGAATAGCACTTGCAAAGAGATGAAAGGAAACTATGGCTTTTTAAAAAGCTGGAAATTCCCCACTGTGGGGAATGTACTAAAAAGATTATGGTGATCTAGGCTTTTCTCCTCAGTGTGATTTTAGATCTACCACATCAGGAACATCTGGAAGCTTCTTAGACCCTCAGAATCTCAGGCCCTACTCCAGACCTACTGAACTGGGATCTGTTTTAATCAGATCCCTGAATTATTTTATGCACATTAATATTTGGGAAGCACTAGTCTTAAGGCTAGAGAAAAATGCATGGGTCTCATTGTTTGAAATACAAAAGAGTGGGAGAATGTCCCAAATCACTGGAACCTCTATGTAAATATTGGGAACACAGCGCTACATGCCACGCAGGCTCTTCAGGCTCTGTCTCATGATGAGGTTCATGCCTACCAGGTTTCAGAAACGTAGCACTAACCATTGATCTATATCCTTATCAGTGTTCTTTACAGTAAAACTGATGCTAAGGATTCTGGCTCTCCAAGTTTTAAATCTTTAAGTGGTTGTGAAATTTAAGTGCTATCTCCTTGTTTATTCACAGGAGAGTTGGGTTAGTTATGTATTGTTGTATAACACATTACCCCAAAACTAAGCAACCTTAAGCCACAAGCTATTCTATCACAGTCTCTGTGGGTCAGGAATCCAGGAGTGGCTTAACTAGGTATTGTCAAAATGTCTTGTGAGATTGTATCAAGCTAATTTTTAAAAAATATATTATTTACTTATTTTCATTTTTTGGCTACTTAGATCTTGGTTGAGGCATGTGAGATCTTTCACTGTGGCATGTGAACTTCTCTTTAGTTGTGGTGCTCATGAGCTGCAGAGCATATGGGCTCTGTAGTCTGTGGCACATGAGCTTAGTTGCCCTCATAGCACGTGGGATCTTAGTTCCCAGAGTAGGGATGGAACCCAAGTCTCCTGCATTGGAAGGTGGATTCTTAACCACTGGACTACCAGGGAAGTCCCAGTGTCAAGCTATTGACTGGGGCTGCAGTCAGTCATCTGAGGCGTAATATGGACTGAAGGATCTACCTTCAAGCTTGCTCACACAGTTGTTTGCAGGCCTCAGTTTCTCACCACAGACTGTGTGAGTGGCTTCGTGGAGTGGCAGCTGGCTTTACCAGAGTGAGTGAGAGGGGAAAACAGAGAGGGGGCACTAAAGACAGAAGTTGCAGTCTTTTATAACCTAACTGGAAATGACATACCATCACTTCTGCCATGTGTTGGTCATGCAGACCAACCTTTATACAATATGACACAAGGGTGTGAATATCAGCAGGTGGAGATCACTGATAGACCATCTTAGAGCCTGGCTACTCTGCTGTATCTTGTAGAGCTGGGAGTGTCTTTGGTCTCTGTGGCAAGAAGGGAACTGAAACAACCAATGACTTGCAGATCTCATGTGTGTGCATGTGTAGTTGCCCAGGCCTGTCCAACTCTTTGTGACCCTGTGGACTGTGGCCCACCATTATCTTCTGCCCATGGGATTCTCCAGGCAAAACTGGAATGGGTTGCCATGCCCTCCTCCTCCAGGAGATTTTCCTGACCCAGCTCTCTTATGTCTCCTGCATTGGCAGGTGGTTTCTTTACCACTAGCACCCCTTGGAAAGCCCATTCAGTTGAATTGCCTTTATATTCCAAAAAATTGGATGCAGAACACTCTCAGCCATTCTTTCATTCATAATTGCATCAAAAGTAGGGAAGGTCTTTAGACAGATTCATCAAGAAAAACAGAACAACCAAATCAACAAAATTAAAAATGAAAAAGGAGAGGTTACAACAGACAATGCAGAAATACAAAGGATTATAAGAGACTATTATGAACAACTATGTGGCAATAAAATGGATAACCTGGAAGAAATGGACAGATTCTTAGAAAAGTTCAATCTTCCAAGACTGAACCAGGAAGAAATAGAAATTATAAACAACCCAATTACAAGCACTGAAATTGAAGCTGTGATCATAAATCTCCCAAAAAATAAAAGCCCAGGACCAGATGGCTTCACAAGAGAATGCTATCAAACATTTAGGGAAGAGCTAATGCCTATCCTTCTAAAACTCTTGCAAGAAATTGCAGAGGAAGGGACACTTCCAAACTCATTCTACGAGGCCACAATCACCCTGACACCAAAACCAGACAAAGAGAACCAAAAAAAGAAAACTATAGGCCAATATCACTAATGAACATAGATGCAAAAATCCTTAACAAAATTTTAGGAAACAGAATTCAGCAACACATCAAAAAGCTCATACACTATGATCAATTTGGGTTTATTCCAGGGATGCAAGGATTCTTCAATACACAGAAATCAATCAATGTGATACACCATATTAACAAATTGAAAGATAAAAAACATATGATCATCTCAGTAGATGCAGAAAAAGCCTTTGACAAAATTCATCACCCATTTATGATTAAAACTCTTCAAAAAATGGACATAGAAGGAACCTACCTCAATATAGCAAAGGCCATATATGATAAGCCTACAGCAAACATTATTCTCAATGGTAAAAAACTGAAAGCATTCCCCCTAAGATCAGGAACAAGACATCAGGAATAAGGGTGTCCACTTTCCCTGCTACTATTCAACATAGTTTTAGAAGTCCTAGCTGCAGCAATCAGAGAAGAAAAAGAAATAAAAGGAATCCAGATCAGAAAAGAAGAAGTAAAGCTCTCATTGTTTGCAGATGACATGATACTGTACATAGAAAACCCTAAAGATAGTATCAGGAAATTGCTAGAGCTAATCAGTGAATTTAGCAATGTTGCAGGATACAAAATCAATACACAAAAAATCACTTGCATTTCTATATGCCAACAATGAAAAATCAGAAATTAAGGAACCAATCACATTCACCATTGCAACAAAAAGAATTAAATATCTAGGAATAAACTTACCTAAGGAGACAAAAGAACTGTACACAGAAAATTATAAGATGCTAATAAAAAAAATCAAAGATGACATAAACAGGTGGAGAGATATACCATGTTCCTGGATAGGAAGAATCAATATTGTGAAAAAGACTACCACCAAATGCAATCTACAGATTCAGTGTGATCCCTATCAAATTACCAATGGCATTTTTCACAGATCTAGAACAAAAAAATTTCACAATTCACATGGAAACACAAAAGACCCTGAATAGCCAAAGCAGTCTTGAGAAAGAAGAATGAAGCTGAAGGAATCAATCTTCCTGACCAGATTATACTACAAAGCTACAGTCATTAAGACAGTATGGTACTGGCACAAAAACAGAAGCATAGACTAATAGAACAAGATAGAAAGCCCAGAATAAACCCATGTACCTATGGTAACCTTATTTTTGACAAAGGAGGCAAGAACATACAATGGGGTAAAGACAGCCTCTTCAATAAATGATGCTGGGAAAACTGGACAGCTACATGTAAGTGAATGAAATTAGAACACTTCCTAACACCATACACAAAGATAAACTCAAAATAGATTAAAGTCCTAACTGTAAGACCAGAAACTATAAAACTCTTAGAGGAAAACATAGGCAGAACACTCGATGACATAAATCAAAGCAAGATCCTCTATGACCCACCTCCTAGAATAATGGAAATAAAAGTAAAGAAGTGGGACCTGATTAAACTTAAAAGCTTTTTC
The DNA here is from genome assembly GCF_023699985.2 of Odocoileus virginianus. Lineage (NCBI taxonomy): Eukaryota > Metazoa > Chordata > Mammalia > Artiodactyla > Cervidae > Odocoileus > Odocoileus virginianus. Next base: position 856,387 of record NC_069697.1, on the reverse strand, counting down.
ACAGCAAATGAAACTATAAGCAAGGTGAAAAGACAACACTCAGAATGGAAGAAAATAATAGCAAATGAAACAACTGTCAAAGGATTAATTTCCAAAATATACAAGTGGTTCATACAACTCAACACCAGAAAAGCAGACAACCTAATCAGAAAGTGGGGAAAAGACCTAAACAGACATTTCTCCAAAGAAGACATACAGATGGCTAACAAACACATGAAAAGATGCTCAACATTGCTCATTATTAGAAAAATGCAAATCAAAACTACAATAAGATATCACCTCACACTGGTCAGAATGGCCCTCACCAAAGTCTACAAACAATAAATGCTGGAGAGGGTGTGGAGAAAAGGGGACGCTCTTGCACTGTTGGTAGGAAAGTAAATTGATACAGCCACTATGGAAGATGGTATAGAGATTCCTTAAAAAACTAGGAATAAAACCATTTGACCCAGCAATCCCACTTCTAGGCATGTACCCTGAGGAAGCCAAAATTGAAAAAGACAGTTGTATCCCATTGTTCACTGCAGCACTCTTTACAATAGCTAGAACATGGAAGCAACCTAGATGTCCATCAACAGATGAATGGATAAAGATGTGGAACATATACACAATGGAATATTACTCAGCCATAAAAAGGAACACATTTGAGTCAGTTCTGATGAGGTGGATGAACCTAGAACCTATTATACAGAGTGAAGTGAGTCAGAAACAGAAAGATAAATACTGTACTCTAACGCATATATATGGAATCTAGACGAATGGTCCTGAAGAACTTATTTACAGGGCAGCAATGGAGAAACAGACACAGGGAATAGACTTATGGACATGGGGAGAGGGGAGGAGAGGGTGAGCTGTATGGAGAGAGTAACACGGAAACTTACATTACCGTATGTAAAATAGATAGCCAACAGGAATTTGCTGTATGTCTCAGGAAACTCAAACAGGGGCTCAGTATCTACCAAAGGAGTGGGGTGGGGAGGGAGACGGGAGGGAGGTTCAACAGGGAGGGGACATATGCATACCGATGGCTGATTCATGTTGAGGTTTGACAGAAAACAGCAAAATTCTGGAAAGCAATTATCCTGCAATAGAAAAATTAAAAAAATTTTTTTAAAGGTAGGGAAGGGTGTGCTACTTGAAAGTAGTCAATTGACTCCTTTAAACAGGCCATACTTGCCAGTGTACTAACCTTCCTACATCAAAGTTTGGCCACAGTGAAAGATGAATACCACCAAATGTTGGGGAAACTTTTGCAACTCCTCTTATAAACAGACCTTTGGATAGTGAAAAAAGCTTCTGTCACTTTGGTATCCCTTTGAAATGAGACTTCATCCTTCTGCTTCACGTGACACCATGTGCTTCAACTCTGTGCATCTTTATGCAATCTCTCGCTCTTAACCAACCATATGATGAGCCCAACCCATTTTATATCCCATTGTCTATATAAACTATTAAAATTAAAAAAAAGTGTATAGAAGTGTTACTGTTGTCCATCTACATGGAATTTTGACTGGGACAGATACCTCCAGTTCATACATAAAAAATATTTAGGGACTTCCCTGTGGTCCAGTGGTTAAGAGTCAGAGGTTTCACTACAGGGGGCATGGGTTCATCCAGGGATCTAAGATCCTACATGCATGCAGTGTGGCTGAAAAAAGTTTTTTTTTAATTTCTTCCTCATTACAAACTTATTCAGAGGAAAACCTCTGAATATTCCAGAGATTGTAGCTGGCAAAATCAACTACACAGTATTTTTCTAATTACTGCAACAAAGCAGCATATCAAGAATTCTCATTTTTCCATTTGAAAATAAAGTTATGTTAATCAGAAACAATGACATTTAGTCTACTTTTGATCAAAGACTCCTCTATACCCCAGAGGGCCGAATCTGCTGTTGTTAAGACAAAAGACTTGGGTAGAAAGTATAAGGTGTTGTTTTTTTTTTTTCCTTCTTTTAGACCAGTTTTCTGTCATTGTTTCCAATAAGCCTCTCGGTGGTCAGCAAGTTTTGAACAAAATGTCAAGTGAGATTTTTTTTCTACTGTGGAATGAAGATTTAAAATTGAGGAGCTAGTCAGATAAGTATCAGTTATACATGAAATGCAAATCCCTCCAACAAAAATAAAACCTTTCCTGTAACTTGTATATCTCTGTGCCCCTTTTATATTTGATTGGAAAATGAAATTAGTTGATTTTTACATTTAATTGAAAATGAAATTTGTTGGCAGTATACTGTGGGTGTTTTATTAGCCCTGTTTTATAGATGAGCACTCTGAAGAAGTAAGGAAATCTGCTCAAGGCCAGAGACTAGTAAATGTTAGGGCGGGAATTTGAATGCAGACCACCTGGCTTCAGGATCTCAATGCTTAATCACTATATTATATTCGTCTTCAAAGTAACCGCTCAGTGCATGTTTATAGAATAATTGAATTAATCTAAATGTGTGCTACACAAATTCTTTGTAGACAAATGTAAACAAAGGATGGAGATGTTTAGAGAGTTTAATAGATATTTCTCCTTGTCACTATGTTAGCCAACATTTTCACTCATTTTTCTTTAATTTGAAATAAAATTTTCCCTCCACAACTCCCCTTTTCTTTACACTCAGGATAGCTTTATCTGTTGTTTCCTGGTGTCCTTTGCCCTAGAAGTGACAGCTCACTTCCTCCTTAAGACCTAGCTCCCATGGACAGTAAAGTGCAGTCGTCGTAAATTTGAGCCTGCATTAGAGTCACCTGCAAGGCCAGTTAAAAGACATTGCTGGGCTACACCCGTTTCTGATTCAGTAGATCTGAAAGGAGGTTTGACTTAGTCGGTAAAGAATCCACCTGCAATGTAGGAACACCAGAGATGCAGGTTTGATCCCTGGGATGGGAAGATCCCCTGGAGAACGAAATGGTAACCTACTTCAGTATACTCGTCTGAAAATTCCCATGGACAGAAGAGCCTGGCAGGCTACAGTCAAGAGTCGCAAAGAGAGTGACTGAGCACACACACACAAGTTTCTGGGGACCACACTTTGAAAATTACAAAGAAATGTCCCTGAGACCCAGCTTCACTATTCTTCAGGCAAGTGGTCAAACCTTTGTTTAATCAAACCTTGTGCTACAGCTTCCTCATCTATAAAACAGCGATGATAACAGGATCGACGTCATAAACTTGTCTCCTAATTAAATCAAGTATTGTACAGAAAAGCACCTAACACTGCCAGGCATGATCAAGCCTCCAATAAAGCTTATTATTATGAGCTGGCTTTTCCAGACATGCAACCACTTAATGTATTTAATGGCAAAGTAATAGCTATTAGCAATACAAACATATTCATCAGTCTTCATACTTTGTTCTCAGCAGAGAGAGCTCCATTACTGATGCTATTCTGGCCTCTCTGCCCACTCACTCACTTCTCCCAGGGGAGTAAGAGTGATAGAGACTATTGATGAGTTTGGGAGAGACATCTGGTCTGCTTGAGTAACCCCTCTTCGTCTCTTTTAAAATTTGGACCTAGGCTGTCCACAGAAACCAACAGTTCTGCTACTCCATAGGGTAACTATAGAAAGCCTGGCCTTCATGTGGAAACACTGGTTATCCAGTATAGTACTTATTGGGGAAAGAAAATATAGCTAACTTTGGAAAACTCATTTGCCAAGATATTTAAGATACATTCTGCACTATTAGTTTATTATTAGAAAATGTGACAGATTGATCCATATCTACCTTATTTTTTTCTTGTCACTTCTTTAGAACTCAGGCTGAGAGAAAGGATGCTATTTATTGGAACATTTGAAATCTAATATGAGGTAAAGCCTTCAGCTATGTAGTATTTTGACTTTGGCAGATTACTAAGGTTGACAGAGGTTTGTATCCACAGATGAGTGTATGTTTTTACTCACTCCGTGCTGGGCTTAATCAAGTCTGGGGCATTTGAAAGCTGAGAAAAGACTGGGTCTTTGGAGAATATGGCATCAGAGATCCTTTTGGAGATCAAATCTCTTGCCCCAAGTGAATCCAGAAAGATACCTCTAGGAGCTGTTGATGCTTTAGGGGAGTAACTTTGTGAAGGTGGGACTAAAATTGCCCAAATACACAGCTGAGAGCCGCCTCTAAAGGCACAGCAACCCTTCCAAGTGACTATAGCCCTACTGGCTAAGCCCAGCAGACTAAGTTAAAAGAATACAGCACAGTGAGGTTGAGGGGTGTTATACTCTCTTCCCGATGCCTCCTTTGTGGAAGGAGCTCTTTAGAGTGCCTGACAGTGTTCCACTCTATCACTGACTTGTCCTGTAGGGAGGATAAGGTGACATAGTTTATTAGAATGTAGGAGAAGAACTCAGACTTTTTCTTCCCTCTGTTAGTGCCCTTAAGACTCTTGCATCTGGTTCCGTTCTTCTGTGCTGTCATTTCACAAAAACAAGCTCCTACACGTGTGGCGGTCCATGGTGGTTCAGTGTTCTCTGTCACTCAGTGGATGAGTTTGCTTAATTCTCCGGTTAAATATTAGGAAGCTTACTTGCCTGCAGATGAATGTTGTGTTGTCTTTTATCAGTTTTTCAGTAATAAAGGGGATGTTTGACTTCCAGCTGCCTTACTGTTCATCCTGGTTTTTCAACAAATTCAGAAAGAACACTAGGAAAGGAGATTCTATTTATTGGGCTTTCCCAAACAATAGTTAAACACTTATTGAGCACTTATGAAGTATTAAGCACTTTGCACATTAAAACTCAACTACACACTAATAATTTCTCAAGGTAAGTTATGAGATGGATGCCATTATTTTATTCATTTTATAGATGAGCAAATGTCTGTTTAGAGGAACTCAATGATATGCCTGTGCTGCATTAAAAATACACCCACCCAGAATTAAGGAATATGCCAACCCAGCTGATAAATGGCGGCACTGGCACCGAAGCATAGGACAGTGTGACCTAGAACGCGACATTCTCTTTGTCCAACTTTCCTATTTGAGAGCAAAAAGGGAGTTAAAAATGTAGTCTCAGATTGTCGGCAAAACAATTATATTGTATATCGTATATATATATATATATAGATATACATCTCACTCAGTAGTGAAAGCCTGAAAACTTTTCCTCTAAGATTAGGAACAAAGACATCTGCATTCACCACTTTAATACAGCAGTAGAAGTCCTAGCCAGAGCAATTAGACAACAGAGAGAAAGAAAAGACATCCAAATTGTAAGGGAAGAGGTCATTATTTATGGAGGACATGGTTTTATACATAGAAAATTCTAAAGACTTCGCCAAAAAAATCAAACAAACAAAAAAACCTGTTAGAACTAATAATTGATTTTGGTAAAGTTGCAGAGTACAAAATCAATATACAAAATCTGTTGCATTTCTATACACTTTATAATGTACTATCACAAAGAAAATCTAATAACAAGCCTACTTACAGTGACATCGAAAATAATAAAATACCTAGAAATAAATTTAACCAGGGAGATGAAAGACCTGTATACTGAAAACTATGAGACACTGATGAAAGAAATTGAAGAACACACAAATAATGGAAAGATATTCCATGCTTACAAATTGGAAAAATTAATATTGTTAAAATGTACATACTACCATACCATATCAGAGTTTCAATAGCACTTTTTCTCTAAAATAGAACATAATCCTAAAATTTATAGAAAACCACAAAAGACCCAAAAATAACCAAAGCAATCTTGAGAAAGAAGAACAAAGCTGGAAGCATCACACTCCCTGGTTTCAAACTGTGTTACATAGCTATTGTAATCAAAACAGTGTGATATTAGCATAGAAATAGACACATAAATAAAATGAACAGAGAACCGAGAAATAAAACCATGCATATATAAATAGTTAATTTATGATAAAGGAGCCAAGAATAACCAGTGGGGAAAGAGCCATCTCTTCAGTAAGTGGTGCTGGGACATCCATGTGCAAATGTTTGGCAGAAACCAACACAATACTGTAAAGCAATTATCCTTCAATTAAAAATAACTTTAGAAAAAAGAAACTAGACTGTCTTACACTATTACACAAAAATTAACTCAAAGTGGATTAAACACTTGAATATACGACCTGAAACCATAAAATTCCTAGAGGAAAACACAGGTGGTGAACTCCTTGACATCAATCTTGGCAATGAGATTTTGGGCCTGACTCCAAAAGCAAAGGCAATAAAAGCAAAAATAAACAGTCGGGATGATAGCTAAGATGCTTCTGGACAGCAAAGGAAATTATCAACAAAAATGAAAAGGCAACCTACTGAACGGGAGAAAATATTTGCAAATTACTTACCCGCTAAGGTGTTAATATCCAAAACATACTACTAACAGCAAAGCAACAACAACAACAAATACCCCCAAGAAATCCGACTTTTAAAAACGGGCAGAAGATCTGAATAGACAGTGTACAGGGAAGGCATACGGATGGCCGACAGGCGCACAAAAAGAGGCTCAACACCACCAGTCCTCAGAGAGGTGCAAATTAGAACCACAGTAAGAAATCACGTCACAGCCTTGAAAAACAGTTTATTCACTTATTTGGCTGTGCCAGTTCTTAGTTGTGGCACTTGGGAGCTTTTGTTGTGGCATGTAAGATCTAGTTCCCGGACCAGGGGTCGGACCGGGCCCCTGCTTTGGGAGCTCAGAGTCTAAGCCACTGGACCGCCAAGTCAGTCCCTCACCTCATATCTTTACAACAAACAAGAAATAAATGTTCGTGAGGATGTGGACAAAAGGGAACCCTTAGGTGCTGGTAATGTATCTACACAGTTAAACTGTAAAATAAGATTTCCAAACACTGAAGAGCAAGAATGGGGCTTGTATCGTCACAAGGAGCCCACTTTATTTACCTAGGACTTACTCTCTTGTTGGCCAGTGGGCCCCTGAGCTAAATGTGATGAAACAACAACAAAAAGACATTGTATTTTTTCAGATGTTAGAGATTTTCCGGTTCTAAACGAACAAGGTGTAACTAATTTTATTACCTTTTACTACCTGACCTTTTCTCCTTTGGCCAAAACAAAAAGATGTTTCCTATTTTATGTAAGAATGATTTTCTCCAGTAACAGCTGTGAGAAAAAATTATGTGCAATGACAGACACCTAATATATTTTTATATTAAAATGTCATTCAAAACAGTTTGTAAGAAGTGCTATAAAAATAGAGGAACTGAATAAGCTTTATTGACATAAGTGATTGAACACTAAAGCAGAAGTAACTTCTCTCTAAGATCTTAATTTTTAAATTTTTTTGGCTGCACTGCATGTGGTCCCAAGACCAGCTATTGAGCCCTTATCCCCTGCCGTGGGAAGCACACAGTCTTCAATGCTGGGTCCCCAGGGAAGTCCCAAGTTCTTAGTTAAAATTTGCCTTTCCGAAGAGCGTTTCCTTGAGCTCTGCATCTAGAGTAACTTACCGTTCTAGTCATGCTGTTTAGCTTCATTCCTTTCATTCATATTCCTATCATATATTTCCTTGTTTATACTTGCTTATTTTCTATCTCTCCTCCACTGAAATACAAACTCTAGACCATGTTTTATTACCTCTGTGCCTAGAACACTGCACATAGTAAGCACGTGATACTTGTTGAATGAATGAATCTGTTTTGAAAACATAAAAATGTTAACCATTTACTCTAGGCTAGCCCACCAATTTGTGTTCTTTTGTTTTTATTGTTATTCAGTTTGCCAACAGTTTATTATATCTTTCCTCCTCACTGTAGCATTAGTTGATCAGTCATGTCCAACTCTTTTGCAGCCCCATGGACTGTAGCCTGCCAGACTCCTCTGTCCATGGAATTCTCCAGGGAAGAATACTGGAGTGGGTTGCCATTCCCTTCTCCAGGGGATCTTACTGACCAAGGGACCAAACCCGCATCTCCTGTATTGTACGCAGCTTCTTCAATGTCTGAACCACCAGGGAAGCAGACTTATTTATTTGTGGATGTGATTCCGGTCATTCTGATTTAATGGATTATAGTGGAGAGCCTTTTTCAGACACTTAACAGAGCCATGTTCGGTGTGAGGTTTTGCTAATAAACTAATAGAGCTCGTGGATTTTTGAAGAAATAAATCAGAGTAGGGGGTTTTGCCCTTTAAAAAGAAAACCACACCACTGACTTGTGTTTTTTGAGTGAAAGAGAAAGGGGGTGGACTGCCAGGATGCTTCTAACCCTGGGCCCCCAAAGGCAAGTATGTTGAGAAGATAGACTGTGATCCATTGCTCTAGACTTTTGTATCTGCTGCCTGGACCAGGAGGAGTGAGATTATGTTATGGCCCTTGCTTCGACTGGGCTTCCCTGGTGGCTCAGATGGTAAAGAATCTGCATGCAATACAGGAGACCCTGGTTCCATCCCTGGGCTGGGAAGATCCCCTGGGGAAAGGAATGGCAACTGACGCCAGTCTCTTGCCTGGAGAACTGCATGGACAGAGGAACCTGGCAGGCTGCAGTCCATAGAGTCGCAAAGAGTCGGACGTGACTGAGTGACTAGCACTGCTACACTACTCGCCTCAGTTGAAGAGAAATTAAGGGTAGACCGAAAGGTTAGGGGGTTAGGTTGAAGCATCCATCACCCATGTCTGACAGATGGGTGGGAAACTCAGTGTCAGGTACGCTGGAGGTGCTCAGTCAATGTGGGCTCATTTCTTTTTTTAAACACTTTCACACATGATTTATTGGTATGGACTCATCTTAGCAATGCTGCTGAGCCTCCAGCTACTTGATGATTTCATTTGGCAACTTGTGCAAGCACGGCAGGACTTATCATTGAAGCTGGGAGGGTCTGGCACTAGGCGTTTAGAAAAATAATTTCATTTCTTATGTTTTGGGGGATAGGAACAAAAGGGGAATAGTGTATTTCTTTTTTTTTTTTTTTAAGATCACCTGGTTTATTGAGAAAAGTTCGTAATAAAACTGCAACTGCTATTTTTACAATTTACAAAATAATTTGATATATAAAATGAATTGGTTTTCATTATGTAAGTACAATAGTAAAAAAATAATAATATTCCATGTGATATATCATATTTGCAAGTCAGAGAAATCCCACATTCCTGAATTCTCCTGTTAAATGTTTTACATCAGATATTTTTAATCTGTTTACCAAGGGAAACCAGGTTTTGAACCATATTTAAGCTTTTGCTTACAGTTGCAATCTATCAGAAGCTGTGTCTACATGATTAGAGACCCATCAAGCCAAAGATGAAAAATACAAGCCATGTCTTCTCTTTAGGCTGTTTAATGTTACTTTTGTGATGGGAATGGTCCTCCTAATACTTTACTGAACAACCTAATACTACTTAAAGGTCATAATGAATTAGACCAGTCCATTTTTCAATCCAGTCTACTCTGGTCTAAAGCATATAGACACCAAAGAGCACAGAATTACTAGTAGCTTTCTACCACACCCCCACCCTATGAACCACTTTAAAAGAGAAAATTTCATCTTAAGATTTCACTGCTTAAGGAGGCCTTACTACTGCAACAGGTTTTGGCAATGAAAGAATACTTTCCTAGATGTCATATTAAGTTAATGGAAAGCTTAGCCCCAAATCAATTATTCATGATATTCATTAGAAATTCTCACAAATGACATACATGTAGGAACCAATTTTGCTTCTTTGAATAGCCAAAGGCTTGGAAAAAAATTTTTTTGCATTTCTTTTACAATATTTAGTCACTGACAATTTTTACCAGTATCATCTTCTTCTCCTCAGTCCTTAATAGACCCAACCCATTCCATCTGGGAAAAACATAAACCTAACCAGAGTACTCAAGTCTTTGAAGCCTTCTCATTTTTACCTTATAAATTTTGTGGTTACTTTCATACTCATATTCTTTTACAAATGCAATATCAATGGTATTGTTAGATACAAGGAAACATTGGCATATTAGTATTGAGTTGGCCAAAAAGTGAGTTCAGGTTTTCCCATCAATCTTATGGACAAGCCTGAATGAACTTTTTAGCCACCTTAATAATTAGGTAATTAATTAAAAGAAGTAAGTCTTGCTTAACACTACAAAACATATATAAAAGATGAATATGGAACTATAACACCATTTAAGAAACACTTTCCCCAGATTATTTTAGCATTTTGACCATAGTTTAATGATATGAACATTGTCCCCAAAACAGGTTCAAAGTATTCCGGGGAAAACAGTTTCTTTCTCTGGAATCTATCTCAGCAGCAGTGATGTTCTTCTGCTCATTCCCCACCTTAGGCAGATGTGTAGAAGTACCTGGGCTTGGCATTGCCCAGCAGGTCATCTTCGTAGTTGGGGAGGCAACAGAAGAAGAAGGCACAGCCGATCAGGATGATAGTGGCCGCCCACCCGAAGCCGTAGGCCCAGTTATAGATGTAAGTGACAGCAGGGTTGAGGTGAAGGTTAAAGGTCTGAGTGTACTTCACAGGGTAAATTACCAGGGAGATGATCCGGAACACAGCAGCCAGGGCCAGGAGGCCTCCGATCACTCTCAGTAAGACAAGCATTTGGGGTCCACAGAGTGCGAAGAAGGAGAGGATGAAGCAGATCACCAGGATGACGAGACCGCAGAGCAGCATGGCGGCGGCTGCCCTTCCCCAAGCTTCTTTATTCACATGCCCAGCATCCCTGAATATTCGTTGGGTCTGGAATAGTGTATTTCTTTGTGCCCTGAGAACTACAAGTTTTCTTTTGGCCTTGACATGGTCATGAAATATGTTTTCTTTAAAGGAAGAATTTATAGAAAAGCCATGTTCATGTTGAATGATTTTAGGATTGATTTGTTTTTTTATACATTTTTTTCTCATTGTGTTTTTGTTTTTACATTGCAAAAGAAGTAGATTTTGGCTATAAAGTCCAAACTATCACTGGAGACAATGAAATTCACCAAGTCATTTGTCATGACAAAATAGCTTATGAGTCATAATTAAAGCAATCCAGGAGTTGGTAAAGATATTTTTACTTGTTCTTGTGAAAGATTTACTTCTTAAAACAAGTCCAAAATACTTAAAATACTCAGATAGCAAATGTACTCTTATACATCAAAAGTCAAAAACATTTAGGAGATCATGTATTTAGGAGTCCATGTATGGACTTAATAAAGCACTTGAAAATATTTTGTTTTATAGTCACACATTTTATTACAAATTTATTTTGTACCCAATAGAAAAGCAAGTTTGAAATCTATTTACAAGAACTATATACATTTACATATATTACATACAGTTAATGAATTTAAAGAAAAATGGGCAGAGAAACATAATATATATGAAAGACTATGCCACTGTACATGGTTTATTATCATGGTTCTTAGTGTTACTGAATCTTTATTGTAGTAATAAATACAGTTCTATATTTACACATCTTATAAAACATCTCATAAATGTATTTTTTTTCAATTCCAAGTTAAAACATCTGATCAAAATAAACATGCTTATATAAAAATAAATCTACCTAATAGTCTTTTGGTTTGGATTTATTGATGCTAATGTAGTATAACAGAAGTTATGAATTAATCCTTTGACCTTTAGTATTTAATAATTTTGCCTCTTATAATACCTAACACATATTAAACACGGAATAAGCAGAGAAGTCATGTTCTTGACATCAAGTGGGTTGACCCAAAGACAACATAGCTAAAACCAAGCTAAATAAACAGGAGAATATGTTACCAAGTTTCTGGTGAGTCAAAACTGGTTTTAGACACTGTTGCCAAAGCTACTAGAGATACGCTACATCAGTGGATTTAATTTATGTTGTGTCTGCATTTGATTATTACCTTATGATACACATCAGTTTGAATCAAGTGATAAAACCTCCCGTGAAAAATGTGCACTCAACCAAGGTAAGAAAATCCCAGGTTGCTTTCCATCTTTTCTAAATATATCCATTGCCAGCAATGGACGTTTCTTCTCATCTCTGGGCACCAAAGAGTTAAAATGAATTAGAGAAACCAAACCTTGTTTGTACCTGAATGCTTTCATGGTAATTTAAGAATTTAAGTTCATTTTTCTTTCAAAATATTTGTAAGCAATTTTATTCCACTGTGGGTAGAATCATCTAGAGCTGATTTATAAAATCTAGCATCTCTAAAAATGATGTGAACATGAGTGAATGAGTAGTACCTTATGTTATCCATTCACGGTGGGGATTGGTGACCTGGAAGGATCCTTTCTGGGAAAAGTGAAGCAGTACTAAAACATCTCCACATGGTCATTAAGAAGAAATCCTATTGGTCACAACCATTACTTAGTAATGTAGGCTATTTAAAATTCTTATTCTCCTGATATCTCCAAGCATACTGTAAGGGATTTTCTGGTTTAAAATCTCTTTTGTAAGTAAGTAAGTTGAAAAAGAATTCAATTGAAACCATGGAGAATTTTTTGGATATTTCAATCCGCTTTTTAAATATATATGCATTTTAGGCTTACCAGAAAAGTATCACTATCTACCACAGGTGAAAAAATTATATAAGCAGCATTTATACTCTTTTTTCACTCTCTAGTATCAACAATTATCAGCTTTTTGACACAGAGATTTTTAAAAAAATCGAATTTCAACTCAGTTCTTTTTGATTCCTGCTCTGATGTACTCAACCTCATATTTTGGGGTTTTCAATTTTTGACAACTTTTCCTCTCATATTAATTAGAGACACGGGACAAATGCCACAGATGAAAGATGACAGCTTTCGGTCATCGGATAAGCTGGTGGTGACCCGGAAGCGGAAGGCAGGTCGTAGGCTATGCTGGCACTGGTGAAGGTCATCAAGGCTTGGGTTGAGTCACAGGACTGTTTCTCCACATCGTCAGAGTTAATAGACATCAGGCTTGTGTGTTTCGATCTTGTCCAGAAGTGGGTTTGCTTTCCCAGGCTCCCCAGATCCTCCTTAAAATGGGGATTGAAGAGGATGTAGAGAAGGGGATTGAGGCAGGCAGGAAGGGGGACGATCACCAGGAGGATAAACTTAATGACTTCCGGGCTGATGAAGGTGAGGTTCAGTAGAGAGGAGAAGGACAGGAAGGCCACGGGGCAGTGCAGGATGCAGTTGGTGAAGAGCAGCAGCGCCACGTGCTTCACCATGGAGCAGCCCCACATGCCGTCCAGGTCTCCCTTTTCCAAGCGGCAGTAGAGCCTGGTGTAGGCCACGGTCATCACGAGGAAGCAGAGCGAGTTCAGCAAGACGAGGGCCACCATGTAGCCGGTAGCGCGCGGCTCCCCGAAGGGCAGCGGCAGGCAGAGCGGGGAGGCGCTGTACTCGCTGCCCCCCAGCAGGGGCACGGCGGCCACGGTCCCCGCCAGCAGTGCGCAGAGCGCGAGGGTCGCTCTCAGGCTGGGGAAGGGAGTGTGCCTTTCGAATTTCGCTGAGCATTTCACCGACCACCCACGCTCCAGGGCTGCCAGGGTGAGCAGGAAAACGGAAGATTCCGAGGCAAAAATGAACAAAAAGCCGACGACCTGGCAGCCGACCGCCTGCTCCCACCAGGCACCGTGTTGCGCAAAGCTGCCGAAAGTGAAGGCGTCCACGCCAGCCAGCACTGCACTGGACACCCCCATGAGCATGTTGACCGCGGCTATTAACCCGATTAACAGTTTTATGGAGGAGATGTACACTGCGGCTCTGAACACTGTGGAGGTCACCAAGGCGTTACACGTCAGTGCCAAAACCGCTATGGTCCACACTCCAATTCGGATCAGCCAGCTACCGAACAGGTATTCGCAGAGTTTGAAAGGGCCTAGAAGTCCAAAGAAGAAAAAGATGGGTGTCAAATGAGGGTTCACAACTTTTGCCACATTCCCCTTTTTGTTTCTCTTATTGGGACACCAAGAGATAAAGGCCAGTAACAGTCCTGGGAACACACTGTTCTCTTGTGGCACACTCCACTTTATTAAGTGCAAAAAAAAGAAAAAAGTGAAAGTATTAGTGGCTGAGTTGAGTCTGACCCCGTGGACTGTAGCCAACCAGGCTCCTCTGTCCACGAAATTCTTCAGGCAAGAATACTGGAGTGGGTAAGCCATTCCCTTTCAGGGGATCTTTCTGACCCAGGGATTGAACCAGGGTCTCCTGCATTGCAAGCAGATACTTAACCTTCTGAGCCACCAGGGAATCCCCTTCATTAAACCACTATTTAAGGATGAGTGTACCAGGTGCCCAGGTTTTCAAGCTATGCCTAGAGAAATGGAGCCAGAGAGTTTTTCCATTACTGGATTCTGGCTCCCCAAATACAGTGGTGTGGGGGCCAGGCAACAAGCCAGATCTCCTGGGCTTTTTATTATTAATATATCTTTCCAGAATGCTTCAAAAAGGTTCTGTAAACAGGGAAGCAGAATCCTAGGGAAATACTCTGTGATGTCAGAAGAGGAAGTGTGAGTCGTATGCATTTCATGAGAATGTCATCTTAGGTTTAGATTGACATTTGCTGTTTAGGAGCAAGGAAACACCAAACTGTTGAAAGTAAAGTATCAACCCTCCCTCACTGTCTTCCCCCTCCCCCGCACTGGACTATCCTATTTCAGAGAAAGGGACTAACAATGAAGTAATTAACATACATAAATATTTTTACTTATCTCTAAAACTATTATTTGTTTTAACCAAATAGGTTCTCTTTAGAGACAACCTAAGAAATCACTGTCAAAAATCAGTGATTACATGAAGCAAGACTGTTGCATACCAGTTCAGGCTAAAGTGCTCATATTATTTTAAAAATTACATATACCTCTAACTACATGATTGGTTCTTTAATTTCCATTAATCTGAATCAAAAGTCTCCTATAAAAATCCTGTTTATGATTGGAGACTAACTCCAGGGAATGAACATTTGTATTTTAAATGTCTGCATGGGGTGGGATATTGATGAGCTGTTAAGATGGCACAGATTTTGCCTTGACATGAAGCTGAATGGGTGGGTACCACTCCTGAGGCAGTTGTGACGCCTTTCTCACCTGGGGAAGGTGAGCACTGCACTGGATGAAGGGCTTTCAGGTCTTCCTCAAAGTCAAGTAGGAAATCTTCAAGATCACGGTCATCTGCAGGAATGAGAAATTCTGGAATGATTAGTTCTGTCTCTCTTTAGAGGGACCAACTCCCAGGGAGGAGAGTCCTGGATTGCCCTGGAGACATGAAATGTCACAGAGGAAACTGAAGGGCAAACGTCCCACTTCTCCCCGGGCTTTCTCTCAAGTTGCTGATGTAGTTGCTTTGGGATGTTCCACTCAAGGTACTGTTTGACAACTGTCCCGGCAGGGCTGGGGACGAGGGATGGTAACCGACCCTGGGGTCCTTGTCATGATGTTGGAGCGCTCTCATTCTGTTCTTGTTCCCTGCAGCTCATTACGGCCCCAAATCGCTCTGACCTAAATTAGAGAGAGAGCGTGGGTCTAAAGTGAAGAACCACTTTATCCAATGTTCTAGCTTAGATGGCTACAGTGCAGATGTTCTGGACTGTGTTCTCTGAACACAAGAGGGAGAATTAGTAAGTTTCCATCTTTCTGGGGTATTCTGCTAAACAGAGGACAAATCACATAACTGCTTGGTGCTTGGGTCAGCTACCCATGAAACAGGAGTTTTTTAAAATTTAACACGCTTTCCCCAAGACACTGACTTAATTGGTCTGGTGTGGGGTTCAGGCATCAGTGTTTTTAAAAAACTTTTGTGTAATTCCAATAGTGGAAAAGACCCTGATGCTGGGAAAGATTGAGGGCAGGAGGAGAAGGGGTCGACAGAGGATGAGATGGTTGGATGGCATCACCAACTCGATAGACATGGGTTTGGGTGGACTCCGGGAGTTGGTGATGGACCGGGAGGTCTGGCATGCTGTGATTCATGGGGTCGCAAAGAGTCAGACAAGGCTGAGCAACTGAACTGAACTGAACTGATTCCAATAGACAGCCCAGGATTGGGAATCATAGTCTCTGAAAATAAACTCCACGAAGAACCTCCTCTTTCTTGTTCATTGTGTGCCTCTAGGACCTAGAACAGTGCCTGGCACATTTTAGACATTCTAATTGTTTTTTTGTTTGTTTGTTTGTTTTTGAGGGGGAGGAGGGGTTGGTGAATAATTATACTAGAAATTAGGGTGAACGAGGCAGGAAAAGCAAAAATGAAAGCAAGAACAAGAGCAAGACACATGCTATAGCCTGAAACAAAAAAGCCAAGGGCTGGAATACCTGCTCCTTAATCGGATACATGTGCAAGAAGCCAAGTCAACGAAATGTGCAGACAGAACAAAGCATACTTCCTTGGGAATCAACAAATCATTAACACCCAGAGGAAGAAAAGCCAGTCTGTTTAGACTCTGTGCAAACTTGCAAGGCTGGCAAGAAAAGAAAAGCAGCCGCTTGTTACCACAGGTGTGGCTTGAGGTGCATTGTTGTCTATTTAAGTCAGGTCTTACTTCAAGGAAAGCCAAGTGCTTTACAGACATTATCTCATTTCACTTTCCTGACAGATAGCCCTGTGGGGGGTAGGAGGTGAGAATGTTTTAGGATTAATTGGGTAAGAAGTTGGATTCTTAAGCTCTTCTGCTGAAATATGGAGGCACCTAAAATGTCTATATCTTCCACTCTACTCGGGTTTAAGAATAAAAATATTTATCTTCTGGAGTAAAAAGCTCAGAAGCATGTTTGAAAAAGGTATCCACAGGGATGAGACCCTCTTAAAAGTTTATGAAAGTACTGATAATCAGTGTTAATATTTACCCCAGAGGACACTGTATGCTAAAAGGGATCTAATGATAAGTATGAAGAATTCACTTACAGAAAAGATGACATTTCAGACTGAGTCCTAAAGGAGTTTTCTCTTTCTCTGAGACTCTTTAAAAAGCAGGACTGATTCTCATCTTGCTGGGGTGACTATACAGAGGCTTGTCTGGAGCTCAGATGATCTGTTTGTGACTTTTCAAGCCCCTTTCTGACAGTTTTGTCAGTGACATAGCTGATCTTACCTTGAACTTGAAATATTCCAGCATCTTTTTTATGAAGGTCTTCTGCACTGCTGTTGTCGCCTTTATTCCACTGATTAGAAATTTTATAGACATTCTCACACACTCCAAATGCACAGCACTGATATGCATAAGGCATTTCTATAACCCTTTGAATGAACAAAACCAAACAAAAACACACACTTAAAGAAACAGATTTTGCTAAATATAGCGCTCTTCTTTCACTTAGTACTTCTGCCTGTAGATTTTAGCCTTAATAAATAATCTAAATTATTAACTATGTGCATAAAGATGTTGGTTACAGGGCTATTCATAATAACAATGGAGTTAGAAATTATTGTCATGAAATGTTGATAGTTACTGAGTTTCAATGGATCTATTATTTTCTCTACATTTGTGCTTGAAAATTTCCATAATAAAAACATTTTTAAACAAAAGGATTGCTGGGGAAATTGTAGCACTGTTAAGTAGTATTTATAGTATCATATAGTGTTAAGTGACAAAAATGTGATGTGTTTGTATACGTACTGTGGTCTAACAATTAAAAATACATTGGAAACCAAATCTGGAAGGAAATAGCAAAATGTTTTTAGATATATTTATAGACTTTTTTCCTTTATTTTCTAAACTCTGTTTTGGGGTTTTAAAATTATATGAAAAGTACTGTGGTTTATATATATATATATATATATATATATATATATATATATATATATATATTCCCTTGGTGGCTCAGTGGTAAAGGACATAAAATTTTTAAAGGGACTTCTTTATTGATAATAAGTGTGACAGGTTTTAAAGAGCATTACTTCCTCAAACAAATATTAATTTAATACATTTTATGAGAACATATACATAAGCAAGATGAATTTTAAAATGTCAACAGGAGTACAGTTATGTTATAATGTTATTTAATTACATGTTCTAGTTTCTATCTCATGGATCAGTGGTTTTCAAACTCTTTCTATGAACTCTATGTTCCAGGAGGCATCTTTGAGAAACAAAGGAAATGCAGTCAGGAAGACACATTCTCCTACTCCAGGTTTGTCCTAACAATGCCCCAGAGGTGGGGGACATGAAGGCATGAAATGGAATTCAAAAGAGTCCCATAAATTTTGAAAACCACTGTAACATGTCTATTATTTCACATGACCACAAATGTATCTTATTAGCTTTAATGACAGACTCACTTGAGTTCTGGAAAGTTTTCAGATGATATCAAGCTCTGTAAAGCATGATTTCCTGTTAATTTTAAGTGAGTTAAACCATGTAACCCAGTTACAGGAATAGACGACAGGCGGTTGGACGAGAGGTCCCTGCAAAACATCAAACAACAATTGGCTTTTAGTCTGTGTTAGCATATAACGATTACATTAAAAAAGCAACCTCAAGATTATTAAACTGCTCCATAAAAACCTCTAAGCAGGGTCCTTACTCTTAATGGTAAAAGGAACCATTTTGGTTTTAGCTCCTGACAACTTTTCTATCTGCAATCAGAATTGCAGAAAGAAAAATGTTTTAATCATATCCAAATTGTAATTTCTACATTCAGCTTGATTTTGCCAGATGCGTGAGATGTGCTGCGTGCTAAGTCATGTCCGACACTTTTGCGATGCTATGGACTGTAGCCTGCCAGGCTCCCCTGTCCTGGGATTCTCCAGGCAAGGATACTAGAGTGGGTTGCTGTGCCTCAAATTTGCTGGGGGGTGAGGTGGGGGGACATCTAAAATCCAGTGGAAGGTGCTACATCTAATTTGAAAACATGGTTTGGGTTTTATTTTCTTCCTCCTCTCTTTAACTTCTGTCTGACCCATTTCCTTCTTTCTCTCTGAGACAGGGGAGTGGAGAAGAGGAAGAAGCAAGGGGTGGAAAGGGAGGATAAAAATGGACAGGATAATTTTCTGTTAGTCAGTATGGCAAACTGTGAAATGAAAGCCCTTTAGAAAGGAACTGATGTCTTACTCCATTCCACCTGATAACTTGCAAAAATGGAAAATCTCCCCTCAATAACCAGAACCAGCTGTCACCCAGATCTTCAATTATAAGGACCCACACGGCCTTGGGGGGGACAGGGAGCAGGGGTGCTCCTTTCTGGTTTGATCCCACTCTTGCGTGCAGGACACTGAGGACTCAGCATTCTGTGCCCAGGCTTTTCCAGCAAAACCAACATTCATTTTTGATTAATCAGATAGTGCCCAATTATCAAAAGACATGCCATAAACAAGTCATGAAATACTCACAGCTTTCTTAGAGATGGCAAGGTGGAAAATGCATTGGGGTGAATAATGGCAATTTTGTTCCAAGCTAAATTCCTATTAAAAAAAAAAAAAGGCAAGTGAGAAGATTATATAAAAGAAGACCTTGTGAAGTTTTACCATATATATTCATTCTTCTAACAAAATTTAACTTCCATTCAGGACATGGACAATTAACTTTTATCAAATCATCCTCTGATGCAGGTATGGATAGTATAAAATGATTAAGGAGAGAATTGTAAAGCAACCTTGTTTATTAAATCAATCCAGGAAAATCACTCAGGTGGATATTTTAGTTTTTATTCTCTTCTTGCTAAAAAGTTGACTTTAACATGTTTGTAAAATTTTATTAAGGCATTTCTAAGATGAGTGGGGGTCGGGAGAGACTGGAACTTCTGAAGCTCTTCTTTTGACGGGCAAGTAAATTTTAAGTTATAAAATGTCCCCAGATATGTAATGAAACCCAAAAAGAATTTGTGTATATTGTCCATGCATGTCAGACCTTAAGACAAACACAGAGATACTTTCAAAAACATTTCTGGTAAAGAGAATAGACACTTAAATTCTTAACTGGGAAATGAAGAAAAAAAGGGCTAGTATATGTTAGAAGTAAAATTCTTTGATAACAAAGTCTATAATTTATTGAGAAATTCACTGGCCCCTCTCCTCCACACCTATGTTTAACGACATGTAGGTAATTTACAAGAATAAGAATGTCCACCTTTTTAAAAAAGAGCAAGGGACTTAAAATTTGTATTTTTAAAATTCATGACTCAAAAGGGGAGCTAAAGCGTAGACATTTGAGGAAACTGAAAATGACCACTGTCCACTTTTCTCTAATGCAAAGTAATTTATTCATGGTGTTGGGCCCCTAAGTTACTTAGGATAAATGGTATTCACCGGACATTTACATTCTTGTTTGAAAGTGCCCCCAAAGCTGGGGGAAGCTGGAAAGCTTTTTTTTTAATTGGAGGATAATTGGTTTACAATATTGTGTTAGCTTCTGCCACACATCAACATGAATCAGCCACAGGTAAGCATATATTCCCTCCTTCTTGAACCCTCCTCCCACCTCCCATCCGACCCCACACCTCTAGGGTGTCAGAGAGCCCTGCTTTACCCTCCCTACACCATACAGTAAATCCCCACTGGCTACCTGTTTTTACATATGGTAACCTATATGTTTCAATGTTACTCTTTCAAATTGTCCCCCATTTCCTTCCGCCACTGTGTCCACAGCTCTGTTCTCTATGTCTGCATCTCCATTGCTACCTTGCAGGTAGGTACGTAAGCCCTGTCTTTTTAGATTCCATATATGTGAATCAATATACAATATTTACTTTTTTTTCTGACTTACTTCACTCTGTATAATAGGCTCTCCGTTCATCCACCTCATTCAGTCAGTTCAGTCGCTCAGTCGTGTCTGACTCTTTGCAACCCCATGGACTGCAGCACACCAGGCCTCCCTGTCCATCACCAACACTCGGAGCTTGCTCAAATTGATGCCCATCGAGTCGGTGATGCCATCCAACCATCTCATCCTCTGTCATCCCCTTCTTCTCCCAGTTCAACCTTTCCCAGCATCAGGGCCTTTTCTAATGAGTCAGCTCTTCACATGAGGTGGCTAAAGTATCAGAGCTTCAGCTTCAGCATCAGTCCTTCCAAGGAATATTCAGGACTGATCTCCTTTAGGATGGACAGGCTGGATCTCCTTGCAGTCCAAGAGACTCTCAAGAGTCTTCCCCAACACCATAGTTCAAAAGCATCAATTCTTCAGTGCTCACCTTTCTTTACAGTCCAACTCTCACATCCATACATGACCACTGGAAAAACTATAGGTTTGACCAGACAGACCTTTGTTGGCAAAGTAATGTCTCTGCTATTTTAATATGCTGTCTAGGTTGGTCATAGCTTTTCTTCCAAGTAGCAAACATCTTTTAATTTCATGGCTGCAGTCACCATCTGCAGTCATTTTGGAGCCCCCCAAAATAAAGTCTGTCACTATTTCCATTGTTTTCCCATCTATTTGCCATGAAGTGATGGGACCAGATGCTGTTATCTTACTTTTTGAATGCTGAGTTTTAAGCCAACTTTTTCACTGTCCTCTTTCAGTTTCATCTCTTTGGTTTCAGCCCTTTAGTTCTTCTTTGCTTTCTACCATAAGGGTGGTGTCATCTGCATATCTGAGGTTATTGATATTTCTCCTGACAATCTTGATTTCAGCTTGTGCTTCATCCAGCCTGGCATTTCTCATGATGTACTCTGCATATAAGTTAAATAAGCGGGGTGACAATATACAGCCTTGATGTACTCCTTTTCCTTGATGTACAGTCTGTTGTTCCATGTCCGGTTCTAACTATTGCTTCTTGACCTGCATACAGATTTCTCAGGAGGCAGGTCAGGTAGTCTGGTATTCCCATCTCAGAATTTTTCACAGTTTGCTGTGATTCACACAGTCAAAGGCTTTGGCATAGTCAATGAAGTCGAAGAAGATGTTTTTCTGGAACTCTGTTGCTTTTTCGATGATCCAACAGATGTTGACAATTTGATCTCTGGTTCCTCTGCCTTTTCTAAATCCAGCTTGAACATCTGAAAGTTCATGGTTTACGTACTGAAGCATGGCCTGGAGAACTTTGAGCATTACTTTGCTAGTGTGTGAGATGAGTGCAATTGTGCAATAGTTTGAACATTCTTTGGCATTGTCTTTTTTTGGGATTGGAATGAAAACTAACCTTTTTCTGTCCTGTGGCCACTGCTGAGTTTTCCAAACTTTCTGGCATATTGAGTGCAGCACTTATATGCTCAGAGGACAGTAATTCCATTCCTAGTCATAAACCTGTGCATTGTGATCCTCCCAACAGGCCCAGGGGAGCCAGTTCTCCTCTCCTGCCCTGATCTCTCAGGTTGCACCTTCACGGCTCCCCAAGGTTCTCTGGGGGATTCCCAGTGGCAGTCCCCGGAGGACAGCAATTGGAGGCTTGTAGTCTGCTCCTTGGTTTTGGAATCTTGGCACAGTTGTGCACTTCCTCAACTATGGTGTGCCCTGTCTGTGCCTCAGGTCTCCTGGGTTTTGGAAACACCCTTCCTTCCTCCCTGTCTCTTCAGTCCCCGTCTCCGTCATGCTGCTGCTTTCTACATTCTCGTCCCTTGCTTGCCAAACCTGGAGGTGTCCGTCCACTGGGGCCACCAGGGGATTTGACTGTGAGAAGTGCCTCTGAGTCTTGTGGGAGCGCTCACGTATGTGACCCTGAAAGCATATGTGCTTGTTCTAATGATGACGGCAGCAGCAGCGACACCGCTGCGTCTTTACTGTGTGCCGGTATGGTCACCAGCTTCTTTACACATAAAATCTCACAACCCTCAGCACAACTCTGTAAAGTAAGTGTTATCATTAGCCCCATTTTACTGGTGAGAAATAAAACACACAGTATTAAGTGACTTGCTCCAAGTCGCAGAGTACTCAGCAGCTGAGATTAAATCTAGGCAAACTGGCTCCAGAGCCCCCAATATTTTGCACAGAACTTGTTTGGAATCCTTAAAATATTGGGTTGGCCAAAATGTTTGTTCGGGTTTTCTAAAAGCTCTTATAAATAATGAGAGAACCACTGCACTAGACCCTGGGGATAAGAAAATGAAAAAATCTTGTCACTTTCAGGCCAGGCGTGGTCTAGCTGATGGCAGTGCGCAGCGCTGAGTCCTGCAGCAGAGAACGTGCGAAGCACATCAGAGGAGCAGGTTCAAAGACAGGAGATCTTGTTCTTCTGGGGGAGACAGGGGCATGTTGAGGGTGGGGAGTAATGGAATGGGTGACAGGACTAGGAGAAACAGTGGCCCATGTGTCAGGTCCTGGGAGCTGATGGGTCAGAGGTGAAGGTATTCCAGGGGTTGGGATCAGTTTCTTAAGGGTGGTGCTGGGAAGCTTGGTCTTGGTATTAAAGACAGTAGGGGAATAAGGGAAGACTGTTGAGGCAGGGAAGTGACATGAATCAATTTCTTAAGAAAGATTTTCTTTGGAGAATGAGATGAATGGGTAGAGACTGATGTTGGACAGGCTGGTTAGGAGGGTGAGGACAGTGACCCAGGAGAGTAAATCCATGGATCTTTGATGAAGAATATATAAGTTCTACGCTCTCAGCAAAGTGTAGAACAATTATACAATTATACAGTACAGTGTTATCAAATATTTCTTTGTTATTTAGTCACTAAGTCTTATCTGACTATTTTTTGATGCCATGGACTGTAGCCCACCAGGCTCCTCTGTCCAAGGGATTTTCCAGGGAAGAATACTGGAGTGGGTTGCCATTTCCTTCCCCAATTATTAAAAATATCAACTAAAAAAAAAGTTCTTCTTTAAAAAAAATTAACTTTTGGCTGTTAAATTTAAACAGTTAAAAATTAACTCTGGCTGTTAAAAAATTAACAGCCAGAACTCCAACCTGGTGAATAAGGTGGGTTATAAAAGTAGGTAATGCATTTTTTTGTTTGACATTCATTTTAAAAAGTAAAAGAAACTCATTAGATGATTTTAGACTGAAAGTAAGGAAAGGGCAACACAATTAAATTCAGAGCAAAACGGTTTTCAAGACAAATTCTGGGAGAAAGTGATTCTTAAAGGTGAATTTAACATGTTTTGAGGAATGGTATTATTTTATGGGGGTATGGTCTCTTCAGTTCAGTTCAGTTCAGTCACTCAGTCATGTCCGACTCTTTGTGACCCCATGGACTGCAGCACGCCAGGCCTCCCTGTCCATCACCAACTCCAGAAGCTTGCTCAAACTCATGTCCATCTAGTCGGTGATGCCATCCAACCATCCCATCCTTCCTTCCCCTTCTCCTCCTGCCTTCAATCGTACCCAGCATCAGGTTCTTTTCTAATGAGTCAGTTCTTGGCATGAGGTGGCCAAAGTATTGGAGTTTCAGCTTCCGCATCAGTCCTTCCAAGAATATTCAGGACTGATCTCCTTTAGGATGGACTGGATGGATCTCCTTGCAGTCCGAGGGACTCTCGTGAGTCTTCTCCAACACCACAGTTCAAAAGCATCAATTCTTTGGGGCTCAGATTTATAGTCCATTCTCACATCCATACATGCCACTGGAAATACTATAGGTTTGACTAGACAGACCTTTGTTGGCAAAATAATGTCTCTGCTTTTTAAAATGCTGTCTAGGTTGGTCATAGCTTTTCTTCCAAGGAGCAAGCATCTTTTAATTTCATGCCTGCAATCACCATCTACAGTGATTTTGGAGCCCCCCAAAATAAAGTCCCTCACTGTTTCCATTATTTCCCCATCTATTTGCATGAAGTGATGGGACCAGATGCCATGATCTTAGTTTTCTGAATGTTGAGCTTTAAGCCAACTTTTTCACTGTCTTCTTTCACTTTCATCAAGAGGCTCTTTAGCTCTTCTTTGCTTTCTGCCATAAGGGTGGTTGCAGATGACTCTGTATATCTGAGGTTGTTGATATTTCTTCTGGCAATCTTGATTTCATCTTGTGCTTCATCCAGCCCAGTGTTTCTCATGATGTACTGTGCATATAAATAAGCAGGGTGACAAAATACAGCCTTGACGTACTCCTTCTTGATCTGGAACCAGTCTGTTGTTCCATTTCCAGTTCTAACTATTGCTTCTTGACCTGCATACCGATTTCTCAGGAGGCAGGTCAAGTGGTCTGGTATTCCCATCTCTTTAAGAATTGTGCACAGTTCGTTGTGATCCACACAGTCAAAGGCTTTGGCATAGTCAATAAAGCAGAAGTAGATGTTTTCTGGAACTCTCTTGGTTTTTTGATGATCCAACGGATGTTGGCAATTCGATCTCTGGCCTTTTCTAAATCCAGCTTGAACATCTGGAAGTTCACAGTCCTTGTACTGTTGAAGCCTGGCTTGAAGAATTTTGAGCATTACTTTGCTAGTGTGTGAGATGAATGCAATTGTGCGGTAGTTTAAACATTCTTTGGCATTGCCTTTCTTTGGAGTTGGAATGAAAACAGTCCTTTTTCAGTCCTGGGGCCACTGCTGAGTTTTCCAAATTTGCTGGCATAATTGAGTGCAGCACTTTCACAGCATCATCTTTTAGGATTTGAAAAGAGCTGAACTGAAATTCAATCACTTCCACTAGCTTTGTTTGTAGTGATGGTTCCTAAGGCCCACTTGACTTCACATTCTAGGATGTCTGGTTCTAGGTAAGTGATCACCTACATGGTCTCTTAAATGTTAAGAAAAACTTGAGGAAAGAAAAGGTTTATGTCCTGCAGTTTAAACATTACATACTGCCATCATTCATCAAAATGACAGTGAAATCCAGTTTCAGGATGGAAAAGTTTAAACTTTTTTTAACTGTCTCACTTACATAAAAAAAATCTATTACTAAGTTTAAAAAAAAAACCTATAGTTAATATGTGGTATTTTCAATCATAGAATAGAATTTAATATTTACAAATCCTAGTCATCTGAGCAACAGAAGCATTTTCTAGGACAGTGTGCTCAAACCTTTGTGTACTTGTTAAAATGTAGATTCCCAGGCCCCACTCCAGAGGGTCTAACTCAGGAGGCAGGTGAGAACCTGGACTCTGAATTTGTTTACAGTCACCTCCAGGTGATTCTTACGTGCTCAGAGAGACTTGCACTGAAAAACTGACCAGGAAAGAAAAACAGGCAGGAAGAACTGTGTGGTCACCCTGTTTTTGCATGCCAAACAATCTCTGCCAATTCCTGGATGAGAAAGAAGCACATTTTGCAGGCTATTTAATAGCTTGGCCTCCTTCCTCTTTATCTAAGTCTCATGTCTGCTGACCGGCAAAGAGCAGACTGCAAATTTACTACTTTTGAACTTGTTCCTGGAAATGGTCATGAGCAAATTATTTGCCTTCTTATGGCAGATACACATACAAAGACCCAACAGTACATGCATACATTGAAAAGAAACTGTTAGAGGAAGACCCAAAAGAGATAAAAACTGTTCTATGCTGGGGAAAGTACTGGGAGGCGGTACTCACAGAGATCGGAGGCTGAACAACTGCTGGAAAGTGTCAGCTTGAATTTCATAGATTTCATTATGCCGCAGGTCTCTGAAATGACAGGTTCCAGAGATTGACTTCAGAGTCATCGGTTTCAAAAAGTCATCAGAGAAATTTTACAAGGGAGTACCTTCTCTCAATCAAGGAACACATGAACTATGACTGCCAAGTGACCACTGGAAAAAATTTCTTTTTGTTTTAAAAAGAACATGACAATTTATACACTGAAATAAGTACTGCCTCTCTTTCAAACAAATACTTATTATTCCTTTGGGTGAGCATGCTCAGTTGCTTCAGTCATGTCTGACTCCGTGAGACTCCATGGACTGTAGCCCACCAGGCTGCTCTGTCCATGGAATTCTCCAGGCAAGAATACTAGAGTGGCTTGCCATGTCCTCCTCCAGGGAGTCTTGCAGGCCCAGGGATCAAACCCGAGTGTCCTGTATTACAGGTGGATTGCTGCTGAGCCTAGAGCTACATTCCAAATGCAGCATCATTCAAACACTTTGAGGATGCCTCTCCAGGTTTTGCCTTCTGAGCCTTTCTTATATTCTTTGAGGGTCTTCAGGAGTGTCAAATGTTTATCTTCCAAAGATGGATTCTTCCCCTCCCTTAATTGCCCAAAGGCATTCAGAGAAAAATTAAGTGGCAAAGGATAGATGGTTAATATTGTTTTGATCAAAACCAAAGTATGACTCAAAAAGGCAGATGTCTAACGCAGGAGGCAATTTTAAGAGAGGAATTCTAAAATATTTTATGCAGAAGTAGCATCAGTAGCACCTGAAATAAGACAAATATGGAATCTCCTCTGAAGGTGGTTATCGTGAAGCAAACATACTAATAAACTCAAGTTCCCCAGTTTTCAAAATTAATGCCATACATATGAGTTTCACTTGTGTTCAGGAAAAAAAAGATATTAATGCCACTCATTGAAGGTATAAGTTTAGAAAAAAATCCAGAGCTTAAACAAACCCAGGTCATTACTATACCAGTATAGGGAGAAGAAACTATAATAAATGCTTTACTTATAGTGTAATGTATGGTAAAATAATATTATCTATGTTTCCCAACTTTACAGCCATCATATGCAGTCATGTGTGTAAGAAGGGCAAGCTTCACGTGCTTCCCCAGTGAACCACAGGGTAAGCAAACCAATGACCCCTGGAAATGTGAGTTTTGGCTCTTCGTTTTCACTTGGTGACTTAGAGACTCTTACAGACATACATTTTCTGAAGCTTTTGGCAGACTGAAAAACTGGGTAAATCTTCTAGCAGGTTGTAAGAAAGGTCTCTGAAAAACAGAAGGTACAAAAGGGAAAAAATCTGTTACATATTAGTCGTCAGGAAATATGCTTTTCTCTCCCTTTCCCTTCACGATGATCCAGCTCCCAAAGGCAGACTCTGAATGTTTCCCCAGCCCTGACATGGAGCAGGTAGTCATAGGCATTATTGGATTAAGCAGTAGATTCAGATGTCAACTGAAATGTAACTGTTATACTTCTTTAATTGATTTAAATAATTTATTTAATGAATTTATTTATATTTTGTTAGTGATGATCTACAATGTTCTAGCTATTATCTTACAGAAACGAGTACAAATTAAGTTAAATAATTGTGCCTCTGTTTCTAAGAGCTGCTATATCTCTACAGCTAAGAGAGTCACTGTTGGTTCTTTTCTAATCAACGGAAAAAAAAAATCCCATCAACAATTCAAAACACAGCACTAACTTTGAAATCAATCATTACAAGGGGGGAAAAATCTAAGAAAGTCTTCAGCCAAAACTCAACAAATTACAGAATAACAAAAACATCTGGACATATTTATAGTATAATATAGCTAATCTAAAACAAGCCACGGTAATTTTCAGAAAGCTTAAAAAAAGAAAGCTAGTAGATAAAGTAACAGATATATATTAAAAAAATCTTGTCTCATGTTTTAAAAGTTATCTGCTAATCAGCTAATTTATTTTCATGCCTGATTCTAAATCTTAAAACCAAATCACCCTATACAACTTAAAAAATCCATACTGTTTTCTGAGTGTATTTTAAATTATTTTATTCTTGTAATTGATTACTTTATCTTATATTTATTGAATACATGGAATTTAAATAGAAGTACAGTTCAACTTACTACACATGAATAATTCAGATAAAGCTGTGTGGAAACACAAATTTGTAGTTTACACTAGAGATTTAAAAGACCAAACCAAACTGGTGAAAAAAATACTCTGCATCTATACACAAATAACACTTGATTAACAATATCGTGTGTATTTTTGACAAGTAGTGAATGTGATAAAGTGGTCACACATAAAAGCTGACAATAATTGGTTCGCTCATCTCCACAGACTGCAAGGGGACCAATCTTTTCTGTGTGACTCTCAGTAGAGGCACATGAAGACTTCTTCTACATAAAGACGCAGCGTCACCTCCTACCTACCTTCCACCTAAAGATTTTCATGGCTAACACTGATCAAGCACTTCTTATATATAGACACCATGTTTGTAGCTTGACCTGAATTATTTTGTTTAATCCTAGTGGTCACCTTATGAGGGAAACATTGTGTTGATCCCCATACAAAGAAAAATGACTAAGATCACCAGCTAGTCAGTGGGGACACCATGCATAGCCAAGTCATTCCCATGGAAGAGAAGTCACTTGGAGGCAAGATCACACATGTGCAGTGACGCTGCCTCACTTAGCAGGTACTCAGCCACAGGAAGGGAGCACTCAGACCTCTCCTTCCAGAACATACAGCAGACCGGAGTATGGGTCAGGACCTGTGGTTGTGCTCTCAACTTTAATTCTACTTGGTTGATGTGCTGAACGCAGCATTAATGCCTTTTTCAATTCTCTCCTTAAATGAGAAGATATGGGTTGTTATAAAGAACAAATTAATACTATAGACTGACATATTCTGAAAATAGTAAGATAGGGACTTCCTTGGTTGTTCAGTGGTTAAGACTCCACACTTCCAATAAAGTGAGCTTGAGTTCTATCCTTGGCCAGGAAATCCCACATGCCACATGGCCAAAAAAAGAAAAAATGAAAACAGCAAACAAACAAACAAAAAAACCTCCAACCCAAAAATCAAGAAAGAAAACAGCAAGATACCGCCATTCATACAGTTGCATTCCCTCAGGCCTTTCACGGTTTCCACTACAGGACAGAACAATGTTGGAAAGGCAGTGAGAAAGATGACGGAAGTGCTGACACCTGGGCGAGCTGACTGCGCTCCAGTCACTGGTGTAAGTGTTTGACTTGCAGTGACTTACTGAATCCTCACGATGATCCCCTGAAGGAAGTAGCTACCCCCCTCTTTTATAGATTGGGAAATGGAGCCCTGGAAGGAATAAATAACTCGCTCAAGATACTGTGATCGCAGACAGAGAGGCCAGATTTGAGCCAGACACAACAGACCCCAGAGCCTTTGTTCTTATCCAGCTTGCCAGTCAGCCTCAGTGTAGGCAGCTGTAGACTCAGGTGCTTTACCATTCTGTGTGACATTGTGGCGACAGATGCAATTTAAATACTGCCTCCCGACTTATCAGTTTTAACGGGCGAAATCCTGGTCCTGTCACTCAGCCAGCTTCCTCTAAACTGAGCATGTGTCTAGGCTGTCTTAGGTATGGCGGGCAGAATTCCAAGATGGCTGCCGAGATTCCCACCGACCGGCGTCTAGACGCGTTCTCCCAGTGATGCACTCCCTGAAGAATGTTCCCATGCTGCCACTTAACACTGTAGAGCTGCTTGTCGTTCGCTACTGGACAAAGCTTGTGCTGGAATCGCGGCTGCCACAGAAGTCTTCTTTGTGAGAACAGAGCCCTGCGAGGGACCCAGGTGCTTTCATGACATCCCCGCAGTGCTGGAGGAGGTGAGAACAGAGCACGGCAGGAGGAGGCTGAGAAATGGAAGGTCAAAACCAGGCTCTCCCAGTGCCTATAAACTACTTTTTGTAAAATGTGGGGAGGGCAGAGAACAAGTCCCAAGGCAACAGAAATAACACATGCAAGTTGTTCACCCGTTAGATAGAACATTGTGTGGGTCTGATAATTTTATTTTGGCATCCATATTGGGTTTCTCATTATGATTTTTTTTTTCCTGCTTTGCAGAGGATTTAGAGGGAGGTGGGAATGAAGTTACATTGACTTGTTCATATCCGTTTTCTGAAAGGAAACATGTGCCAGTTGAAACGCTAATGGGAGGCTATTTGGGACTTACAGACAAGGGGCCCACTGCCATTATTGCTGTTGTTGTTCTTGTTTAGTTGCTAAGTCGTATCTGACTCTTTGTGACCCCATGGACTGTAGCCCGCCAGACTCCTCTGTGCATGGGATTTCCCAGGCAAGAATACTGGAGAGGGTAGCCATTTTCTTCTCCAGGGGATCTTCCTGACATGGGGATCGAACCTGCGTCTCCTGCATTGGTTTTTGTTTGTTTGTTTGTTTGTTTTTTAACTGAGCCACCTGGAACACTCCACTGCCATTATTACTAGGGTCATATCCAAGAGCCACTTCTCTGAACCAAGGCAGGCAAAGGATGCCTGACCTCCTGAAGACCTGCAAGGAAAGGACTTTCTCCTCCTTTAAAGGATTATTGAAATAATGCCTGTCATTTCAGCCCTGTTTACATAACATTATTGCCTTACTGATACGCACAGCACTTGGAGATTAGGTAACTGATCACAGACAGTTTGAGGAAGAGATGAGATCTGTGCTCCAGTTAAAGTCCTGTTGAAACACAAACCAGACATCATTCTTGTATTCAGACATCATACAGGGACATATTTTGATTCATTGATGCTAAGACTGGTCAGGCCTGAAGGGCAGTGCAGATTCTGGGCAAAGTCAAGAGCCTACTCAAGTACTTACAGACTCTCCAGGCTCGCAGTTCCAGTTAAATCAGGAAATTCAGTTATTTGTGAGGCACCATTCAAAGTCCTAGAAGGAGGAGTACATGAATATTACCGGGAGAAAATTCTAGGAAGGGGTCATTTTTATGGTCATTTCAAAACACTTGAAATGTTCATTTCGTCTTCACAGCAACCTTGCAAAGGGAAAATAATCAGTAAGAGAAATAAACACTTACAGTGTTCTTAGTTCAGGTAAATGTTGAAAAGCAGATCTCCCAACAAGCTGGATGGGGTTGTCATAGAAATGTCTGAAAAAATCCAAACACCAATGTCTTCTTATAAAACTTGAATGACAAATGAATATTCCTTCCAAATTGCAACAAATAAAATTACATTATTTATGTAATTTTGACTATTTGACCTCAGGTAAACTTCAAAACTATTTCACTCACATTATGAAGCTTTTGGTAGGAAATCCATACTATTGAAAATTTCTAACAAGGCAGATATGAATGTTAGCTACTATGGAGCAAAGCAAGTGAACTGGCTGTTGTTTAGTCACTAAGTCGTGTCTGACTCTTGCCATCCCATGGACTACAGCCCACCAGTCACCACTGTCATGGGATTCTCTAGGCAAGAATATGGAGTGGGTTGCCATGCCTTCCTCCAGGGGGATCTTCCTGATCCATGGAATGAACCCCGGTCTCCTGCACTGCAGGTGAAATCCTCACCACGAGCCGAACTGACTGTAATTACACTTAAGACTCTTCCTCTACCTCCAATATCTAGAATATCTGTTGAGTGGCAAAATGTTATCCAAGGTGCTGGCAGTTATATCATTAGCTAAAGAAAGATGAAATTCTCTATATTTACATGAGGGTCAGTAGCCTCTGGTCAAATCTTACAACATACACAAAGGGGTCTTCAAATATATTTGAGAGGAAATTTGCTACTCTGGGTTTATAACATTAGATTTTGAAATTTTAATTATTGCTCTAAAAGGTAACACATCATTAGAACTGAAAAAATATTTTGCTTTATGGATGTTTTCAATGTAGTGATATTTGAACTGCCTGGTAATTGTAGGGTAATTGAAGAGAACTTGGGGGGATGGTCAGGAGGGTTGGCTTGAGGCATGCAGAAAGCTGAGAATATCAGCAAAAGGAGTAGGTGACTTAAATAGACATCCCTGACTGTGTTTCATAGCAAGAGAATGACAACTCGGATGCTGTGCTTCCAGGGGGATCACTCTGCTAGTGGTAGAGGCAGGCAGGTGAGTCTCAGACTGGTCAAAATCTAGAGGATTTAGAGGGGGGAAATGAAGTGGCAGAGGGGATGGAAAGAAGTTATGGATAGGATGGGGTCTACAGAGGTAGAAATTAGCCTGGGTAGCCAATTCGACAAGAAAAACAAAGAAATTGAGTCAGGGTGGGGAGTGTGGGCGGGAGTGGCAGTGGCAAGGGCTAGAAATAGAGGCAGAAGCAAATGTTTCCTGGAGAAAACATTCACGGCTGTCCTGTAGTGGATAGGAGCGCTAATCAATACTGGGGACTGTTAGTCCTCTTCACGGGTCATTACCATATCAAAAGAGTGATTAAAAAAACCAGTCCTGTGGCTTCAAGAAAAAAAAGGGGCAAAGAAAGGCAATACAATCTGCCAACTTCCAGTATGTAAATACTCTCTAATGAGAACTAATGTTTATTGGCAATAAACTTTAACCCCCTTAGTTTGCCAACAGACTGTCAGAACATTTCAGAAATGATGAATGGTATGTTTTTTTCTCAGTTGTCAGGGCTAATTGGGATTCCAGCTCATTTGTGACAAATGCTACCCAGTTCCAGAAAGCCTCTCCATCAAGTTGGCACAGGACAACCGACATCTGCCAAGAAGTGCCCCTAAAGTCCTGTTCAGAAGTTATTCTTACTCCCCCTCCTCCGTATTTCAGACCTCTCCCCCATGACTTCAGGCCAATACTGTGCCCCAATCCTGCCAGCTGTCTTTTAATTAAGAGCCAGACTAATACTTACATATTTTCACCTTCCTATATATACCTACACATGATTAATTTTTTGTTTGTGCTAAATATGAAACACAAAATTAATCATAGTTTGAAGCTGTAACTCTATCTTATGCCATTACGGCATAGAAATCATCACACACACATTTCTAGAACATAGGCACCTTTCTAGAATTACACCCTAGTTTGTATAAAAGTAACTCAGTGTTTGGACTTAAACATGAATGCGTATAGAGACTTAGTATAAAACAGTAGTTCTCTCATCTCCCCCTCCTTGCAGTAAGGGCCCTCTACTGTATGCAATACTATATATATATATATATTTTTATATTTTAGCTTATTGAGGTATAATTGACACACCCATGCATGTATTATTGTGCATGCTCAGTTGTGTTTTACTCTTTGTGACCCCATGAACTGTAGCCCACCAGGCTCCTCTGTCCATGGGATTTTTTGGGCAAGAATGCTGAAGTGGGTTGCCATTTCCTTTTCCAGGGGATGTTCCCGACCCAGAGATCGAACCCAAGTCTCCTGCATCTCCTGCACTGGCAGGTGGATTTTTTTTTTTTTACCTCTGAGCCACCTGAGAAGCCCTAACTGAAACATAAAATTGTATATTTAAAATTTACATGGTGGCGACTGGATGTATGTATATATTGTGAGGGTTTCCCAGGTGGCACAGTGGTAAAGAATCTGCCTCCCGATGCAGGAGATGCAGGTTCAATCCCTGAATCAGGAAGATCCCCTGGAGTAGGAAATGGCAACCTACTCCAGTATTCTTGGCTGGAAAATTCCATGGGTAGAGGAACCTGGTGGGCTATAGTCCAAGGGTCCCAAAGAATCAGACACAACTGAGCATGCACACACACATACATTGTGAATGAATTCCCCCCATGTAGTTATTTATCACATATTTATCTTTTTTGGTGAGAACATTTAATATAATAATTATTTTTCTAGTTCTTGGGTTCAAGTTCTGAATGACTAGGTGACCTTGAAATTGACATTTTAAAAAATCAGTTTTATTACTTAGACAATAGAGATAAGCAAAAAAGCATTTCATAAGATGATTGTGAAGTGAGATGAGGCATTTGAAGATACCAAACATAAGGCAATGCACATTTTAGGTCCTAGAAAAAGAATCTTTAATATAACTTCAGCATTCAGCTAAAAACTAGCAAAACATCTCCATATACACTTCTTTATATGGATTTTTACAGTGACTGAGACAAAACTTGGGCAAATATAGAACATTTATTGTATTATGCTTAAAAGTGCAATGCATGCTATATTGCAGGATAGAAAAATCAAAAAGAACTATGACCACTTACATTGTAATAAGAGAAGGGTTGCCTACAAAGGCTTTCTCCGGTATCGACTTGATATTGTTGCTGTGAAACCCTCTAGAAAGAGACGAAAAGACAGTTTATAGAAAATAACCTGTGGGGTAAAATAATTTCATTGTCCCTTCCCCAAACCTGTGGCAATAATCAGCAGTTTTAGTAACCAGAGGATAAGGTTAAATTCCTTCATGCATTTTGAAACTTTCACGCCCTCACTCTCTAGGAGAAGAGGAAATCACAAGCTGTCATCTTGAATGAGGAATGAAGAATCTGAAAATAATAACCATGCTTTATGGAAACTTATAACCTAATGTTATAAAAAGAAAATCCATCCATTACTATCCAATAGAGCATCATGGTCTAACAGCTTGAGACAGAGGAAACCATCTTTGGAGAAAGGATTATGATCACTCCTCCTGACCCCATTTGCAGCCAGGAGAAGAGAAAATTGACTTAAGCTGCAGTTAAGTGGAGATTTAGGTAATCTCCTTATGAGGACAAAATTTCCTGAGCTGAAGAAAGGGGCCCCAGCTCAGTGAGTCTGTAATAACAAACTGATTCTCATCTGTCGGTGTGATGTCATCTGACTGGCAGGGGGCAGAGCCAGTGGTCTTGGTCTACGTGGGTCTGTGGCTGAAGGAGGTGAGTAGAGTGGCCGTCTTGGGGCTGCCTGAGCCAGACAGTGATGACTTCTTGGGTTAGCCCCACATGCGCGTCCTGCGGAAGAACCCCACAGAGGCTTTTTCTTATAAACAAGCCCTGCTGTCTACCTCCTTCAGCTGTGTGCCAAGAGAAGAGGCTCTGTGTTTATTTTTCTTTCCAAGTGTTAGAACATTACAAAGGTTATTCATATGCTTAGGTATAAAGAAAAGTAATTAAATAATAAATGTAAAAAGATAATATATGAAAATAGCTGAAAGTTAGCTTTATCATAGTAAAATGGTGGGGTTCTTTAAAAATTAAATAATATTTATGAAGCATTAAAGGAATATGGAATAATGTATAGGAAGGCATCTAACATTATACTAAGTCTGTACACTATATTCATCTAGTCCTAGACTCATGCAACCTAGAGAAGTTTGTTGCTGGATATGCTCAGCAAATCAGTGACTTCCAATATAGTTCTCTACATACCTATAGAGCATATATAAATGTTGGAAAAATATGGCTTAAAGAAATACATATTTTTTCCCTAATAAACACATATTAGAGAAATCCATCATAAATTTTAAAAGATTATCTGCTATTTTTGGTGACAGAATCAAATTAAAATACATTTTAGATGTAGTTAACCATTTTTATATGACCTTTCAAATTCTTCTTAGTCGTATTATATACAGTAGTCAAACACATCTTAAAATAAATTCACAAAGAATAGTTCTCCCACTAAATTTGTCCTACTTACAGTTCTTTAAGGTTGGAGAGTGTCCTGACTGCAGTGGGGAATTCATCAAGATTATTATAATTTAAGTCTCTGAAAATAAGTAAATAGCATGTTCAGGTTTTCATTAAAAAAATTCATGTACATGATATTTACAAGGAACGTTAACATGATCTTCCAATGGGCCAGTATCACTGATAACAATTCCTCCTCTTTAAGGAGAGAGACTTTGTTGGCTTGCTGAGCACCATCATTCCACAAGAATCTGCTTTGAAATGATCATTAGACTGATTGTGAGAAATTTCCAAGAGTCAAGGGTCAATGGCAGTGGGCATTAAAAAAGGGAGGGAGTTTGGGATGGACATGTGTACACGGCTATATTTAAAATGGATGACCAACTGTGGAGGACCTACTGTGGATAGCACATGGAACTCTGCTGAATGTCATGTGGCCACCTGGATGGGAGGGGAGAGTCTGGGGGAAAATGGAAACATGTCCATGCGTGGCTGAGTCCCTCCTCTGTTCACCGGAAACTACCCCAACATTGTTTGTTAATTGGCTATACCCTAATACAAAATAAACCTTTTTTTTTTTTTAAAGGACATGTACAGCATTGTGAATGTCCAAGTGTCTAGAACACGTGGCCAGGTGTCTGTGGCTGGCTGATGCTGTTCTTTACCTGGACCTGGCTCACCAGGCTGCCAGTGAATCTGTGCCCTCCTTGAGCGCCTCTGCTTTCCTGGCCCCGCCTCCACCCTCTGACTCTGCTGGTCGCTTTTCAGAGGCTCTCCGGAGAGGACCTCTAGGAAGGAGGCTGTACTACTGGCTCGGGCGCAGCTCTGGCCTTTCCCCCAGCCTGAAGTCCAGGGTGACAGCCTGCTTGTGCAGACGCTGATGTGGTACAGGGTGCTCTGAAGAAGGACATCGCGTCTAGAATCTCCACACAGTTACAAATAAGGATTCGTTTTCCTGATGTGTGGGGCAAAGCTCTACCATCCTTCATGCACGGACAGGGAGTGACCAGACAATCAATCTCAAGTCATTCGTTTCTCTGTTATGACACAAATGGCTTTTCAATTCCATTACTCACAAGCGCTTTATAGACTTACTCCACCTCTGATCTACATCTCCATATGAAAAAGTAATTGCCTCCTGATCTCTGGGAATGGCAGATTTCCCAGATGACGCAGAAAAACCTTTTGGTCAGGCAATCAGATGTGGTTAGATCTTCCTCTGTGGGGAAGAATTGCTATTTAATTTTAAGAGAGAGATAATTTGACCGAGTTAAACATGAATCAAGATTCCTACTTGTCTGGCACAAACCATCCTTAAGCTATACAGCAGGCAGGAAACTTGTGTCTTTTGTGGACATAAATTTTCTTCCTGTTTGTAAGTCTCTCCAGATGCTGTTTTGATTAAATGAGGATTGGATCCTTATAAATTACTCAGATTTCTAGTGAGGGAAAGGAAGATGTTGGGAATAAATTGGTTATTTTACCTATCCTCTGGAGCCCTGGGCAAAGTGAGGGGAGAGGGGACATTGAGACTTATATGAATTCGCCCTGAATGCATGAATTGCCTGAATTTGCAATCCTGGGTCCTCATCTCAAACATGGAGGAAAAAAAAAAAAGAAAAACTATTTATGGAAATAACCTATCAAAGCCCATCTTGTTTTCTGTTCCTATTGAGTTGAAAAGGACTGGAAGGTGCTTTCCATTGCTAAGATCCCCAGACCAGCCCTTGTGTAATTAAGGGAGAATTTCTAATTTTTCCAAGCAGCTGATTGACCGGAACAGCTTGCCTGTGCCATTAAGCTGACTTCAAAGTCCTGCCTGGACTCATTCACCTTCAGCATCTCCACATGAGGAGGCGTCCTCCCTTCTAAGAGGAAACACAGTGACTTAGTAACCCTGGAAGGACAGCTGTTCGGTCCCTCAGAAACGAGTGAATGCAGGTCCGGTTAGATGCTATGCTGACCAGGTACATATCGCTAAATTCTGTATGCAAATGAACGGGCTCTACGGCCACAGGAGAGGCGTTCTTTGGTCATGGCCTTCTGCTGTCTGGGTTAGAGCCAGTGTCGTAGATTCAGTGATTCTGTGTGGCTTATTTTGTGTGCATGCTAAGTTGCCTCAATCATGTCTGAAGCTGAGTCTTTGTGACCCGACAGGCTGTAGCCCACCAGGATCCTCTGCCCATAGGATTTCCCAAGCAAGAACACTGGATTGGGTAGCCATTTTCTTCCCCAGGGGATCTTCCCGACCCAGGGATCGAACTCTCGTCTCCTGCATTGGCGGGCAATTTCTTTATCACTGAGCCACCTGGGAAGCCCCAAACATGGATTTTGGAGTCAAATTAGGGAAGGAAGCAAGCCTCAGTTTTGCTGCTGACTATGTCATGTTGATAAAATAACTTTCAGTCAGTTCAGTCGTGTCCGACTCTTTGCGACCCCATGAATCGCAGCACACCAGGCCTCCCTGTCCATCACCAACTCCCGGAGTTTATTCAAACCCATGTCCATCGAGTTGGTGATGCCATCCAACCATCTCATCCTCTGTTGGCCCCTTCTCCTCCTACCCCCAATCCCTCCCAGCATCAGGGTCTTTTCCAATGAGTCAACTCTTCGCATCAGGTGGCCAAAGTATTGTAGTTTCAGCTTCAGCACCAGTCCTTCCAATGTACACCCAGGACTGATCTCCTTCAGGATGGACTGGTTGGATCTCCTTGCAGTCCAAGGGAGTCTCAAGAGTCTTCTCCAACACCACAGTTCAAAAGCATCAATTTTTCAGTGCTCAGCTTTCTTCACAGTCCAACTCTCACATCCATACATGATCACTGGAAAAACCATAGCCTTGACTAGATGGACCTTTGTTGGCAAAGTAATGCCTCTGCTTTTTAATATGCTATCTAGGTTGGTCATAACTCTCCTTCCAAGAAGTAAATGTCTTTTAATTTCATGGCTGCAATCACCATCTGCAGTGATTTTGGAGCTCCCAAAAAATAAAGTCTGACACTGCTTCCACTGTTTCCCCATCTATTTCCCATGAAGTGATGGGACAAGATGCCATGATCTTAGTTTTCTGAATGTTGAGCTTTAAGCCAACTTTTTCACTCTCCTCTTTCACTTTCATCAAGAGGCTTTTTAGTTCCTCTTCACTTTCTGCCATCAGGGTGATGTCATCTGCATATCTGAGGTTATTGATATTTCTCCTGGAAATCTTGATTCCAGCTTGTGCTTCTTCCAGACCAGCGTTTCTCATGATGTACTTTGCATATAAGTTAAATAAGCAGGGTGACAATATACAGCCTTGATGTAATCCTTTTCCTGTTTGGAACCAATCTGTTGTTCCATGTCCGGTTCTAACTGTTGCTTCCTGACCTGCATACAGGTTTCTCAAGAGGCAGCTCAGGTGGTCTGGTATTTCCATCTCTTTCAGAATTTTCCACAGTTTGTTGTGATTCACACAGTCAAAGGCTTTGGCATAGTCAATAAAAGCAGAAATAGATGTTTTTCTGGAACTCTCTTGCTTTTTTGATGATCCAGCGGATGTTGGCAATTTGATCTCTGGTTCCTCTGCCTTTTCTAAAACCAGCTTGAACATCTGGAAGTTTATGGTTCATGTATTGCTGAAGCCTGGCTTGGAGAATTTTGAGAGTCACTTTACTAGCGTGTGAGATGAGTGTAATTGTGTGGTAGTTTGAGCATTCTTTGGGATTGCCTTTCTTTGTGATTAGAATGAAAACTGACCTTTTCCAGTCCTGAGGCCACTGCTGAGTTTTCCAAATTTGCTGGCATATTGAGTGCAGCACTTTCACAGCATCGTCTTTCAGGATTTGAAATAGCTCAACTGGAATTCCATCACCTCCACTAGCTTTGATCGCAGTGATGCTTTCTAAGGCCCACCTGACTTCACATTCCAGGATGTCTGCCTCTATACTGAAGCCTAAAAATGGTTATCTTATTCTCTCTCTCTCTCTTTTTGGCTGAACCACTCAGAATGAGGAACTTCCCTGACCAGGGATTGAACCTGAGTCCCCCACAATGGAAGTGTGGAGTCTTAACCACTGGACCCTTAGGGAAGTCCTGGAGTCTAAAAAGGGGTCATAGTATCTGTTCTCATAGGATGGTTGTAGGATTGATTTGAAACCATGTGTGCTGAGTGCTCAGTACAATATTTGGTTAGAGATACACTCAATAAAGGGTAGGTGTTATTACGTTTTAGACTTTTGAGTTGCTCCTGCAGGAACCTCCGCTGTTTGCTGATGAGATGCCTGTTCCTCTGATTGGACAGAGTCTGGCACTTGCTTGTCTGCACCCTCTCCTTCAGTGGGGAGGGCCTGACTCATGAATGGTGAGCCTGGAGTGACAATACTGAACTGATCCCTGACAGAGAGCACACATCCCTCAGCAAACAGGCCCTGCTCAGTAGAGGACATCTCATTTAGCATCTAATGATTCCAACTAATTTATTACTCTTGTTAGATTAAAATAAAATCTCAGTTTTATTGTTTGGCTCTGTAGAGTGTGTATAGGGGCGTAAGATAAAGCCACTGTAAATATGTTTAAAGCTCAAGCAATTAACCAAACCAAATAGCAATTTTGACTTTAAGGGTATTTTGATTCCTTCCAAATAGTCATGAAAACACTGAAAAAAGGGAAACAAATAAAAGGTCAACTCACAAAGTCTCTAGGCTGTGGAGCCCATCAAAGCATTTCTTTCCCAGGGAGTGGATTCTATTGTTATGGAGATGTCTGCAGGAGAACATTACAGACAGTCAGGAAGGCGGATTGCACATGGAAATTTAGGCAAAACGTTTTGATTGCTGAAATCCAAGAACACTTACTCTAAAGAATGCACTAATTACATGTAAGAAATGCTTTGTTTAACATTTCTGTTTGCTTGCTTTAAAGGCTTTATGCCCCATTCACTCTTATCAGAGACGAATACCACAGAATTTCACAGTCACAGTTTTACCTTTTGGGTTTGAGATATCATGGAGTGAATAATAATTGTGGGATTAGCAACAAGGCTGGTAAAATTAAATTTAGGTTGCTCAGTATGGCTTTGGAATATAGAATGTTAAATAGAGATTCTGACCAACATCAACAAATGGAGGATGTAGAGGAGGAGGTCCGAGGTGGACGCAGCAAATCTTCTATCAAAGCTGATGGCTTACTGTGGCTGCATTGCCAGGGTGGGGCCACAGGTTAATAGGAAACAACAATTTCATCCACAGAGAATGGAGATCAGATTTTTTGACTGCCCAAGGAGATTAGTTATCTTGTCGTAGTATAAATGTGTCTAATTATCATCTTTGGCTCAGTGATAAGTCGGTTAGGTCAGGGCCAGTGAGAACAGCTGTGTGCATGACTGAAAACTGGACCACATCCCAGAGGGATTTTTGGGAAATGGGCTTAAGGAGGTCAGAGGGAAAGAGAAGAGCTGAATCTCTGTAAATTCATTCCCTCTAGTGGAGGGAAAAATTAAAGCACCTACCCAGCTTCTGATGGAACAGAAGCATCACCTTTGTATATGAACTTCAGTATAGAAATTTGTCAATGTCACCCCACATTTGCAATCCTTTCAGACAAAGGTTGCTATTCTAATAAATATATGCTGGTATCATGTTAGATCCATGTGATACTTATTGAGAATCTTTTACAGGCAACACGAGGGGAACCTAAACAGATGGATGAGAGGCTGGCCAGCCCTCAGAGCACACGCCGCAGTGCGAGGCGGACCCGTCTTCAGGAAAAGTGGGATGGCTGAAGCCCATGGGTCTGCAGGCAGGCATGAGCAAAGGCAGAGACAGTGCCTTTCTTCTTTCCTCGAAGAAAGCTAATCTGTGAGCCTTTCAAGCAGCTCCTGCTGTCCTCTGTCAGCACTGACTACTGTATTGTACATGTGGGGCATATTGCTGCCCTCTTGAACTGTTTATTTTTCCAACTATTACTTGAGAACCATTTTAGTTTACTTAAAATAATGAAATCTAGACCTCAAAGGCAAAAAGCCTTACAAATGCATAACTTGTTGTCAAGGGTTTGTCCCTTGCTTCTGTTACTTTGGAAGGGGTTTAAGAGGTACTTATTAAATAATAAGAAGGGCATATTTCAGTTTGACCTGCATTACAAATTACTATCAGAAATAAGGGATTTTTATTAACTTTGGTCATGGGACTAACTATACAGTGTGGTGATTACCCGTGTAATATACAATGGTTTCCCTGAGATAGGGGTCATATTTTGTTATTTCTGGATGCCTAGCAGTGCTTAGCACTTACCAGGTGCTTGATAAATGTTGTTTGATTCTTTTACACGATTAGAACATTTATGAGTCATTTTGGGGGGGGGGTTTCCTCCCTTAAAATGTCCCTCTTCAAAGTCTGAAGTGCTATCATTTTAAGGTCAAGGTCCCACAGAGAATTACAAGGTCTTGGTGAATTTAGAAACTGTGAGAGAAGTGGGAGAAAAACTCAATAAAACTTACAGAACCACCAAGCTGGAGAGGTTTCCAAAGGCATAGTCTGGTATGTGGTGTATTTTGTTCAGGGCCAAGGTCATGGCCTGCAGCGCCGACAGGCTTCTGAGAGCCTGGACCGGGATCTCCGTCAGCGCGTTGTCGTCCAGCCACAGATGCCTCAGGGAATGCAGGCCTCGGAAGCAGCTGGGGGCCACGGAGCTGATGCGGTTGGCATCCAGACGCCTGGGGAGGCAAGCGAGAAAGAGTGGAAAGCATAGAGCAGAGCCCAGGCAGAAGACGGGCTCTGCAGGAGAACCTCGACATGCCGATCAGCAAGAGTGAGACAGGGCTGGGGCCGCAGGAGCCCTGACCTCTGGGGCGTCTGCCTCCTGCCAGCCTCTGCTCTGGGTGCGAGCAGGACCGCTGCTATGAATCCCGCAGGGCTGTGACTCTTCCAGGCTTGGGCGGACCATGCCCTCCGGCAAGGCAGTGGCCTCCCCTGGGCTGTGGTGTTTCCGCTGATGATCCTTTAGCTTTCCTTTCTGACACTAGGAGAAAGACACCCCCACTGCTCCTTCCCACATCAACCAAGTCAGACAAATGCTGTTGCCTTCCCGGACTGTTGTGAACACACAAAACATACTTATTTTGGTTCATTGAGCTGTGGGGAAAGATTATTTTAGCATTTGAAAAGGACTGAGTAAGTTTTACAAGGCTAGGTCAGGGAGATTCCCTGGAGGAGGGCATGGCAACCCACTCCAGTATTCTTGCCTGGAGAATCCCATGGACAGAGGAATCTGGCAGAATGCAGTCCACGGGGTCGCAAAGAGTCGCATACGACTGAACTGACTTAGCACACACGCATGAGCAATTTTTACAAGGCTGTTACAGATACGCTTCAGGGATGGGGAGGAGCCCCTCGCCGCTTAGTACTTTGCTGCAAGGCCTACAACAAGCAGGCTTTCTTGTTCATCCTAACCAACGGCACTGAGCAGATGTTTGCTTTCCTTGACATTTTAAATGAATAGTAAA
Organism: Odocoileus virginianus; assembly: GCF_023699985.2. Lineage (NCBI taxonomy): Eukaryota > Metazoa > Chordata > Mammalia > Artiodactyla > Cervidae > Odocoileus > Odocoileus virginianus. Next base: position 813,120 of record NC_069697.1, on the reverse strand, counting down.
ATAGCTTTCCCAGTTTTTGCTTGCTTTTTCTACACATCACTTTTTTTTTTTTTAATGGGGAAATACGTCTAAAAATAGGTCCAGTTAATAAGCTGCTGCTGTTTCAGAGCCAGTAGAGGGAGTGCAGAACATTCATTTTACCCTCATCCAGCCTAGAAGTGGCCGTGACAGCAACGCCTCAGCTTTTCTTACTGAAGGGACCAGACAGACACAGACTGAAGTTTTCTGTAAGGTGCATGAACCACAGGACCCTCGACATTCAGTTATGCATCCACCAGCCCTCACTCTTTTTTTTTTTTTCCAATCTGTTCTTAAGACTCACACATTTATTTGCATTTTCAAAGCTAGGATTTAAAAAAGAAGAGTTGCATTTTAAGCAGTGCATGTATTAGGAAGGATTAGAACATCACGACTGGATTTTGAAAAATGTTTTAGGAAGCATTTAAGACTAAACAGATGCAGGAAGCACTCCAGGATCATGAAATAATCCCCTGCAGACCAAATTTAAACAGCTTAAAAGCAGCATTCTCTGTAGTGCTGCTACATGAGCAGGGAGGGAGTGCCTCTCCATGAAAAGTGGCTTCCCCACTTTCGGTCACACATGTCATTCCACTCCTGCTCTGACCCCTGCTTCCCCCGACTGAATGGGGAAGCATGACCTCCGGGCCCTGAACCAAGCTTTTAAATTTAATTTAATTTTTTAATTGGAGGAAAATTGCTCCCCAGTGTTGTGTTGGTTTCTGCCATACAACAATGCAAATCAGCCGTAATTTTACCTATGGTACCTCGTTCGTGAGCCTTCCTCCCTTCCCCCCACCCCGCCACCCCTCCAGGTCAAGTTTTGATGCTGAGATAAGGTCACTTGGAACAAACAAGTCCGATGCCACAGTCCACTCACAATCAAATTTCCAGGGGAATAACCATCCCTGTAGGTAGCAGACTCGCAGCTTCCAGATATCTCAAGGTTCTGCCTACAAGCAGAACAGAAAACGTCCAGGCAAACCCAGCATGGTCCCTTTCCCTCAGTCCAGCAACAACATGCTTGGCTCATGTTCAGATAAGGTGTGCTTTCATCAGGGCATGAGGAGGTGCTTGTTTTTGCTTGACTAGGAGTAAAGCACATATGTAAACTCTCCTCAATGACTGCACTGATTACAGGATGAAGATGTTATTTAAATACTATGAATTTCCAAGTTTTTGTTGACATATTGTCTGATGATTGCCAGTGGCTTATGCAGTGAAATTATCAGTGGCTTCTAAGTCCTGAAAAGGACTGACCTTCAAGTTCAGTGCAAAGGGGGAGCATGTACAGAAAAGGCTCTCTCTGCATTGAGTCACGAACTTGTCTTTTGCGATATTTAAGTTACCACCAAAGTTTCTGCAGGATCTCAAGCGATTCTGGCATCAGTTCCCAAAGTTAAAAAGCCCATTTCTCTGGATACATTTCTTTTACGAATCATTTCTCCCCCCAGTAAAAAGGATATAATCTAGTTTTCACACCATAATCTTAGAGCAATGTACTATCTGAAATGAAATGACTAGGCCCGGGCAATTGTTCACATTCCAAGCTCTAACACACCCAGATGCATCGCTTGGCATCCTGAGTGCGGCACTAAATGTTTCTCTGTCTCAGCAGTTTCTTCGTCTAAGAAGCTCCCCATAAATATACTCCTTCTCCTTGTAGTGTTTTGAAGTCCGTGTCCACTTGGCTGCAGTGGTCCAAATCTATTTCAGAGAGTGGTATATTATTCATGCTCAGAGGTAGTATCCAATTTAATCTTAAGAGAATATCTCAAGACAAATTGGAGTGTGGAATTCATTATTCAACCACTTGTACAGGTGGTTCTTACAGAACAAGGTTAAGACTGGACAAAGCAGCTGGCAGGGCACAAGTTGCGCCGACTCCCTGAGCAAACAAAGAGCTCATGTTATGTCAGCCTGGTCTTTAGGGGCAGCTGGGCATTGTCCATTCATATGCTTGAAAAATGCAATATTGAAGTGCTAGAGTTTAAGGAGAACACCACTACGCAGGCCATGAAAACACATGAAGAAATGTCAGGAGCAGCAAAAATAACTATGTGTATAACTCCACCTTTTAAGGCTTTCTTTGTCATCATTCCTATTTCCTGAAAGTCACAAGGAATGTATGTGTGCGTGTGTTCAGTCATCTCAGAATCTGTGAAAAAGTGAAGAGATTTGGGATGAGAAATTTTGAGACCAAGTCAAATAACAGCTATATGACCATGACCAAGTCAACAGACCTTAGCTTTCACATCTATAAGTTGAGGGTAACCCCTCTAATAGGTGGCGTTATGATTAAAGAAAAGAATACAACAAGACTTCGTAAATTATAAAGTCCTTGAATGATTTTACGTTATTATTGCTGGAGGTGGGTTAACAGTTGGTGTTTTTGTGTTTTGACATAGAAACCAGTCAGAAAAAAAGAAGAAACTCAGTTTTTCCCTTAGTCAAACATGGGTTACATGAGTGCCACCTGTCAGTAAATTTCAGTTCTGAGACATGCAGACTACTCTTTCACCCCTTGTAACAGAAATAATGCAGTGGTGTCTGCAAACAGACGTAATAGAAGTCCCCCTTCCTTTCCAGCCTTCAGTGTTATCATTACGTGTGTGTGTGTCAGTATCACAAAGGGCGAATGGTTTTGTTCCTGTTACATTACTGAATACTACATCTTCATTCTGAAGGCAAAGGAGAAGTGATGACATGTGGTAGATGGCATACTGTCAGAGAAAGTTTCTAGCAATGATCTTGGTGTTGAAATATCCATTGATAATGTGGCAGAAGCAGCATAAAGCCTGCAAGCAGTTAGGTGTAGCAAAATAAAACACTTTAATATGGCTCCGTCTTTCTGACAAATAAACCTCTTAACTCTGATCTTGAAATGCCGTATGATGTATGGGGAGAGTACCATGGAAACTTACATTATCGTATGTAAATAGATAGCCAAGGGGAATTTGCTGTGTGGCTCAGGAAACTCAAACAGGGGCTCAGTATCAACCTAGGGGGTGGGATGGGGAGAGAAATGGGAGGGAGGTCCAACAGGGAGGGGACATATGCATACCTATGGCTGATTCATGTTGAGGTTTGACAGAAAACAGCAAAATTCTGTAAAGCAGTTATCCTTCAATTAAAAAATTAACAAAAAAGAAAAGTAATGACTATATGGGAAATGACACTCACTGTATGCACCATTTGTGCCTTATAACTTACAGAAAAAGATAGATAAAATAACATTTTACTCTACTTCTTAAGTCACATGGAACCACCTACATAATGAATGTATGGGAAACTGGAAAGTGCACTGAATTAGGAGAAATAAGACACAGATTTAACTCAAGATTGTTACTTATTAATTTCGAGATCAGGGAGCATCCGATTAATTTCTCTAAGGGTCAATTTCCATATCTGTAAAGCAGTATCACAACAGATCACAAAATTACTATGGGAATTAAATAAGAAAAACATATGTGGAAGGATTTTGTAAGTGGTAAAGCACTTTACAAATGATAGGCTTTTTATGTGAGAAAAAGTCTCACATTTAGGAAGTGGCATCATTCCCTGCTCTCCCAAAGTTCGTTTTATTTCTTTTTCTGAAGGCCTTAATCATTTGTAACGTCAAATATCTCTATAATAGATTCCTTTTTTTTTTTTTTTTGGTCATGTGAACTGGCAGGACGACTGATTTTCCACTCACTGTACATCCTTAAATGGCATGTTTTGATTGGTGTTACAGGAAGGCTTCCCTCACAGAGAAAAGGAGATACACAAATCTTTTGCGTTAAAAGGTCGAAAAAGGCCTCAAAGGCTAAAGTGGCTGAGGAAAAAGAAGATATCATCTGTTGCAAGAACACAATTTTTATTAATATGAGCCTTTGCAATGTTACTGATGAGAAATATGACTTTTGGGTGTATGCTGAAACAGCTTCTTCTCTGGGGGGAGGCCTGGCGGGTAGCTCCACAAGTGCCTAAAGGGGTTTTATTGGACTAACTGCTGGGCCGAGGGGGCTGTCTCTCAGGGCCCTAGGTCATGTCTTCTCATCACTGGCACCTGGTCAGGACTGTCCACTTCAGCCTGACAGGCTTCAATAACTGTGAATATCCAAGGTCAGCATTTGGAGTCGGGATAACTTAAGTCCCATGAAATTTCTGGGTTACTTCCCTGTGAGGAATGTCTTGGCCTCCCCCACCAAGCATTCTTTAAGACCTGTGTAAAAACATTCCTCTGGGGCGGGTGTGTACTCCCTAGTAATGGGTGTGCTGTGGGAAGGTCACTCCGATAGCTGATTGCAGGAGGAGCTGGGGGACAGGAAGTGACCACGGTGGGTGCCATCATCGGGCGAGAAAGGATGTGTGCTAGAAGTGTGGAAAGGCGGAGGAAGGCCTGGGGTGAAGGACAGTAAGTAAGTAAGCAGCCTGACCAAACAGGGTGACTGGGCAGATGTGACCAGAAAGGAAGACAAGGAAGCTATGGGGCTCAGTGTTCCGGGCAGCTGGGCAGCTGGAACTGTGCAGGGGTGAACGCTAGCCAGTATTACATAAATGAAAGATAAAACAGACCTGCATGTTCATTGTGAATACAGTTCTGTAATATCAATGTATCCTATGTGAGGAAGAACTGAAAGGTAATGGGCAAAAAAAAATTTTTTTTAATGTCAGGAAAAAGAAAAAAAAAAGTTATTTTCTTGCCTTCTCTCTGAAGTTCTTCCCTATTGTTTCCATGCAAAAAAGCTTAATTTTGCAATTCTTCTCTTTTAAAAGGAACATTATGTTAATCTGTCCCACACTCCTGAAAGGAATTTTTGCTTTATAGATGGCATTATGGTAGGGATTAGTGAATTGATGAGGTCACTCCAGCTATTGTTTCTCTAGAAAATAGACCTTTACATGTATCTTGTATATGTACAAGATATACCTTGTCCAGTGTATAACACAAACTTATATCTTTGTTTGAGAATATCTTTGATAACCCATTAACTGCAAGGAAGAAAGCGTTAGTCAGAAGATAAGCCATTGATCTTGACTAATTCTCACCTGAGATGACTGTAATATTGTCAATTATTAACATGGATGACTCAAGGGAAAAAAAGGCAAAGGTGTGAAGAATGTTGCAGCTGAAGGTTTAATACAGCTTATGGGGACTCTTCCAATAAACGGACCTATGAAGCACAGCATTTGACATAGCTGTTTTATAGTTGGACGAGCATTTCTCTTCTTTTGAAGAAATGATCAACTCTCTTGTATATTTTGTGAGGAGACCACTTTGAACAATTCCTGGGAGTCAAACGAGCACAGTGATTTAGTTCATTTATAACATTTTAAGAAATGAGAGCAGTTTCAATGATTATCCTACTTTTGCTACTAAATGAAAAGCATGTAGTTCTAAGCTTGTATATGATACAATTTATCTAAGTCCCTCTAGTCTTTGTTATGGTGAAATTTTACTGCTTAGAAATTTTATTGCATTGGAACCAGTCGGTCATTGGAATTGAATTTGCCAGATCATTTTGATAATAATACTATCAAGATAGAATTTTATCCACATGAATTCTTATAGATTGTATTGATTTATATGAATTCTTCATAATCAAATGAGTCATTTTTTGTTATTGTTTTTTAATATTTATGAAGTGATGACAATGTGGAATTCAACTTTCTAATGAAATTTACCATCTATAACCTAGGAAGATACTAAGCATTTGAATTCATATGAACACCATGATTGCTTATATGGGAATTTCTGCTTCTATCTTCCTATTCTCCATCTTATTTATTGATAAACTTAATGTAAACCAGGAAGAAAAGTTATTGCTTTAGACTTACCTCTGAAAAGGTAAAAAGGTTTTTTCCATCTCTGCAACTTGGGGAGAGAGAAGGTGTACAGGTTTATGGATGTATAATAATTCAGAGACTAGTCAGCTGACTTGTCTCTAAAGTGAATGAGACCAGTGATCTCACACCGGATGAAGTGTCTAACAGAATCAAGCTCCTGTCTCTCTGTAATCATTGGGAAGTACAAGATTCCAATTAGGAACATATTTTAAAGTCAATTTACATGAAGCTGCTCAGTTTCTCAGAGGTTACCACTGCTGTGAATTTTTTAATAGGAAGATGACCCAGAATGAAAGTACCATGAGTATTAACTTCTTTCATTTCATTTTTCTCCATAGAAAACAAAAACCTCCTTTTTGTCAGGGGCACCATTAGTCTCCCAGCTATCAGCAGAGTTTGAAATCTGGGGGTCATCTTTACATCTCCCATTGCTTTCCAGACAATCATTCTCCAAGGTTTCTCCATTTATCTTCATCTCCAAGATTGTTCATTTCCACTGCCTAGTAAAGTGTCTTATCTCTTCACACCTGTATTATGCAACAGCCTCTAGCTGGTCCTTTTGCCTTTGATCTCTTATCTCTTCAATTAATCCTGAAGGCTGCTGCCAGATGAGTCTCCCTAAAACGGGGCTCTATGTCATGCCCTTTAGGAGCCCACAGCTCTTCCACGTTGCCATGCCTTTCAAATCCCAATTTCTGGTTCTGATATTCAGAGCGTATCCACCTTATCTAGCCAAACTTTTTCCTTAGTTCTGTGTCCCACTCAACTCCCTCCCTCAGCTCCGTCCTTATTTACCTTGGGCTGTGCTGGCTCTTCACGGCTGTGCGGGCTTCTCTCTGGTTGCGGGGAGCGGGGGCTACTCTCTGGTGCGGTGCCTTCTCCTGTTGCAAAGCGCGGGCTCCAGGGCACGTGGGCTTCGGTCGCTTCAGCGCGTGGCTGCAGCCCGGGGCTCGAGAGCACAGGCTCCGCAGTTGTGGTGCCCGGACTTAGCTGCTCTGTGGCATGTGGGATCCTCCCAGACCAGGGATTGAACTCGTGTCTCCTGCGTCGGCAGGTGGATTCTTCACCACTGAGCCACCAGGGAAGCCCCCACAGTGCTTCCGAACCTTGTCTTCAGGAACAACTTGTTACTCCCGCCTATCCAAATCTCCCCAACCTGAGACTTAATTTTATTACTCTTCTCTGAACCCTTCTCTTGAAGTGGGGAGTTCTTGCAGTGGGGTTAAAACAATGGGAAAGCTAAATCTTGTAGATCAGCTTCTAAACCCTTCAAGGAAACAGTGGGATATATAGCTCAGAAGAGCAGCAGGAAAGCCAGTCGCCGAGAGCGGCTCTGGGTTTCCCTCAGGCCCCTTTCCCTCCTGTTACACATTTCTCGTGTGCCTGTTCTCTGCAGGGGATGCTCTCAGAAGGCATGACAGAACAGTGATAAAACAGGAAGATTTTAGAGCTGGAAAGGCCAGAGGTCTCACCTCAGACTCCCCTCTCACCTGACTCTGTTAAAAGACAAACGGCCTTCCGGAGGTTCAGTGACATCTCTGAGCTTTCTCCTCCTTCATCACTAAGGAAGGGGTGACCTCAGATCCTGCTTCATGAGGTTGATTTTAGGGTGAAGTGAGATGATGTAGGTAAGAATGTGAATAAATATGAACGGTTTTTGGGCATTTCTAATTCTATCCTTGTCTTGTTCCTAAACTTGAGTGCTTCTTTATGTGCCTTTTCACAGTTCATCTAACCCCCATTATTCCAGAAAAGGGGACACTTTGTCCCATTCACAATGTGCCTTCCCAGAGTCGGCATCCTTTTAGCTTCTTGCTACTTTTCAAACCTACTTTTCAAAGCTAAACTTTATGTTACACCACGAGATGAAAGAGCTGATTTTACTTCTCATTCCACAACATCTATGTTCTCTTTTAGTTATTTACCTATCTGATATGATTGTCAAATCTGTGACTTATAGAACTGGTAGATAACCTGTAATAGCAGTTATCACAGTATCTCACACCTCGGGTCTTGCTTAAAGTGCTCACATTTTGCTTTTGTTTTTCATCTGATTCTGAGGCTCCAATTTGAGCTCTCTCTTTCTGTGGAAAAAGGGCTTTGCCTTTGAAAATAATTTTCTCCTAATTTTTTTTCTTGACCTCGTGGCATGTGGGATCCTAGTTCTCCCAACCAGGGCTTGAACCTGCACCCCGGCCTTGAAAGCGTGTGGTCTTAATCCCAGGACCACCAGGGCAGTCCCCTCTCCCGATGTTTAAATGGGAGGAGGGGGATAAGGCAAAACCCTTTCTCCTCAGAACAATTTACTGGGTGCTGGTTTACATGTGGCATGTGAAATGAACTCCAGATAGCTCAACAGACAAAAGTCTTAGTCTCTAGAATGTCTCAGTGCTCCTCCATCCCAAGGTAGACCTAATGTATAGGCCTTGTGGTGAAAAACAAAACCAAGACCATGGTGGATTTTAATTATGTAAGCTTAAAACTCCTCTTTCTGTACACTATTTTAGCGGAAGGAATAATGTCATTAATACTAAAACCATTGCTTTTTTTTTTTTAACCCTTTTGATCTTTTAATCTTATCCGCTTGGTTACCTCCCTTTGCTTTCTTTTCATCTGTTTACACCTCCCTGTCTTCTGTTACTTCCTTTATCCTCAGGCTGAAACCCAAGAGGCTCCTGGCTGTTGACCGGGGATCTGCTGCCGCTTCTAGGCTTGCCTTCCTTTCTGCTCAGCACTGTGAGCCCTGCCTCTTCTTCTTCACCTCCTCCTCTTCCTGCTGACTCTCTTTTTGGTTTATTAGTAGCAAAACCCTACTCTGAAGAGTCAAGGGGAAGTTAGTGACATTTCACAGTGTTCAAAGAGGAGGGTGTCGATAGCCCTTAAGCCGCTGTCACAATGAGATGCTCAGGCAGCTCATATTCCAGCAAGAGTTAGAGACTCTTCTCAGGTCTTAACAGAGAAGGCAGTGGCACCCCGCTCCAGTGCTCTTGCCTGGAGAATCCCATGGATGGAGGAGCCTGGTAGGCTACAGTCCATGGGGTCGCTAAGGGTTGGACACGACTGAGCGACTTCACCTTCACTTGTCACTTTCATGCATTGGAGCAGGAAATGGCACCCCACTCCAGTGTTCTTGCCTGGAGAATCCCAGGGACGGGGGAGCCTGGTGGGCTGCCGTCTGTGGGGTCGCACAGAGTCGGACACGACTGAAGCGACTTAGCAGCAGCAGCAGTTCAGGTCTTAAAATAATGTCTGTACTCTAAAGATGATTGTCAGCTAATTGGAGAGTAGAGACAATACTAAAGACATGTCTAATTCTCCTTTCATTTTCTATTTACCAGCTCATGATTTTTACGATTGTGCATTTTCCACAATTAGTTTTGCTACTGCAGAGTTGGCATGAAAATCAACAGATATTATAGTATAGTACTTAATACTATTTAATATTAGCCGGACAGACATGAATATGTCATTTTCTTTGATCACCCTGAACTTTCGCTAATGACAGGGAGATGGTTGCATATCATTAATGACTGTCAGCCAATGAAGCAATGATTTTATTTTTTTTCAGTGATCTATTTCTTAACAATATTTGTGAGGATGTGGGAGGGTTAAGCTTTGAGATTCCATCAAATCACTGCAATCTGATCCTAGTCTTCCAGTGACTATAATGCCAAAAGTTTCTTAGTGAAATCCAGTTCACTGTGAATTCTGATTACATTTCCTATTCCTTTCCAAAAAACAGAAAGGAAATTAAGTTATATTTGATTACATTACAAAAAAGTCCAACTGGTGTCTGGGCAGTCACTGCCATGTCAGAAACCTAGTGTACAAGGCACGTATTGTACAGAGGCAGGCTCCGGACTGCTGGGCTTGGGTACACGGACTTGCCTTCTCACTCTTTAGCTGAACAGTTTGTAAGCATCAGGAGAGCTCAGAGAACACAAATGTACCTGTGTGTTTTCATTGTGAACAAGGCAAACTATTTGTTGTTTACATGGAACCAGTGAAAATCACATCCCTTGAAACATGAGTACAATTTGTTTCTTCCTTGCAATAAGGTTACCAGTTTCCATGTATATCAAGTTTCTTAAGTTTATTCAATGAAGCCAAGTCTACATGGGAGGTGCTGATGCTTCTGTTCTATGGGTACATTTGAATAGCAGGATAATACGCATGTGGCCTCCTCACTTCATCTACCCCAGACTGTCAGTAGGACTCAATAGGTAGATGTGAGCTACTTCAACTAAGCACAAACAAGCCAACTTTGTGAATAAAAGGCTCTTGACTTTCATTTCACATTAGTTCATGCGGGCGTGCACGCTGAGTCGCTTCAGTCGTGTCCGACTCCTTGTGAACCCATGGACTGTAGCCCACCAGGCTCCTCTGTCCATGGGATTCTCCAGGCGAGAATGCTGGAGTGGGTTGCCATGCCCTTCTCCAGGGGAATCTTCGTGACCCGAAGATTGAACCTGAGTCTCTTATGTCCCCTGCACTGGCCAGCGGGTTCTTCACCACTAGTGCCACCTCGGAAGCCCCATATTAGTTCCTGAGTGCTATGTGTGTAACTGCGTGTGTGCGAGTGCTAGGTTGCTTCAGTCACGTCCGACTCTGTGCAAGCCTATGGACTGCAGCTCGCCAGTCTCCTCTGTCCATGGGATTCTCCAGGCAAGAATATGGAGTGGGCTGCCATACCCTCCTCCAGGGGATCTTTCCAACCCAAGGACCGAACCCATGTCTCTTATGTCCACCTGAATTGGCAGGCGGGTTCTTTACTGGAATGCAAAATATGGGCTTTGAAAGAAGCAGGAGAAATACCATTGAAACACCAACAAAGTTCTGTAAAGCAATTATCCTTCAATTAACAAATAAAATTTAAAAACAACAACCACCACAAAAGAACATCGTGAATCTGGGATAGTAAAACTTTAAAACAGCTCACAGTAGCCCAAATCTCCAAACTGGGTAGGGGACGCCTTTGGTTGGTTCAATACTGTGTCTGTGTGGCTGGCGTTTAAAGTTTATAATGCTCTTCTGTCCAACCTTAATGCTTGTATCAAAGTGTTACAAAAACTGTGAGACAAGTGTCATCGCAGCACACTGCCAACACCCCGCACCTCCGTGGTCTGCCGTGTGCTGGGCAAACGGACCGAGACAAACCTCACATAACCAGCGGTACGGTCCAGCGTGCACTGGGGCCAGCCATCCATCCCCACGCCTGTCTGGACGTGCCAGCATCCCACTAGGAAGTCAACCCTCGGCTTTTTCACAGGGAACACATACTTACAAGGTTTCAAACGCCATTGTTTTTGTGAACTGGACACCAAGTGCAGGAGACACCTGGTGAACAGTGAATAGCGGAAGGTAAGAAACTAAATCTGAACACCTTGATCAGAGAGGCACCGCGCAGTTTCAGTGAACAAGAGCTTCATGGTTCTCACTTTCTCAAAGAGCTCACTTTGGAGTGTGTTCCGTTTGTGATCTTCTTTCAGCTGATGGTGGCTTTTGGTTACAAACCCTTATCCTTCCATCTTCTGCCTGCCTCACAGCTGTTTAAAGTTCCTGTTGGCCTCTGCTATGATCTCGCTTTTCAGTTCACCACCAGACCCTGTGCCCTGACACAGACAACCCAGACAGCCCTCTGTTGCTCTGGCCGCTTCTTTCCTCCAGGAAGAGGATTGTGCAACAAAGAGGGGGCAATACAGTGATGTCATTATAGAGCTCCTAAAAATGCAGTCGGCCCATCCCCAGCCACAAAGGGGCTCTTGCAGGCTTGTTTACCTCTAGGCTGGTGAAAACCTAGGAAGTCACTTTGTTTGACTGGAATCAAAAGCTTAAAATGGTCTCCAGCACAGATTTACTTTCATTAAAAAAAAAAAGAAGATCAAAGGAACAAAGTGTCACCTCATGTTCCTCCTTCTCTTGAGTCACCTTGGTAAAAGGCATTACACAAACTATTTGTCATTATTAACCAATGGATTCTTTACCATGATGTTCAACTCAAGTCTGCAATATTTATTTTTCTTTTTTTTATACATTTATTTCCCTCATCCTTCTAGACCAGAAATCAGTATTCTGTTTGACAGATGAGGACTTTCAGTGTAAGTAAGATGAAAGCATATATTACACATGTGGATATTGGAAATCATGCAATATGTTTGTAAACACATACATTCTGATGAGGTGGAGATTGACTGATCAAGTACTCATGGCAGTGTTGTCAAACAGTCACTGTAAACAACTGCTTATTTCTCAAGCTCCAAAACATCTAGCTGGTAAGAAAGTGCTATCTGTGAGGAATAACCAGTTTTTGTTCATTCAGAGGCTTTAAATCAGAGGAGGGTGGAAACCCCTGATGGAAAAGTGGATTCAGAGCAAGGACTATTAGTGTGCCTGTGTGTAGTGTGTGAATCTGGGGTGTGTGTGGTTATCTGTGGGGCTCTCTGAATTAGTCTGCCTCCCTGTGTGGGGTGGTAAGGACGTTCTGGTTTGTAGACCTGCCTGGTATGACCTCAAGACATACCATTCAATCTTAGCTTCCTGAATTGAGGTCCCCTGCTGCACATACAGAACTTAAAAAATTAAGGAGGGAGATTCAAGAGTGAGGGGACAAAAGTACACCTGTGGTTAATTCATGTTGATGTGTGACAGAAATCAAACCAATGTTGTAAAGCAATCAATCAATTAAAAATGAACTTTAAAAAAATTAAGCCTTTATTTGACTCAGCAAAATTGTATTACAGGGCAGCTCTGATTATCTAAACATAGAATAAACTGATGATGCCAAGAGGTCTAGATTTTGACTCTCACTTTTCTAAATAAAAGGAGAAAGTATCATTCCTGATTTAAATTCAGAAACTTAACTCTTGTATGGGGGGGTGTAGTCCTGGATATTTTTGTCCTGTGATAACATATTTGTGTGTGATCAGTCACTCAGCCATGTCTGACTCTGCCATCCTACAGACTGAGCCCACCAGGCTTCTCAGCGCATGGGGTTTTCCAGGCAAGAATACTGGAATGGGTTGACATTTCCTCTGCAGGAGATCTTCCTGACCCAGGGATCAAACCCTCATCTCCTGTGTCTCCTGCATTGGCAGGCGGATTCTTTACCATTGAGGTACCTGGGAAGCCCTGATACCAACATATATAAGAGGCTTTTCATTTCAGGTCTTCGGATTAAGTCTCTGCCCTGAAACGCCAAACCCCAAAATGGGTGTTTTCCATATATATTGTTTAACGAGGGTGCAAAGAACAACTTCGTTGTTGCTCTAAAGGAAACCCTCACTTGCAGCTTATTTAAGCACAGCCCCTAGCCAAGGAATTTACTAAAATGGTCAATTGGACATTTCAGTGCTCCTTCCCAAACTGATCCAGAGAACATGTTGGAATTTCAGCTATACTTACAGTGACTGAAGGCTTCGCAGGTTCTGCAGCGCCTCTGTGGGGACCTGTCTCAGGTGATTGTTCTGTAGCATACTGCATGTCAAAACAAATGGAGAAAAACATTAATGACAGCAATAATTAACAATATCTGGCATAACAATGTCAGGTACTGTTCTAGGTGTCAGGGAAACAGCAGACAGAGCATCAGACAAAACCTTGGCCTGTGGGGAGCTGAAAGTCCTCTGTGGAGAGACAGATAATTAAAAATTAACAAACGAGTATATAACTTGAGGCAGGTGACAGGTGCCACACACAGAGAGCAAAGCGTGGATGTGGGTATCATCCTTGTGCACAGGCCATACTAACCTTCTCTGTATTGGGCCAATGTTAGTATACGTGTGGCCAAAGTGAGCACCGTGGATTTGGCATAGATGGTAACAAGGGGGTGAGAGTTTAATTTGAAAGGTGGCAAAAGAAGATCTCTCTGAGGAGGTGATTTTTCAGGAGATACCAGAATGGTGTCAGGGAACAAAACATTTGAACATCCAGGAAGTTTTTGAGGAAGCTAGAAGAGCAGGTGCAAAGGCCCTGAGGCCGGAGTGCTTGACTTATTAAAGGAGCAGCAAGGACCAGTGTGACCAGGAGGAGTAAGTGAGCGTGAGAGACGGGGGCCAAGCTAAGGCTGTCTTAGGAAGGACTCACGGGGCTTATTCTAAGGTGGTGAGAAACTCTCCCTGAAGGGTTTACGTGAGCGGAAATGATGTGATCTTACTCGTGTTTCTAGTGGATCACCATGGCGACAAATAGATTAGACAAGATGGAAGTAAGGATAACAGTGTGCTTTGTCGCTCAGTCGTGTCTGACTGTTCTCGACCCCGTGGACCACCAGGCTCCTTGGTCCCTGGGGATTCTCCAGTCAAGAGTACTGGAGTGGGTTGCCATGCCCTCCTCCAGGGGATCTTCCCGACCCAGGGATTGAATTTAGGTCTCCCTCATCGCAGGCAGATTCTTTACCATCTGAGTCACCAGGGGAGCCTGAGAATACTGGAGTGGGTAGCCTATCCTTTCTCCAGGGGAACGTCCCAACCCAGGAATCAAACTGGTTCTCCTGCACTGCAGGCAGATTCTTTACCAGCTAAGCTACCAGGGAAGGATAACAATAGGAGACTATTAAAGATATTCCCCCTTCTTACATGTCATATTTTGATATAAATTAAACACTTTTGGTAACTATTGCACTTCTGAATTATTGCAATAGTTCTTTTCAGAACATGGGGACTACAGAATGGAAACACCTGGCAACGAGGAAGTGAAATACATCATTGCTAGTGGGAAACAGTATGGAAAAATTTCCATTAGATGTCATACTCTGCTACCTTATTCATAAATGTTTATAACACTAATTTTGCAGGCACTCTGACTCCAAAGCCTGATATACTTTCCACTGCCTCTTGCAGCATTCTCTTGAGGAATAAATGTACACACTCTCAGGTTGTATGTCTTACACAGTATGATTAAGAGCCTGGGTTCTTGGATCTGACTACCTCTTCCCTGCCAGAATCCCCATGGCCTCAGGGAAATCATTCACTCTCTCCACATCTCAGTGATCAGTAATAATACCCACCTCCCAGGGCTTATTGTGATGATCTAATGAGTGAAAGTACATAGAACAATACCTGCTGCCTGGTAAGCATTCAATAAAGGTTGGCCCTTTTTGTGTGAATTGTTAACCCTCTTCTTCAAACTAATGATATAGTGAGGCTGTACTGGATGTGACGTTTTAATTAATGAGAAAATAAAATCAACCAATAAAGAAATTTCTATGCCTGTGGTTCTCAAATTTAGGGGTCATCAGAATTCATCGGAAGACTTGTTAGAACAGTTTGCTGGGTCCCACCCTCAAAGTTCCTGGTTCAGTAGGTTTGGGTAGGGGCCAGGGAATTTTCATTTCCAACAAACTCCCAGATGATGTTGGTGCTGCGAGGCAAGGCACTGCACACAAAGAACCACCCTATACTTTGCTAAGTATTTCTAAGAATATGTTCATCTGAACTTGAGGCTATCTTGAGCTTGGAGATGAGGTCCAAGTTCTGAGTCTTGGCAAACAAACCATTTAATCTTCTTGACCCTTGGTGTTTAGTTTTTTTTTTTTTAATCTGTACAATGGGAATAGAATGATATCATCTGATTGATAGGGTGTTTGAAGGTTAAAATATGAAGACATTTATTATACTTTTATATATGCTAGGGCTTCCCTGGCGGCTTGCATGATAAAGAATCTGCCTGCAATGCAGGAGACCCGGGTTTGATCCCTGGGTCAGGAAGACCCCCTGGAGGATGTGAGGGCGATCTGGTTGCAACATCTGTCACCCCATTGATCGCCAGGGTTGATTCGGCTGATCTGGCTGGCTAGGCGGGTGTCTCCTTCCTCCCTCACCGCTCCATATGCGTCCCTCCCGAAGCTGCGCTCTCGGTCGAAGAGGACGATCATCCCCGATAGAGGAGGACTGGTCTTCGGTCAAGGGTTTACGAGTAGCTGCACTCCCCTGCTAGAACCTCCAAACAAGTTCTCAAGGAAGACCCCCTGGAGAAGGGAATGGCAACCCACTCCAGTAACCTTACCTGGAAAATTCCATGGACAGAGGAGCTTGGTGGGCTACAGTCCATGAGATCACAGAGTCAGACACAATTGAGCAACTAACATTCACTTTTTCACATATGCAAATGTAACCTCACATGGAATAAGAAGTGAAAAATATTTGCTGTGCTTAGTCTCTCAGTCGTGTCCGACTCTTTGAGACCCCACAGACTGTAGCCTGCTAGGCTCCTCTGTCCGTGGGAAATCTTCAGGCAAGAATACTGGAGTGGGTTGCTACACCCTCCTCCAGGGGATCTTCCCAACCCAGGGATCGAACCCAGGTCTCCTGCATTGCAGGTGGATTCTTCACCATCTGAGTCATTTGTAGATCATAAAATTTATGCTTTTCTCACTGGGACTAAGATTCAGTTTTCTAAGAAATGTAATTCTGTCACTTGTAATCCAGTAGTTTTAAACAAGTAATTTCATTATTTTAATCTTGGATTCAATTAACATTTCATAAATCAAAAGTCTCAAAATATATTGATTCCTTAAGAACAAGGTCAAGATTTAGAGAGACCTTACATTTAATTATTGGTTAGTGAATTGGGAAAATTGTAGCTCAAATGCTGTACTTTGCATAATTTACCTAAATATTAAAAGTTTACATTTCTATGTTATTTTATACCTTTCCAAGCAGTTTTGATATATGATATAATTTTAACTTGACAAAAATGTTTTCTAAATGCCTCATTAATTGTGTGCTAATTTTAAATGATAAGATACAGATAATGGAATTAAATGATGTTTAAGCTTTGTAGGTAAAATGTTACTGGCTCAAAGTATGTATTGAATTGTCCTCCTATGCTTTGCTAACCAAACAGTGAAACTTTTATAATGTTGTCTTTCTAAAATATTGGAAAATTGGAGTAGAGGATAAGAGATATTTAAATGGCTTTTCCTCACTGAATAGTTGCAGACTTTCTCAGTAGTTTTATATATTTGACTTCAGAAAATGGAACTTAAACAAACTTTACTAATGATGACTTTTAAAACTACCCCGAGCTACCTCCCTGCAATTTAATTTTCTACCATATTTATAAGTAAAACACCAAAAATACAATAAAAAAAAAATCACTTAAGTCCTGGTCTCTCCCTAAATAAAGAACTTTTGTTTAATTACTTTCAAATGACAAAGCAAAAGTCAATTATCTCCATTATAGACTTACAAGTCTCCAGTGAGCTAATTAGAAAATTCTGTTTTTGTTTAAGATATTCCAGTGGGAGACAAAACAAAGGGTTTATAGCACTATGGAGTGCAATTAAAACAGAGTGCATTCACAACACAGCTGCTGAATTTCTTTTATAAATAATCGTTTATTCAGTGCAGTCAATATAAGCAGGATTTACCATGAACTGAGTAAGGGTTTAGGTACTTACAACTTCATTTTTATCATTCACACATGGGTAAGAAAAGAAAATGGAACACTTTCTCTAGAGACAAAGGATGACTTCATATTTCCTTAATTTCTTTCCCCTAGGAGTTTAAAAATATTCACAATTACATTATAGCATCCCCAAACTACTTTAACAATCAATTGTTTCATTTTTTTTTTTTTTAACCAACAGCACTAAATAAGATCAGGTACAGGTACAGTGAAGTAGGGAAGATGAAATTATATGTTGAAAGGGGACTTTGTAACACTGGCTTGATCCTTAGGCATTCTCTCTGCCTACTTGCCCTGTGTTTAGGTATCAAGTAGTTTCCAGGCTCTTTTGTTGGAATGAGAGAACTGGCTAATCGTGACACTCCTACGGTTGGTTTTATCCATTCTCTCCATGTGGCTTTGGTTCTGGTGCTGGCGGCAAAGGAGGGCAAGCCGTTGCTTGACTGAATGGCTTACCCAAGAGAATGAACCTTTGTTGAGGGGAGCCTGGTTCAGAATTCCATGGGACTGGGTATTTTGCAATCCCAAACCAATAATTAATTTTTATGAAGGCGTATATTTACAGGGATAGTCATCTTAAATTCTAATGATCTTCCAGAGCTCACAATAAGATTTCTGATGTAAAACAGCTCTCACCAAGGAGAGCTGTTGGGGTCTTCATTTCCCATCTTCTAGGACTGGATTACTACTATCTTTCTCCTCCTTTTACCAGCTGCCCTTCTGTTTACCTTCCTTATATTGGTCAGGGCCCCAGGTGAATATTACTTGTATACCACCTTTCTCACCATGCTACAGTATAATCAATTATTTCTTTCTTCCAATGACTTTTGGACTTCATAAAACATTTGAGTCAGTTTCCACAATGGTAGGACCAAGTCTGCTTTATTCAACATTTTACCTCTAGCACTGTGGTTCTCAACCTTTATTGGACCCAATTTTCCCTTTAAAACCAAATATTTTGCAATGTTGCATCTTTTATGTTCAGATAAAGTTCATAAAAATAGAGCTATCTGCACACATCATTTTAAAGGAAAAAACCAACATAATGTACTGCTTTAACTGTACTATAAAGGAGAAATAAAATTAATTTATAATAAGGGGATGTATGTATCATTATATATGTGATGCTCAGATGTGACTATCCTAGGAGGTCTTTCTACAAAAGAGTCAGATTCTTGCCTCTGTTTTTAATGAAGATGGTTGGACATGAGAAAAATACATAATCAGAAGTTATCCCGTACAAGAACAGGGAAATGAGAGTAGAGGTCTAAATGGATACTCGACTAAAATCTACAGTTAAGACATAACAGAATATGCTTACTTTATATTTTATGGTAAAGAAGAACATAACTTTTATTAAAATAAAGATAACATGCCAAGACATATTACATTTTCACAAATGAGCATGGAGACTCTCACAAATGAATGCTTCTTATCGACAAGAGTGATATCAAAATAATCCTGTCTCTTTTACAAGATAAAATGCCACAGAGAACATCCACCCTCTCTCAAAGTTCCATCACATGCTGAGGTGACCATCTGTTCATTAGTCCTTCAAGAGGACCTAGAGGGCAAATCCCACCACAGACAACAGTGAATTGAGGCTAAATTGGAAAAAAGAAACAGTCATGATACTGCCTTCATAGAAGCTGGGTGGTAGACCCTCCTGGATAGTGGAAGAGTAAGATTAAAAATGCAATAGGCCACCCTAAAATAAATCATTATATAGTCATCAAGCATACATTTTGTATGCTTGTGCCCCCAACATTTTAAAAGGCCATAGTGTGAAATATTTATAAAGCAAACTTTGTTAATGAAATTCAATGGGAACCCTGTGTTTCACATTTCTCTGCAAATTTAATATTTTTAAGAAGATGTTTTACAACGTCACAGTTATATATCTTTAATTTGTTTTGTGAGTTCTGAGGTAATTCTATTGGACTAATATAATTTTATTTTTTTTTTTGGTGGAAACAAAATCTATTTTTTTTTCATTTATTTTTATTAGTTCGAGGCTAATTACTTTACAACATTGCAGTGGTTTTTGTCATACATTGACATGAATTAGCCATGGGACTAATATCATTTTCAAACACATATGTGGGTAGAAATCACAGGATGTACAAACTGTGTTAATTTTCCAGTGACTTTTGAGAGACTATATTTATTTCATTTAATTTTTCAAATGCAGATTATTACACTCATGCAGAACTTTTTGTAAAACCTTTCAGTATTGTTACATCTGGCAGTTTTTCTGTCGCTATTATTTATTTAATTTCTTCCTGCCTTGAGGCCCTTTCTCTGGTTGTGGGGTGGGGGCTCCTCTCCAGTCACAGCGTGGGGGTTCAGTAGTTGGAGCTCCCAGGTTGTAGGGCACAGACTCAGTAACTCTGGCACGCAGGCTCAGCTGTTCCGCGCACGTGAGATCTTCCCAGACCAGGGATTGAACCCGTGTCTCCTCCACTGGCAGGAAGATTCTTTACCACTGAGCCACCAGGAAGCCCATGGAAGTGTTATTGATTGATGTCTGGTGTGGAGGGACGGCCAGAAGTCAAAAGGAATGCAGAGGGATTCTTTATGCTGGGCTGAGCGGCACATGGCAGGACAACTGACTCCAAGCGAGTCATCTAGAAAACTAAAAATGCCTCCCCAAATTTCCAAAACATTCTGTGGCAGGTATAATGACCATGGTTGAGAACCATTGCTCTAACACTAAATATCGGGTTGGCCAAAATGTTTGTTTGGGTTTCTTCATTGCATCGTATGGGAAAATCCAAATGAAATTTTTTGCCAATCCAATCCTTTCCAAATATTTAACAATTGAATTTGCTTGCTGTCTTTAAGTTAGTAAAATAAGGGGAAGAGTGAATACAATTCCTGGTAGGGGTCTTGCTCCTTCTGAATCACCCTCACATCAACAGTGATCCAGCTGTAGGGCAGTAGGAAGTGTCAGCCCCTTGTTTCCATCTCTGTTTTGACTTCTCATCTTGCCCAACATAGAGCTATCCACGCTTTTCTGACATGAGGCACAGGATCCCTGTGACCAGGACCCTTTCTCTTCTTCATTTCCCACCACTCCGTCCCGAATGCTCAAGCACCACTTGCTCAGGGCTGTTTGCTCCCCTCGGTTCCTCCCACCTCTGTGTCTCTCTGCATATCACCCCCTCGATCGGCCACCTGATGCGGTTGGTTAGTCCCTAGTTGTGCTTCAGGGTCTGGGTCCCAGCTCATCTCTTTGGAGAAACACCTCTTCGAGGAAGTCGAATCTGAACCATCAAACTTAGATAGAGTCCTTTCCTTGCAGTTCCATAGAATCAGGGTGATCTGCTTGTCTGTCTTGGTCACACTGTCCTGACCCCACAATCTACCACTAGATTGTAAGCTCTTTGAGGGCATGGCCATACTTATTGATCTTTGAATGTCCAGCAATAATTTGTTCAGTGACACTTTGAGTGATACTTGACACTTTGAGTGTGAGCAGGTAGACACACACACTCTAGTTCAGCGTATACAATATATATTCTGTTAAGTGATTAAAATAATTGATTCTAATATAATTTAACAAGTCATCAAAATACTTAGTGGTACCTAGCAGCAGCAGCAGCTCAATATAGGAAAAACAGCTTAGCTGTTTTATCTAAACTTGATGTATCTAATGCATTTTTGAATGGTTCCAAATATTTTGGTGGATTCATGGAAATATAGTCACATTAGAATCAGTGCTACAGCCCTAAATTTTACCCTATGATGAATTAACATTAGGATTTGGCTGTATGACAACTTAAAAATCTTCCTACCTAGTAGTAAAAATAATTCAAGGGTAGGGAGACCAAACCCAATCAGCTAAGTAGATCAAGACTAAATAATAGTTCTGCTTTTAAATTTAACTTTTAACAAAACATTAAATGTAAACAAAATTGCTTTTTTAAAATAGCCTGAGAAAAAAAAATAGCCTGTGTATCCCTCAGGTCAGTGAAATGCAGTTTCCATTAAGCAGAAATATATCAAATGCTTTTCTAGCATTCATAACATTTATCTAAAAGAAAGGAAATCAAATTGGGTTATTTTCTCTGAAATAAAACTTGGTAGAGCTTTCAACTTGTGTTATCTATTTCCTCTAAAATGTTCCCTTTCTTCCTACACAGAATAAACTGAAAAATTAAACAATGGGTACTAGAAGAAGAAGGTACCAATAATAAAGAGTTTTCTGATAGAAACTTAGGAAGTTGGACATTAGATAGCAAGAAAGCCCATTTCTTACAAGTCTCAATGAATTAACGGTTTTCAATTAAAAAGCTACTCATTATTACTATGCATTTACTATACATTACTACTATGCACTAGATTTTTCTACATCTATTCACAAGTGAATCATAAACTTGATTTTTTGGCTGATCTTTATTCAGTGATTATAAGGAAACAAATTCTGCAAATGGTTTGAGGCTGTAATCTCATTATGTCATCACAATAGCAATTTATTTACTTGAATCAGAATGACTCAAGAAGCTCTCCCCAACTTCACAGCACAAAAAAGAAAAGGAAATACTCTTTCACAAGTTGGAGTTGATAAGCTGGTTATTTAGGGGCAAACACATTTTTGATATTAAGGTAAGAAAAGGACAGATGAGGTTTTTTTCACACATGAACCAAGCCAGATACAACGTGGTGCTATGATACCAATGAAGACAGAGTAGAATTTAGATAAATTATCCCATGGCTCTAAATGGTTTATTAGAGGAACTCAGTATTTACAAATTAATTAGCATCCACTTGACACTAAAGTCAGAACTATAACAAACAATGCTCGGTTTACTTACAGAACTTTAAGACTGTGAAGGCCAGCAAATGCTCCCTTGGGAATATATGTCAGAGCGTTTCCAGCAAGACGTCTGTGGGTTTCAAGGAGAGAGGACAGAGAGTTAGTATGGCTCTCTTCTTATGGAATTCGTTTAGCTGTAAAAATGCAATATGATTATGTTCAGACCACAAATGCCAAGAGCAACTCTAGAGAACCTTGTTTTGTCATGTTTTGCAAAAAATTTCTGTAAATCTCTCATCCAAAAGCAGGCAAAAGGAGAAATATAATAAATGACCTATTTTACAATAAATCACCTAATAGCTTACACTATGTATATAAACCTCTCTATCCATTCATCTGTCAATGGACATTCGGGTTGCTTCTATGTCTTGGCTACTGTAAGTCCTGCTGCTGTGAACATAGGGATGCATGTATGTTTTTGAATTATGGTTTTCTTGGGATATATGCCCAGAAGTGGAATTGCAGGATCATATGGTAGTTCTATTTTTAATTTTTTAAGGAACTTCCATACTATTCAAAACAGAAACAGGTTCACAGATACAGAAAACAAACATGGTTACCAAAAGGTAGAGGTGAGGGGAGGGATAAATTAGTACTACTACATATAAAATAAATAATCGACAAGAACCTACTGTATGCCACAGGGAACTCCGTCACTATTTTAAAATAACCTACATGGGAAAAGAATCTGAAGAAGAACAGATATATATATATGCGTAACTGAATCACTGTGCTGTAACCTGAAACTTACACAACATTGTACATCAACTATACGCCCCCCCCCAAAAAAAAAACCTCACCTTCAAACGTTTTTTAATACAAAAGCTAGGCAAGGGAGCAGACGGGACCGTGGGCAGTGGCCGTCGGGGAGGTGGGCCATCATTACAGGCCAGACGTCAGCGGCGGGGAGACCCCTGCCGAGAGGGCCTCTCCACGGAGGGACGAGGTGGAGGGAACAGGCGTGCGGAGCCCCCGAGGAGGCAGTGCGCCCGGCGCGCCCCGGAACCTGCCAGGAGGCCGGCGTGACCGGAGCAGGCCGACCAGGGGAAGGAGGCAGCAGGCGAGGCTGCAGGGCCGTCCAGGGCCCCGCCACGGGGCTCCGGCGGCCACAGCGGGACTCCGAGCAGGGGACAGACGCGATCAGCTCTGTGTTTTAGAAGGGACCTTCTGATGGGACCCTCTCAAAGGGGGAATAGACTTTGGGGACAAAGCTAGAAACACAGGAGGCGACTAGAGCAGCTCACACAGGAGCGGCGGGTGCCGAGCGGCCACCGCGGTGGGTGGGCGGTATGGGGCAGAAAATTAGGGAAAATCTCACCTGACGAGCCGTTAGTATCAAGGCGAAATGTAGGTAGCCGACATTTCATGTTTATAGTCATATTCTATACAAGCGCATGCATTTGATTAGTTATCCAAAGTTCTATACATAATACTGAAGGACATGATTTGTGTAAGACTGAGCTTCCCAGGTGGCGCTTGTGGTAAAGAATCTGCCAGTCAGTGCGAGAGGCTTGACATTTGGGTTTGATTCCTGGGTCAGGAAGATCCCTAGGAGGAGGGGAATCCCACAAGCAACCCACTCCAGTATTTTTGCCTGGAGAATCCCGTGGACTGAGGAGCCTGGCGAGCTACAGTCCATAGCGTTGTAAGGAGCTGGACATGACTGAAGCTATTTAGCAAGCATGCACATGCTATAAAGAGTTGCTTATTGAATTAACTGACTCAGACTGGTTGACGCTCACAGGTGGCTTAACTGATCAGACTAAAACTAGCCAGGAACTGTTATTTCAGCCAAAATGTTCTTAACTATCCTGTCCATGGTCATGACTTGAATAGTACGTTTTTTGAGTTCTAGAACAGAGCCTGAAACTGGGGCCTTATCAACTCTCACTGCTGCTCTGTGATCAGGTTCTTAGCTTGATGGCTTCTGGGTCATTTGACTTTGGAAATGAAAAGGAGAAGGTAAAATTGTTCTATTTATTTATTTCATTAGTTTAAATTATTGTTAGGGTAAATACCTTTCTGTTACATTTCCTGAAATATAGCTCACTTCACATGAATTGTTTTTCTTTTCTGGGCAAGGACTTTCAGAACCTCAGACTGTATTCTGAACTAATCTGTGGAACCACTGACCTCTGTTATCAGGGGAGTCTGTCTTAAAGGAATTTATGATAGGCTATTAGCTATTTTCTGTGCTGGTAGGAGACATATCTCATTGTCAAAAACCACAACTTAAGAAATCATTGCATTCTTCCTCTCATTTCTTTACCATGAGGGGTGGTTTTAGCAATTTAAAAATGAAATACATATAAACTATAGGAGATCTTTTTTATATAAATGAATACACAAATAGTGAGAATTGCACCAAATCTTTCCTGTGAAGATTTGAACAGACATATTTTTGGGCAACAATGTTCCAGTCATAGAGACCCACATACTGTTTGGTTGGAAGGTTTAATTTTTCCCTCTGTTTCTAAAATTATTTCATAGAAATGTCTCTTTCACCTCTGTTTCTATAATAGGATACAACTTAATAGGAAAAAGAGTTTCCCTGGAAGCTCAGATGGCAATGATGGAGACCCAGGTTTAATCCCTGGGTTGGGAAGATCCCCTGGAGAAGGAAATGGCAACCCACTCCAGTACTCTTGCCTGGAAAATTCCATGGACGGAGGAATCTCATTCCATGGGATCCCAACGAGTTGGACCCGACTGAGCAACTTCACTTTAATAGGAAAAAACCTTTATATTGTTTTATATGATACAAAAATGTTTTTGTCCTTAAAGATACTTCTCCATAAAGAAGATTCACATTATCCTACCACTGTTAGTTTCACTGACTTAACTGCCATAAGAAGGGGAAAAAAATCAATACATTACAGTAGACACATTCCTCTTCAAATGTTTATTTAAAGCAGATGTTTTGAAGCAGATGTTTGGGTGCTGTAACAACCAACTAAACTAGTTTTGAGAATGTATGTTTCTTTGACCCTATATAGTAATTTAGTTTCTGAAGGAATCTAAGTTTGTTTGCTTTTGGTAGCTTCATTTTGTAAAATGGTGGGATGAGAGCAATGCAGTCAGACATGGGCTGTGATTTCTTCCCTCTGGACGCTGGTCTGGAGAGAAGAGGTGTGTGTACAAACTGGAGGGGGCACCGCGAGGGAAGGGGTGCCCGAGTCCACTCTCTGATGGGGACTCAGGAGAATGACTGTGCAGGGAACACGGGCCAACACAGGGCCCCTTGGCTGGGTAGTATTTTCAGAGGTAAGTGAATACGACAATCCTTATGATTTAAAAGAAGACATTTCAGACTACTTAGCAATTTCATTTTGGCTTTTAGGAATTACTGCTTCATTTTCCATCTTTTACAAAGTACATGAGATCTAGAAGGCATACATTCTATACATGCTAAATTAATTTGTTTCAGAAATTTGGTGAGGGCTAATTCATGCACTGGAGAAGGAAATGGCAACCCACTCCAGTGTTCTTGCCTGGAGAATCCCAGGGACGGGGGAGCCTGGTGGGCTGCCGTCTATGGGGTCGCACAGCGTTGGACGTGACTGAAGCGACTTAGCAGCAGCAGCAGCATCAGGCTTAATGGTAATAGTTCCCCTCCCACCCCATGCTCCCCACTTCCCCATTCCTAAGAGCTGCCTATTTCCAGTTTTCTGATACTATTTTCCTTCTTTGTGATTTCCAATATGACTTTTAGTGGCTCTGTTCTTTCTCAATTTCTTTTCACTCTTCTGAATAATTACAGTTCAGCTATCACTTACACATAAAATTTCTGAGGTGTCAAAATATTCCCACTTGAAAAAAAAAGTATCCTGAAACAAAGTTAGTGACTTTGGGCTCCTGTATGCAGGAGCCAAGAGTCTGGGTCACTGACGAGTGAGACACAAGTTGGGTGAAACCCAGCCCCATGTAATCCCATGATCTTGCCTCTGCTGGTAGAAGTGCATCATCACTCTAAGTCCACTTCGGCACATCCTCCTTCCTAAGATGCCCGTGCTAGTTGGAAGGGCCCAGACACTTAGAATTTAACCTTCTGGCATTCGTCTGTGGTAACATTTGCTGAAGCCTACTCAGCAAACTTGAATACAAGTATTATGACAATCTACCAACTGTTTTTCTTCCCATTGGAGAAAAAAGTATCTTAATATGCCTCAAGAAATTGCCACTTAAAAAACCTTCTCTTCCCCAATAAATTAAGCATATCTAATTGGTCAAATCCAGGCACAAATCATCCCTTCATTAACTATGTATTTATGAACTGTCCATTTTGTTTTCATTATTGTGTGTGTGCTCAGTTGTGTCTGACTCTTTGTGACCCTATGGATGGTAGCCCACCAGGCTCCTCTGTGCTTGGGATTTTCCAGGTAAGAATGCTGGAGTGGGTTTCCATTTTTTCCTCCAGGGAATCTTCCAGACCCAGGGATCGATCGTGTGTCTCCTCTGTCTTGTGCATGGCAGGTGGATTCTTTACCACTGCACCACCAGGGAAGCTCCAGTTTCCATTATTACAGGAGATGAAAAAAAACAGATTTCAAGGTTTAAGGGCTGAGGCCACTGGCCTGATAAATGAACTCTTCAGGTCCACAGGGATATCCATTTGTAGCCATGTGGCCCTATAGTTTCTGTAGCCAGAGCGTGGTGTATGCTCTTTGTGACCCCATGGACTGTAGCCCACCAGGTTCCTCTGTCCATGGAATTCCCCAGGCAAAAATGCTGGAGTGGATTGCCATTTCCTTCTCCAGGGGATCTTCCCAGTCCAGGGACTGAAATTGCATCTTTTGTGTCTCCTGCATTGGCAGGCAGATACTTTACCATTAGCACCACCTGGCATGCCCCCAACCTGAGTATGTATGTGTGTGTGCTCCGACTCTTTGTGATCCCATGGACTGTAGCCTGCCAGGCTTCTCTGTCCAATGAAGTTCAATTTTCAACTCTTTGTGAAGTATTCCTTAATTACCTCAGCCAACTTTCCTGTAGGTTATATTCTGTACGACAGTATCTATAAAGATTCATTTATGCAGTCTACCTGACTTGACTCAAGAATCTTGTCACCTGTCCAAAGCAGGGAGTGGAATCAATAATTTACTGATGGATCAATCATTTGACCTTGTTTCTAAAGACAGTTGGCTATAGTGCTAGAGTTGCTTCAGGTCTGGCGTAACTATTACAAGATGGCTGGCTAGCCATTACATAACCAGATCAGAAATAGCTGAATATTCCTTCTTCATCATGCCTCAGATTTGGAGTCAGCAGTGTATTTGAGCACTTTCATATGCCACATACAGTCTCTTAGGGCACACAAATAGTACAGACCTTTTGTAAAACTATTTATGAGTTCTAGGCACAATGTAGAGTGTGTTTACATTGTGCTAATTATTAAAAATCACATTAAAGAGGTGATAAGATTATTCCCCTTTTACAAGGCAACTGAGGCTATGAGAGGTTATTTGCTCATTCTTACATAGAAAAGTTCACACAACTTGGTTCAACCATTGCATTTTGGCTCTGACATTTGAGGTTTTAAACATGACTTTGGTTAAAAGTAGGTTGGTCTGGAGCTTGGGTTGACCAGGAGCAACCAGTCTAAAGCAAAGCACAAGGACGTGAACGGGCGCATCACTTGAGGCACTGGCCGTAGAAAACTGATGCTCCCCGTTTCTCATTCAAAGTTCTCCCATTGCCTTCTGGATCCCAATCTGCAGTCTTTTTGCTCTCACGACTAGGACTGGTTGCTTCCCTCTCTTCTTGCAAACCCCTCTTTCTTTTAAATTGAAGTATAGTTGATTTACAGAGTTGTGTTAATTTCAGGTATCCCGCAAAGTGGTTCAGTTACACACGTGTGTGTGTGTGTGTGTGTGTATATATATATGTTTGTGGTGGTTTAGTCGCTAAGTCGTGTCCGATTCTTGCAAACCCATGGATTATAGCCCATCAGGCTCCTCTGTCTGTCCATGGGATTCTCCAGGCAAGAATATTGGAGTGGATTGCCATTTCCTTCATATATATATATATATATATATATATATATATATAGGCTTCCCAGATTGCACTAGGGGTAAAGAACCTGCCTGCCAATGCAGGAAGTATAAGAGACCTGGGTTCGGTCCCTGGGTCTAGAAGATACCCTGGAGAAGGACATGGCAACCCACTCTAGTATTCTTGCCTCGAGAATCCTATGGACAGAGGAATCTGGCGGGCTACGGTCCATAGGGTCACAAATAGTCAGACATGACTGAAGCAACTTAGCGTGCATGCATATGTGTATATATGTAGCCTTTTCAGATTTTTTCCCCTTATAGATTATTACAAAATATGGAATATAGTTCCCTGTGCTATACAGTAAGACCTTGTTGTTTATCTATTTTTATATATGGTAGTATGTATCTGTTATAATCCCAGACTCCTAATTTTTATCGCTTTCTCCCCTTCTTCCCTTTTGGTGACCATAAGTTTGCCTTCTATGTCTGCGAGTCTATTTCTGTTTTGCATGTAAGTCCATTTGTATCACTTTTTAAAGATTACACATATAAATGATACGATATTATATTTGTCTTTCTCTGTGTTGGCCGCTCTTTTAATGCTCATCCTCTGAACATAGAAGTTCTTCAAGTTTCTGTCCTTGCACCTTGTCTTTTTTCCTGCTGCATTACATGGGATTGCAGAGAGCTGGACACCACTTAGTGACTGAACAACAACAGAAGTGGCACTAAAACTTTGCCATTGCCTTGCTGCTGCTGCTAAGTCGCGTCAGTTGTGTCCGACTCTGTGCGACCCCATAGACGGCAGCCCACGAGGCTCCGCCGTCCCTGGGATTCTCCAGGCAAGAACACTGGAGTGGGTTACCATTTCCTTCTCCAATGCATGAAAGTGAAACGTGAAAGCGAAGTCGCTCAGTCGGTCTGACTCCTAGCAACCCCATGGACTGCAGCCTACCAGGCTTCTCCGTCCATGGGATTTTCCAGGCAAGAGTACTGGAGTGGGGTGCCATTGCCTTCTCTGGCCATTGCCTTAGAAGTCATCAAATATTCAGATCACCAGGACCTAACTCAGGTTTAGTGAATCAGAGTTTCTGGAGGAAAATGACTCGGAAATCTGCATTTTTAAGAAGCAGCCTGGGTTATTTTAATATGGGTGGAGACCCACACTGGGAAACAAAGCCTCTACCCTCTCCCTCAAGGTCCTCATCTGCCCCAGCACCTTCCATGATCACTTCTTTATAAACAACTCTCCAGTCACCTTTGGAACAGACTCAGATGCTTCAGACTCAACTCCAACTTCGGGAGTGGCATTTCCATGTGGATGTTCTGCTAGTACCTTGCGCTTCTATACCCAGACCCAGGCAACCTCTCACCTCCAAACGCCCAGTTGTTCCCCTTGATCTCCCCGTTCCATTGACAGCGCCTCGCCCATCTCCCAGCACCTAATGTTAGAACCTCACTCAGAGTCATTTCTCACCTTCAGACCTCCTTTCAGTCCCTGCATCCAGTCAGTGATGAGTGCCTGGCTCTTCCTGAAGTTGTAAAGCTTCAGCATATCCCAGTGGGTCTTAGGTCCCGAGACAGCTTTAAAAAAATGATGTCAGTGTCTCCACTGAGACCCATCGATCTCTGGGAATATGCCCTGGTAATTAGTAGTTTTAAAAATGCTCTGGGTGTTTCTAATGTCTGTGCAAGGAAAGAAACTCTGAAATAGTCCTTAGAGTTTTAGATTGATAAGATCACCTAGAGACCGTCATGGTCTCCATCCTGAGAGACATGATTCATTTGTCAATTATTGGGAGAGCCAGGAGGGGTGATTAGTTAACCAATTTGAACAGTAATCCAGGGGAGAGAGTAAGAACCTAACGTAGGTGGCGATGAAACAGAGTGAACAAATGAGAAGGACAACATGGAATTATGAGCTTCAGGACTTGGAAACTGACTGATACAGGAAGTGAGAAAGAATGACAGGTGCAAAGCAGTGACAGCCACACTGATCACAACTTTGGACAATAAGATGCTGATGGCGAGAAGGAAAGGCAGAAAAACAGCTGGTTGTGGGGGGTGGTGTGTGTGTGCATGAATGAATCTGGTTCTACACTTGCTGAGTTTTAAGGCATTGGTGGGGCAGGTGGAGGTCTCACTTGGGAAGTGGAGGATTCTCAAAGTGTGGTCCCTAGATTCACAGTATTGGTATAGCCTGGGAATTTGTTATAAATGTAAATTCTTGACATCTTCTCCTTCTATCTTCAGCCTTCTGAAGAAACTGTGGTGGGGCCCAGCAACGTGTGCTCTCACCAGCACTGTAGGCAATTCTGATGTCACTGCTGGCCTAGGGTAGCAGTCCTTAAACTTCCTCATGCTTCAGAATCACCCAGGGAGCTTGTTAAAGGCACGGTCCTGAGTTCAGAGTTCCTGGTTCACTAGGTTGGGGCAGGCCACACAGGTTGGGGTTTGCATTGCTCACAAGCTCACATATGGTGCCAGTGCTGCTGGTATAGGGACCACACTTTGAGAACCACTCAAAGACAAAAGAGATCTGAACTAGAAACATGGATTTGGGTATCATCTACATAATGGAGGTAGTCCAAATCTTGGGTTTCTTTCTCAGACAACTGCAGCTATCTCCAAATGAGTCTGCAGCCTTCTAACAGGTTTCTCTGCTTCTGTAATTCCTCAATGTATTTTGCATACAGAAATCAGAGACATTGTTATTAATCTTAAACCCTATCTGCACACAATCCTCCACAGACTTCCCATTGCTCTTATTTGAATTCTATACACAGCCTGATTGGTCCTGCATGGTCTGGCCTCTGTCTTCCTCTTCAACCTCATCCCCTGTCACCTCCCCTCTGTCTCATTCTATTCTGGCCACACTGATCTTTCAGATCCACAAACATGTCACAGTCTTTCCTACCTCAGGCTCTGTTCACCCTATTTTCCTACTAGAAACATTCTATCCCAGGTCCTCAGACCACCGACTCACCCGAGCCCTCCTGATCTCAGTTCAGATGTCACTTTCTTTGAGACCCTTTCCTTCTTTGTTATCCCTTGTTATTTACTCTCTACATAGTTAACCGTGTTCTGTTCTTTATCTCTCCTGTCACAATCGGCAAGTGTCGTATGTGCTTGTTTGCTTGCTTATTATTTACCTCCCTCTCTAGATTATGAGCTCCCCTGGGTGAGGACTTGCTGACTACATGAAATGTAGCAAATCATATTCAGTCTTAGGTTCCCATTGGCTCAATAAACACATGTTGACTGAATGAAGAAAACTGAGAAAGGAGGCAACAAAAATAAGTGCAGAAATCTAAGGAATGTCTATATTTCACAGGCATTGTGGGTGGGGGAGAAAAGAAGGCTACGGAAAAAAAGAAAGCAGAGAGGTAGGACACTTGAAGAACAGTGCCCTAGAACTAAAGAACACACAATGATGAACAATACAATAATTGAAGTCAAAAATACACTAGAAGGAATCAATAATAGAACAACTGAGGCAGAAGATCAAATGAGTGAGCTGGAAGATAGAATGGTGGAAATAACTGCCAAGAAGTAGAATAAAAACAAAAGAATGAAAAGAATTGAGGACAGTCTCAGAGGCCTCTGGGACAACATTAGATGCACTAATCTTCAAATTATAGGGGGCTCCAGAAGACCAGAAAGAGTCCAGAAAAAAATATTTGAAAAGATTATAGGTGAAAACCTCCCTAATATGGGAAGGGAACAGTGTCCTAATTGCCAAAACAATGGTCTATATACATACACACACATATATATTTACACATGGACAGACATCTAAATGTCTGTACTCATCTATATGAATAGAAGTTTGGAAGAGAATAAAATAATGCTAGACAAAAAAAGAGATTCAAAGAAGCAGCACTTGTTTTTTCTTTCATTAGTTATCTTTTAAAATCTTAAAATTTTTTAATATAATTGTTAAAGATAAAGGTAAAAAGGCAGTATTTGTAATCAATTTCTATGAAGAGGAGAGATGGAACATTATGATAAGGCTAAGGGTCAGGAAGATTATTTATAGGCAAGGCAGTGTTTTCACTTTACTAACACAATTCAATAGGTGAATTAGAGTTTACCCAAATTCTCTCATCAACCATTCATTTGATCCTCAAACAAATATCTCAAAAAGCAGGCAGGACAGCTCTCACTATTTTCAGCAATGTGATGATAACAAGTAGAAATAACAAGCATAGACTGTGCTTTCAGGAAGTTTGGTGGTATTTCTCATTACTAATTTCATCTGAAATAATGGATATCTACTATTTATATGGAGATTCTTCAAGGCCAACCATAATATGAGCAAACAGTTCCAGGGAACAATAGTAACTTAAAAACAAACATTCCTAGAGTATCTCAGGTTTCTTTCCTAAATTGAGTATTTGATTCCAATAGTATTCAAATCTGGGAAGATTTTAAATAGCACTTGGAAACAAAGGCCTTTAACTTAGACTGTTTAAAATGGTAACAATCCATTTTTCCTTCTGCTTTAATCAAGCTACTGATCTAAGTTTAAAGGAAGGTGTACATGTCAGCATTAGGCACAATCTGTTAGTTTCTAAAATCTGAACCACACTCTGGTGGACCAAATGCAGGATCTATTATTTGTCCAAAGAGCAAGGAACAGAACTGGGAGAGAGACACTGGAGAGAAATGCAACTATTGCTCAGGATGTTCAAATTTGGCAAAAAACTATCTGTTTTGATTGTCTACATCCATTAAACCTCATAGTTAGAAAGCGTTTCCTTCACAAATCCTGAATCCCTGGGATTACTGCAAAATCAAGCTCATGAATTAGGAAAGAAGGGAGGGAGAATTTTCTTAAAAGTGTTTTCATTTCAGGAACATAACTCAATATGTAATTTATAGTTTACCACAGTTCCTTCATCATCATTTCATTTGGTCCTCAGAATCTCAAAACACAGGCAAAGGCTGCTCTCACTGTACTTTCCTGAGGCCCAGGAGGTCAGGTGGGTTGTCAGGTAGTAAGGGGCCAAGTCAGGACGGGTGTCGGGGCTTGCTTCTCCCTCTAGGTGCTGTCTTCTCCTCTCAACACCGCATGGGCTGGCCACACACAGATTTTTTTTTTTTTTTTTTTTAAGAAAAAGGCTTTCTTTCTTCCTTGTGCTATCATGTTGCAATAGCAGGGCGTTTGACCTTGCATGTCTAGTGACCTTGCAGATTCATAAAACATAAATAATGAATAATAAACAAGACTTAAATGTACCAACATATGAGCCTGTGACACGGGTAGTAAGTATTCCAGAATGTCAGGTGGAAGAGAAAGAGAGTTGTGATGACGTTAATTCCTCTTAAATATTTGCTCCACATAGTCACTTTCTCCAGAGTTACAATACTTTAAAAATATGTTAGTGATACCTCTGGAGTTTTATTGATTCTTAGAGGATTTTAAAATATGGCACCAGTGGTAGATGAGAGATAAACCATGACTGTCTACACCGTTTATAACATAGTTAGATGGAGCATATCAGGGAGATAATAATTAGGCAGTTAGAGCTAAGGGCAAGGGTGGTAACTTCACTATCAATAGTGATTTTTTAAAATAATTTGAGTTTTGTAGTGGGAATTTTATTCATGTTATTATTTTATTTATTTATTATATTATTGGGGCTTCTCTGATGGCTCAGATGGTAAAGAATCTACCTGCAATGCAGGAACCCTGGCTTTGATCCCTGGGTTGGGAAGATCCCCGGGAGAAGGAAATAGCAATCCACTCCAGTATTCTTGCCTGAAAATCCCATGGACAGAGGAGCCTGGTGGGCTACAGTCCATGGGGTCACAAAGAATTGGATACAACTGCATGACTAACACTTTCATTATATTATTAATATAATATTCTCAATTATTAACTTAGAATATCAGTAGCAGTTTTGAATGAATGTATAAAGAATAAAGCATAGAGATGAACTGAGTAAATTGAATGAAAGAATACTTTCAGAACAGCTTAACATTTTAACAGTTTGCCACAACAAAAGATACACACACACAACCACAATGACAGACACCTAAACGACACTTAGGTATCTAAATGACATTTAGGTATCTAGCTGTGTGGATGGTAATTTATTAGTTCAAGCAGAATACTATGTAAAACATGCTGCTTAAATATATGTATGCATATATAAAAACAATAACTAAGGTTTTGTTCCTGTTGAGTAATGTGAAATTGGTGAAATTCTGCTCCTGAAATACTTTTTTCAAAGCCAGTATTTGAGGATATTGAATGAATAACCTGAATATCCAATCTCTCCCTGATGGAGAGGCAGATCTTACTTGCTTTCTGTCTCATTCTTTCTTTTTCAGGCCCTCACATATACCCAGACACAAACAGATGAACACACCTATCATTATGAAACTCGGTTTAACAGCAGTTTAAAGTGTTCAGCTGTTTAAACCACTGTACTAAGTACTATCAGGGAAAAGAAATGCACAGATGAATCACACACAATTCCACAGCCTTCTGCTTTCCTAGTATGGCTTTGAAAGTGAGTTTGAATCTTAGTTCTGATACATACTCCATTATCTTGGGTAAGTTCCTGTTTTCTCTGTACTCTAAAAAAAAATCTTGAACTGAGAACAATAATGATATCTACTTTTACAGGGTTGTTAAAAGAGCTTAGTGGGATGACGTGTAAAAGATTTTGATCAGTGTCTGTCACAGAGTAAGCTATTATTGTTGTCATTATGTTATTATATAAAAAATATTACACTCTACAAGAGAATATATACTTAACCACAGCTAAGTCTAATAGAAATAATCAGCACATAACAAAAGCATAATCAAAATGCTCTGCTCCATGGGTGTGTGTATGTGTGTGTGTGTAAACCCACAGTACCCTCAAGTTAGCCTTGGGAGAAAAGGAATAAACCAGCAGAGTTAATCATTTTTCCAGGTTCTGTAAATACTATCCGCTTTTGCTACTAAATGAATAATGATATCTTCAAAACATCATTTAACTGGAGCATGGAATTATATATGGGAAACTGATCTTGCTTTTAAATTCAGCAAGCTGGCCAGCTCAGCAAAGAGAATTTCTGAACAGGAGAAAATGGGATGAATAGTCTTTGAAGGAGCTCCTCTACTTCTGAAATTCTATGATTCCATAATCAAGATACTTGATGGAGTTTCCAGAGACATAAAAAAAGACAATTCAGAAAAACAGCCTTTTCAATTGTAGTTCCTTCTCCCTTTTACCATATCCCCCCCATTTTTTTCTCGACTATCTTTTGAAGAACTGGTCTTAGATGAGAAATAACATTTACCACATTAAGAAAGGGGGCTTCCCTGGTGGCTCAGCAGTAAAGAATCTGCCTGCAATGCAGGAGACGTGGATTGGATCCCCAAGTCAGGAAGATTCCCTGGAGAAGGACATGGCAAGCCACTCCAGTATCTTGCCTGGAGAATCCCACGGACAGAGGAGCCTGGCAGGCTAAGTCCACAGGGTTGCAAAGAGTCGGACCCAACGGAAGCAACCGAGCATGCAGCATGCATGAAGAAAGAGGACTTATTCTGAGTGAGCTGGCTCATCAAGGGAAGGACTCTACTAAGTTCTTGGGGAAGTGGATTATTTACTGATTTGGCTTGTGGTCTAAAGTTGAGGTGTGTGCTGAGGGAGAATGGAAGCCTTTTGCCATTGCATATTATGAAGCAATTAAAGAGAAAAGCACTGGGAATGCATATTTTAGAAATATAGGGATAAACAAGACTAAGTATTGCATGTAAATTATGGTGATGGAGAGCAGATGAAAAGAATGTAAATAAGAAAAAAAGGCTGATGTTTGAAATTTACTAAAACTCTAAAAATAATGGCTAATGTCAACTAAATCTGTTACTTTTTTTTAACGTGGTGAACAAGCAGCTTCTTTTACACGTTTTGCTTTCTCATTAGTTCATTCATTCAATCATCAAAAATGTATTGATTATTCGTTACATACCAGCAAACAAAGAATAGGACAGATATGGTCCCAGTCCTGATGAGTGTTAATTTTTTAGTAACAGAAATGGCCAGAGAGAAAATAGTAGCAGAAAAAGAAGAGCCTGGATAACCCAAAGTGAAAATCCATTTTCTGAATAATAAAAACTTGCTGTACAATCTAATAATCTAAGCGTCCCCACCATACCCCTCGATAACAATCAGGGCACATTCAGTTGATTTCAGTAGTAAAACAATAGCATTTGTGAAAAAGGTAATGCCATCAAAAATACATACAGATCCAGCTCTAAAGGGGAGAAATCCGAGAATACTATCCTCTTGGAAAAATATGATCGATGTACTGTAATCTAGTTGTGATGGATGGTTCTTCAACCTCCCAAGGTGGATGGTGTGGTGCATCAACAATTTAAATTACTCCTCAAATTGGACCCTGACTAGGAATTATAAAGGAAGTATTTTCAAAAGAGGCCACTGACTAAACAATTCCTTTAATCAACAGTCAGAGGATTTATTTAGCTGATGGTGCCAAACTTTCTTCATGAAGACTACAATGGTACATCCCCCCTAGTTCCTGCCCCTCAAAAGGGTAAGAGGATCAAAAGAATTTTTAAATGCAGATTTTGGTTTATAGAGTTCTTTTTCATCTTCTGGAAAGTGATTACCAGACTTAATCAAGATTCCTCTGTGTATCATTAGCTAATTTTAGCTCTCTCCTTTTTTTTTTTTTTTTTTGTTTTAAAAAAAAAGAATTTTATTTTTTTTTAACAATGAGTTTGGGAAAGACCACTTTTAAGTTCTCTGTGAATTTCATATTTTTCTGTTCAAGCCTTCAGGGAAGCTAAACTTAAAAGTAGAAAAATAGTAATTAAAAGTGATTAGAACAAGAAGTTTTGGTGCTATGAGATGAGGACTCAATTCTCCCTGTCATAAGCTGAACCAAGAGGCAGGTTTTGGTTTTGATTATAGCTTCACTTGCTATTTTAATAAACATGAACCAGTATTCAAACTTTTAATATCCTGCTGCTTAACTCTTTCCAAAGAGCCATCCAGCTCTTTTAAACAGCCTTTGTTTTAGAATTTTAATTTGTCTGGCTCAGTGTCACCTTAGAAAGCTGTAGCCTTATGGTAAACTCCTTTATAAGTTGATTTCCAGAATCCTAAGCGATTCTTTTCCCCTCCCAACTAAGTGTTTCCTCATGGGCCAAAGTCGGTGGTGCTGACAGCTTGCTTGCTTTGTTTTATCTGGTTCCCAGAGTAAATACGAGAGACAAATATGAGAACATGTCCAGCGGTGACTGGACGCACCACGACTCTTGGTGATACTTACAGCTCCTCCAGGAAGCGAAGGCTGTGGAGCGGGCTCGGGGGCAGCTGACTGATGTTGTTCATACTGAGGTCCCTGAGGGGAAAAGAGGCAGCACGTGAGGAGCAGCGTTCGCCACCACAGGGAGATCCAGCTCTTCAGCTCACACATTTTCAAGCCAGACAGCCAAAGGAACTCGTTCTTCTGCCTGACAAATGAATTGCTCTTTTGCATCTTAAATAGATTCCTTCCTCCCACATCCCCTCAACATCATGGACCTTCAAATCAGAGACCCTAGGAGGAGCTTATACGGAATTCAACACGATTCAGACCATTCGTGGGCATGGTTGTAATTCTTCACATTTAAAATGACCCGAGGAGCACCGAAGAGGGAGCAGACATAACTCAACCCTAGATGTAACTCAATGTCGGGGCCTGCTTTACATTTTGTGACAAAGAAAAATGTCTTCACCATGCAACTTTGAAGTCCTGTTTCTCTGGGACTATAAGCACCTTTTAAAAACAAATGTTTTGATTCAAAGAAGCTTAAAACAAAATAAAACAAGACAAAAAGCCTATCCCCTCCTTCGAACGTGTTCCTTTTGCAGGTTCTCAGATTGCATTAAATAAGTGAAATGAACCATAAAACAAGGGTGTAATGCGATCCTGCTCTGGAGCACACTTCCTGCTGGGTCTGCACAGTAGTTCCTGGCACAGGAAGCAAGAAGCCACTTTGGGCGGAACTCAATCAATTTTTGTTTTAAGTGAAACTCCGTGTAATTAGATTTTATTCCATTTTTACTTTGCTATTTCTTTACTCTCTTTCACATAATCCCACAGCATCGCTGGCATATGCCATCTGCATCTCAGAGGCCAAAAGATCAACTGCTAGACAGAGTCTACTCAAGACCAGCTAAGACTACAAAACAGTCAGCTGAAGGTAGACTTAAACAATGACTTGCTCTAAAGAACAGACTTTTGGACTCAGTGGGAGAAGGTGAGGATAGGACGATTTGAGAGAGTCTCACTGAAACATATACAGTACCATATATAAAATCGGTAGCCAGTGGGAGTTTGATGTAGGATGCAGGGCATCCAGAGCCGGTGGGCCGTTCAGGATGGAGCGGACACCTATGGAGTCATACTGATGAGTGCCAAGAACCACCTCGGTATGGTGATTATCCTCCAATTAAAAAATATATATAAATTGAATTTTTAAAAAATGACTTATTCAAACCTGATTGAGAACTAACACCGTTATTGTCTCAGAGCAGGTCTACAGCATAAAGTTTATCTTGAGATAAAAATAAAGAGCTTCTTTTTATTATTTAAAAAATTGTTTCATTGACATATAACATTGTATTCATTTTAGTATACAACATCATGATATATGCATATATTGTGAAATGATTACCACAGTAAGTTAGTGGACATTTATCACCAGAGTTACAAAAATTTTTTTCTTGTGGTGAGAATTTTTCAGCTCTATTCTCTTAGCAACTTTCAAATATTTGTTATACAAGTATTATAACTGCAACCACTATGCTGTACATTATATCCCCAGGACTTATTTCTCTGGAAATTTGTATCTTTTGACCACCTATGCCAATTTCACCCAGGAGCTTTTAAAAAAAATCTGAGTTATTTTTGTTACTGAAGAGACCACACCTGTTGCACCTAACCAGCAGGTTTCAGTATTGATAGCTTGATGCCTTTATCAAATATTAACTTTTAATCAGGGATGCCAAGAATTAAAGGATCATTCACTCTGTGCCTTTAAAAAATCATGAGTATATACGGGGACTGTAAAATATTTTGCTAAATGTTTCAGAATATGGCAAAACCCCCAGAATTATTAATTTTAATATGCTAATAACAATGCAGTAGCCAAGTAAGACGCTATATTCTCAAGCAAAACTGAACAATGCTAAAAATATAGACTAAAAATTTATGTTGCCCCTATATTCAGAATCTGAATATTTTTCCTGACATTGTTTAGATAAGAGAGGCAAGTAACTGATTAGCAATTTTAGTTCCCAGTGCGGATATTTCTCTGAAGTAGCAAGGTTGTTGAGTTCACTGAATAGGCATGTATTAACCTAACCAATACAGTTTCTGAATTCCTTACAATGACTCTATAATCTCTGCAAAGGCTTGCTAGTTCTCAGGGATATTCACTTACTTTTAGCTGACATCCCACTTATTTCCTAAAAGGATCGGGTGATTTGCTTTCCGAGCATGTTTATTAGTAACTTAGCTCCAACCAGTCTCCAGAAGCTGGTGTGGATGGCAGTGACATTCCTCTCCTTTCGTATTTCCTTGTGTGATGTGCAGATCGGTTAGGGACAAACGTCGAGCCTGTCTATGTGCAGGAAGCTCTAACTAGAACAAGGACATTTACATATTAAGGAGATTCATCAGCACTCCACAGTATTTTACTATGTATTACCCTATTTCAGGCGCCTGAAAGTGAAGCTTGCATCAGTGTTCATGCTCAGGGTTCCTCCCGGGGCAGTTTTCAGGGCGGAGCGGCAGAGTGCAGGCGTAGTTAAGAGGCCAGGTTCTCGGGTTGCATCCTGCCTTCCCTGCGCGCTAGCTGCACGGTCTTGAGGAAATGAACCTCCCTGAGCAGGCTTCCTTGTATTTAAACCAGGGTGCCCCACACTGCTTCCCAGATGTCTCAGTGGTAAAGAATACCAATGCCAACGTCTGAGACGCGGGTTCGATCCTTCGGTCAGGAAGATCCCCTGGAAGAGGAAATGGAAACCCACTCCAGTTTTCCTGCCTGAAAAGTTCCACAGAGAGGAGGAGCCCGGCGGACTGAGGTCCATGGAGTCGTAAAAGAGACAGACACGAGTGAGCACGCACTCACGTCCCTACATTAACGGTTTCATACCCAAGGAAAGCTGTTTCTCGTCAGGAGGGAGAATGACTGAATTTGCTTCTTGGGAAGGCGAGTACCCCATCTCCCAACAGGAGCTAATCACTTCTAACTGCTACCTGACATTGTGGTTCAGAAAAGGAGCTCATAACAGTTGGCCCTCCATATCTGTGGGTTTCGCAGGGGCAAATTCGGAGGGCCAACGGTTTTCATTGGACCAAACCCTTTAAGAAACTCGAGCATCCTCGGATTTTGGCATCTGCAGGGGCCCTGGGACCAATCCTCTGAGCCTACTCAGCAACCGCTGTATTGCTAAAACAACTCTTTGCCATGTGTTTTCTAATACAGGTTGTTTTCCTTTAAAGAGCCGCTAACAATGCAGATAAACCTATAGCAGAAAAAATAATGATTCAGAGTAAAATGAAATAGGTCTCTAAAATATACATTCAAAGCAGGTAGGGTAAAAATGAGCTTGTCAGCATTCACCTTTTCTGTGTGCAACTTTTGCCTTGATGTTCAAATATAATACTGGTCTAACTGAGTGCTTCCAAGCTATCCATGGTAAAAGACCAACTTAAAAAAGTTCTAGTTTACTGTGGATTTATATCTTTAGAAAATATTGTAAAATTACTTACCAGAGAAGTCAAATAGAAACACAAAGACACACAAAATACAAGCCTCAATATTTTGTTATGCGACTTGACAGAGATTATGCAATTACTGTGAGCATTTCTAAACCTTTACTCTCAAATCCTTATCTGTTGCGGATTGGTAAAAAAATAACCCTGTTCTGGGTTAGGGCCTTAGACCTGTCCTTTTGGTGAGTAATGCTGTGCTTTCCTTCATGTCAAGAAGGGCACGGCTTAAATGACTTTTAGCCTGTTCAAGTTAGAGTAAAACATAATAGAATGAGAATGTTTGGCTGCTAGAGAAGGCTTGCACTCACCAGGGCGTGGACACCTGTTTGTAAGGGAAGAAAATGACATTTATAGAGGTGACAGTTCTCCAAGTCACATTGCAGAACTTAGTGGGAAAGCCCCTGGGTTGAAGATTAGATCGATACTTGCCCTAGGATTTTTGATTTTCCTTTCTTCCTACAAACTTTCCTCTCTATACAGAAATATCCTCTCTCTTACTCTTAAATTATTTTCAAACTCTTCCTTTTATTTTTCTATAGTATCTAGTTTTTCTGACTCACATGAAATACATACAACCATAGAAGAATGAAGAGTTCTTAAAAGTTTCTCTGTGTCCTTTATCTGTGTTTGTATCTGTCCCCTTTTAAACTATCATTAAAAAGCCCCTGTTTTATAGCACATTTGGCCCACAGTTTAGTTTCCTAAAATCAGTGAAGCAATGTAATTCATTTCTTTACTTTTTTCCATCTTTTGCCAAGATGTTGGAGTGAATTTTGTTTTTTTATTTTTATTTTACTTTATTTTTTTTGGAGTGAATTTTGAAGAACTGATCACTAGGTAGAAAGATTTCATCAGAAATGGAGGAGTCATCGCCACAATGACAATTGTCAAATATGTTAAACTATTCTGCCCTGCCGCTGACCCAGGTCTTGTCTATGCTGTGTTAGTGACCGTATCTAGATATCTAGAAGAGGATTCGCAGAGTTCCATGAGAGTAGCTGA
Organism: Odocoileus virginianus; assembly: GCF_023699985.2. Lineage (NCBI taxonomy): Eukaryota > Metazoa > Chordata > Mammalia > Artiodactyla > Cervidae > Odocoileus > Odocoileus virginianus. The sequence goes on along the minus strand of NC_069697.1, from coordinate 771,258 downwards.
CTATATATTGGAATCATCACAGGAGCTTTAAAAAATATGGATGCCTGGATCCTATCCCCTGAGTTTCTGAGTCAGCTGGTCCAGTATGGGCATTGGGATTTTAAAAAGCTTCTCAGGTTATTTGAATATTCAGTCAAGGCGGTGAACATTGCTTAGGAGTAACTCTTTCTAAATTTCTAGATGGGTACTCTCAGTTCTACAACTTACTCAAAATTTAGTAGGCTTACTGAAGGTACAGTTTCCTCTGTAGAGTTCCACCTAAGCAGATAGTATCTTTCTCTTGAAAATGTCCTTGTTGCTTGCAACTTTATTATTTTTTCTTCATTTGACAAACTATTAATTGAGCATTAGGGCTTCTCAGGTAAAGAATTAGGTAAAGCATTAGGGCTTCTCAGTGATAAAGAATTTGCCTGCTGATTCAGGAGATGCAAGAGACAGATTTGATCCCTGGATCAAGAAGACCCCCTGGAGTAGGAAATGGCAATCCACTCCAGCATTCTTGCCTTGAAAATTCCATGGACAGAGGAACCTGGTGGGCTACAATCCATGGGGTTGCAGAGTCAGACACGACTGAGTGACTTAAACATGCACACAAAATTGAGCAATCACTGTGGTCAGGTCTGGGAACATAGTGGAGAATAAATTCGAGTCTTTCCCCTTCTCTGCTGTCTCTAAGTTTGTTGTTCAGTAGCCAGGTTGTGTCCAACTCTCTGCAACCCCATGAACTGCAGCATGCCAGGCTTCCCTGTCCTTCACTCTCTCCCTGAGTTTGCTCAAACTCATTTCCACTGAGTCAGTAATGCCATTCAGCCATCTTATCCTCTAGCATCCTCTTCACTTGCCCTCACCCAGCATCAGGGTCTTTTCCAGTGAGTTTGCTCATTGCATCAGGTGACCAAAGTATTGGAGCTTCAGCTTCAGTCCTTCCAATGAATATTCAGGGTTGATTTCTTTTAGGATGGACTGGTTTGATCTCCTCACAGTCTAAGGGACTCTCAAGAGTCTTCACCAACACCACAGTTCAAAAGCATCAATTCTTCAGCACTCAGTCTTCTTTAAGGTCCAACTCTCACATCCGTACATGACTACTGGAAAAACCACAGCTTTGACTATATGGACCTTTCTTGGTAAAATGATGTCTCTGCTCTTTAACATGCTGTCTAGGTTTATCACATTTTTTCTTCCAAGGAGCAAATGTCTTTTGATTTCATGACTGCAGTCACCGTCCGCAGTGATTTTGGAGCCCAAGAAAAGAAAATATGTCACTGTTTTCCCTTTTTCTTCTATTTGCCATGAAGTGTTGGGACAAGATGCCATGATCTTGGTTTTCTGAATGTTGTGTTTTAAGCCAGTTTTTTCACTCTCCTCTTTCACCTTCATCAAGGGGCTCTTTAGTTCCTCTTCACTCTCTGCCATTAAAATGGTATCATCTGCATATCTGAGGTAAGATATCTAAGGTACTCAAAGTTAATTCTGCTACAAAGCTTGCTTCTGGATCTAGCCTCACTTCTCTCTCTGCTCTATCTTTGGTCAGGTCCCTGGCCTGGTGATAACTGTCATGTTCTCCTGTGTACTGTGTCTCCTTCTTCTAGGTCATCTACAACAGGGCCAAAGAGGTCACCCACACCAGGGCCAGAGAGGTCACCCTGAAAAGTCCATCCAAGCATGTCACTCCATTCAGCCGCTGCTAACCAATGAGAAAGGCACCCCCTGGGATGATTTGGAGAAGTGTGTCCCCTCTAGGAGGGGAGGGTGGTAAATTAAAGAAAAGATCATTTTCCTCCTTCTGAAGTAGCTACAGAGTGGGCTGCCTGGCTTGCAAAGAGAGCTTGGCTTGGAGTTCAACCCCCGTTGGATAGTCCCTGTGCTGGGCATGACCTGCACAACCATAGCCAGCTTAGACAGCCCTGTCTGAGAACTTGGACTGACTCCAGGCTGCTTAGAGGAGCCAGTGTCCCAACTTTCTTAGGTCTAAAGCGCGTTTCTACCTTGATCTCATGCTACTTTATGTAACATGTGTTCCAGTTACACTGAAATTCTCTCTGTTCCTCTTTGCTTTTGTCTTTGCACATGTGATTCTTTTTCCTTCAAATGCATTACCCTATTTCCAAATAACTACTCTTGTCTTAATAGATGCCTGTGTTTCAGACATAACCTCTTCTCTTTCGAGCTTCATTGTTCTCTATTTCAACCTCTAGTCCTTTGATACTTCCAAGATCAAAGCCGTGTCTTAGCCTAAGATCACACTTCGATCTCCTGGATCACTATCTCACCATCACTCTCCACCGTCTTTTGTTTCACACTACTGGCAAAACCCCAGCTCTGGGAGAACACCATAATTCATCCTCTCTGCTACTATCTCAGTGCACTGAGAGCTACTAGAAAAGGAAAACTCACAAACGTGCAGATTAGTTACTATAAATTCATGGTCTTTGTGGGCTCTCAACACTGCTGCACAGTCCTGCTATTTGCTATGGCTCAATTTACTCCTGTGGGGACTGCTGCCAACCTTCCCTGCTGGCCTCAAACCTCCTGATCAACAACCACTCCCATCACGGGCACTGTCCCTCTGACTTCATGGAAATAACTGGGATTCTTTAGACCCAACATGAAATCGGCCAAATTTTTTTGTTCTCTCTTGTCCCCTGCTTATGATACCCACACTTTTCTCTCACTCATGGATGCCACCCTCCTCCCTGAGGACGCTACAGCACATTATTTCAGAACAGTTCCTTTTATTTCCTGCATTTTCAGCTTCTTTCTCTTCCCTTCCAATGTATAAACACAGTCAAATCCTTTCTATGACTAAAGCAAACAAGGAAACCCAGATCTTTGGCTCCTGTCTTCCTCTACCTGCTACCCAATCTTGCTCATTCCTTTAGGGCTGTTTCTTGTCACTAATTGCCTCCTATTCCCTTTCCCGCTCACCACACACAGGCTTCCATCCTTGCACTCCAATGAAACTGCTCCCACCACAGAAACAAGTGACCTCCATGCTGTCAAATCTGACGGGCACATGACTGCCGGAACCTTTCCCCCGCACCAGACTCTCTTTCTGGAAGCTCTATACTCTACAGCTTCCAAGGCATCATTCTCTCAGGATTCTGTTCATACTCTCCCAGCTTCCTGCTTCATAGACTCTTTGAGGCATTGTCTTCTATTTACCCCTTAAGTGGCAGGGTTCCCTGGAGCTCTACCCTGGGCCTAGTGTTCTGCAATCCCTACCCTTTCTTCTTGCTGACTGGTATTTACTCTCATCAGTCCTGAATATTCATTGGAAGGACTGATGCTGAAGCTGAAACTCCAATAATTTGGCCACCTTATGTGTAGAACTGATTCACTGGAAAAGACCCTGATGCTGGGAAAGATTGAAGGTGGGATGAGAAGGGGACGACAGAGGATGAGATGGCTGGGTAGCATCACCAACTCGATGGACATGGGTTTGGGTAGACTCCAGGAGTTGGTGATGGACAGGGAGGCCTGGCGTGCTGCGATTCATGGGGTCGCAAAGAGTCAGACACGATTGAGCAACTGAACTGAACTGAACTGAATTTACTCTCATGAGTTTAAGTATTACTTAGATGCCCATAACCCTCCAAAGCCATATTCTTCCTCTTCATCTCTTTCCTTCAGAATCATATATCTAATTTCCTTCTGGATATTCCATTTAGCAATGGAATGCACCATGTCTAAAATGGAAATAACTATTTTCTATTCCAAACTCATTTTTCCCCACTGTGGGGCCAGTTTCTAGCTAATACCACCACCATATTCCTGTCAAATAGTCCAAATATTAGACACTATTCAAGCCTTGCCATTTTCTTAATTCTCTCTGCCTATTCCTTTTTCTCTCTTCCAACTCTGCCCTTAGTATCTCAGAGCCAGTCATCTGAAACTGTCTCCTAACTCCATGGGAGCCTGCTTCTAGAAGATTCCTATTTCTTATTCCTTGAGACCCAACCTCCAAATGATAACTAGAGTGAACTCTCTAAGAATGCAGAATTAGCCACCCTTCTTAAAACTTTTCAATTTCCCTCTCACCTTCCAAATGAGATCCAGTTTTGTAGCACATCTACCCTTTGTTACTTGGGCATATTGATTATAATTTATCCTTCAAGACTCAGGTTGAGTAGATGTCATCTCCTCCAGGAGATCTACCTCAGCTCTGAGATTAGTGTAAGTGATCTGCTCTCTGTCATCCTATATCACCCTCACACATTTAACGAGATCATAGTGGAGTGCTATGATTACATGTTGACCTTCTGCAGTAGGCTGTATTCCTCATGATCAGCAGCCATTATTTTTATCACAGTCCTTCTAATGTCTAGCCCAGTATTTCCATGTAGAAAGCACTCAGTGAATGTTGAATTGAACCCTCTTGTATTGCATCTGTCTTATGAGTGAGCAGATGATCTTCCCCATCTATTAAAATCAAGTTTCTCATCAAAAGAATACAGATCTCCTAAGTGTGAGCTATGTAATCCTTCTGGTATAAAACACTTTTGGAAACAAAACCCACTTTGTGTTGTGCCCCATCTTCACAATGATTTTTGCTCATAATTAGGGTTGTGGTTTCCCTTTTCAGTCGGTCCTCTGTGTTTTCTGTCCTAGGGATTCCTCAGAGACGCTCACACACTGAAGGTCCCCTTCTCTCATGCTCAGGCACCTTTACGCTGATGCCTCTCGTCCCCTCCTCTTTCTCTCCTTCTGCCCGCCCTCTCCCCACGCTTTTCCTCCTCCTTCCTCTCCCCCTCCTCTTCTTCCTTCAACTTTTCCTTTTCTCCTGAAAAATATTTTCTTATCATTTGTATGGATTCATTGTGGGATGCATGACTATAGCAGGTACCTAGTCCACCATCTTAAAATCCAGGCACACTGTCTCTATTTGAGACCTGATACATGAACCAGTGAACACAGAGGTCATTCCTTGTAGTGTGACTATTAAACAAAGAAGAAAACGACAACACATGGTTCTTTAATCTCTGCCACACTTGAAGACAAGTATTTTCTTCTTTAGCAGAACCACACAATTCCTATTTCTTCTAATGACAATCATATTAAATTTGCTTTGGGAGATCCAATAACATTTAGCTTTTTGCCAGACACCTTTGTGAACAAAGTATCCAGGCTGGAACCATTTTGGCATTTTAAAATTGATCACTTTTTAAATAGGTTTCTAGAGATTAGCCCTCCTGTGAACTTCAAAGAGAAAGGTACAGGCTTGAGTCACATTTTATGATGGCATGAATAATGTTATGTCCAGATACTTTTCCATATTATTGTCTTTAACTTTAGAACAATGTATCTTTGAAAAATACTTTCTACTGAATTATAACATATATGAGGAAAGGAATAAATCCTAATTGTCCAGCCTACTGAACTTTCACAATGGGAACACACCCTTGTAAACCAGCACAGATTGAGAACAAATACACTGCCACCACCTTAGAGGCTCATGATTCCTTCCACCCACTGCTCCCCCCAAAAGTAACCAATCTGCTAACTTCTAACACTTTATATTAGTTTTCTTGATTTTTATGTTTCTGCAAATGGAATCACAGAGTGCATAGTATTTTTTTAAAGACTTTACATTTTTAGGCTCACAGCAAAATTGAAAGTATAGAGATTCCCTATATCTGTCCCTTCTGCTGACAGATGCATGGCATCTCCCATCATAACGTCCCCCACTGAAGTGGTACATTTGTTACAACTGATGGACCTAATGATGCGCCATAATCACCCAAAGTCTGCAGTTTACATTAGGGCCCACTCTCGGTGCTTTACATTCTATGGGTTTGGACATGAAGCCACCATTATAATATCATGCAGGGTGTTTTCACTGCCCTGAAAATCCTGTGTGCTCTGTCTATTCATCCCTCCATCCCCCAGCAACTACAGATCTTCTTACTGTCTTCATAAGGCTTGCATTTTCCAGAATGTCAGAGTTAGAATCATGGGTATGTAGCCTTTTCAGATTGGCTTCTTTTCACTAAGTATTACAGAACATAGCTTTTTGTGTTTTTTTCTAGCATCTTTTACTCACTTATGAAATTTATTCATTTGTTGCATGTAGCAATAGTTAATTCCTTCTCAGTGCAATATAGTGTCTCATTTTATTGTTATACTACAATTTATCTGCTGAACTACTGACAAACACTTGGGCTGTTTTCAGCTTGTGGCTATTATGAATGATGTTGCTATAAAAAATTCTTAAATATGCCTTTAGTTGAACAGATATGCAAGTGCATATCTGTTTAGTATATATCTAAGAGTGGAATATCTGGGTCGTGGTGTATATGTATGTTCAGCTTTAATAAATTCTGCCAAACTGTTTCCTAAATTGGCTATGTTGATTCATACTCCTCCAGTAGTGTATGAGAATTCTAGTTGTTTCATATCCAATTGTTTCCATTTGTTATTACCAAAATTGGTATTATTTTGCTTTAAATTTTAGTCATTTTGGCTAAATGTATATATGATGGTATTTCATTGTGGTTTTAGTTATCATTTCCTTCATGTTTAAGAGAGTTGAGTATCTTTTCCTGGGACTCCTGACCATCAAGATACTCTTTTCTCATGAGGTACCAGAAAAATATCTTTTTGGATGACATTCAAACTAAAATTAAAACTTACTTGTTGTAACAAGTGAAAGTATGCATTGATATGTTAAGGAAAAAGCGAATAATCTCCTTGCTCCTCTTCTAATAGTATTATTCTTCTGAGGCCTCAAAGTTGTTCTTTGAGATAGTTGATGGTGTAACACTTAGAAGCATCTATTTTGGAGCAATTCTGCCTTAGTCCTGGCTTTGCTGTTTTTGAACTGAGTAACCCTGAGCAAGTTATCTAATATCTCTGTGCCTCAGTTACCTCATCTGTGAAATGGACCTAATAAAAGTATCTGCTTTATGGAATTTCTGTCAGAAATCATTGAGCTAATATGTGTAAGATACTTAGAACAATACCTGACATGTTACAAGCACCACATATTTGCTATCATTATTACTATAACATAGAATCCCCTTTATGGTTTTACAAATGAAAACTCTTACTTGTTCAGATGTATTAAGAGTCGAGAAATGTTAGCTTATTGGTATTTAGGATTATCTTGAGAAAAATCTCTTTAAAGTTACTGTTTAGAGACAGTAAGCTTATGTTCTATTGGTCCCTTTGCTTTATTAGCATTCTTTTTTTTTTTTTTAGCATTAATTCTTAATAGAAGCTTTGAAAAGATGGAGCCTCAGAGCTCTGTCAGTAATAAGAGAAGAGATACAGTTTTTTGGGTAGATCACTTACCTAAAAACCTCATGAACTCAGAACACGCCTTCAAATAGAGAATTAAACAAACACATAACAAAATAAAAACAAATGAACAAAGAAAAAATTACCAACAGTAAATCAAAACCTTTTTAACAATCAGAATCAGAAGCCCATAAAGCTAGTGAATGTTTAGATTTTTTTTTTTTCCTCAAAGGAAAAGGTACCAATCAGAAAGAAAATATTCTTTATTTGGACAATCTTGGTTTTTGTTTGTTGGTTCGGTTTGGTTTTGAAGTCCATAGTATCAAATTACCTGGGGGAAGCAGACTCTATGAGGCTGGCAATGATATGGAAAAGCAGATTTAAGAGCTAAAATTATATCATCATTATCATCATCATCAATCACATTGCTCTTTGTTCATTTAATGTAATAGTTCTAGATATTCCCAAAGCTTTCAACCAATTTGGAACCAAATTTTCCCCTTAAGCTAGTGAAGAACTTCATATGTTCCATCCTTTAGGGATGGAAAACACAAAAGTTTAAGAATCTAGCAATACACTATGTCTTCTACTTCTCTCTATTCTCTGTGAACAATTTCAGTCTTGGACTTGTACCTGCACTACAGATGTTTGTTTCTAACAGGTTTATATTTGAACTTCATGTAGTTAATTGGATAGTCACCTAAAACTCAACGTATCGACTCCTTGTTTTCTTTTTCCCAAACTAGCTTTTCCCATTGTGTTTTCTTATCTTTAGCTTTCCCAAGCTAACACTGGCAGTAAGTGGCAAGCTGGGGTCTGGACCTGGTCCGCCTGACTTCAAAGCACGTGGGGTCAGCCTTGAGCAGCTACACAGGGCACTAGAACCCAAGTTCTAGCTTCTGCTCTTGGCTGTCCCAGCTTCAGTCTCCGTGGTCCAGTCCTGACCCACTTGATTAGGTTTGTGTGCTGTGCCGGGGCTTCCCAGGTGGCAGAGGGGTAAAAAATCTGCTTGCCAATGCAAGAGATGCAGGAGACTTGTGTTCAATCCCGAGTCAGGAAGATCCCCTGGAGGTGGAAATGGCAACCCAGTACCGTATTTTTGCCTTCCAGGACAGAGTAGGCTGGTGGGCTACAGTCCATGGGGTTGCAGAGTCCCTCTAAATCCTTCAAACAGGCTATATTCCAGTCACACCAGAGTGCCTTTTATTCTCCCAAGACGTCCTGAGGTTTTGCCCTCTAGATTGACACAAGATATATCTCCAGTGAACTTTCTGTTTGGAGGAAACTTGTCCTGTGATTTCCTATGACCAGGCTTTGCAGGAGGCATGAAGACCAAGTGCAAGTCAAGTGCGGGCACAAGGCCCTGTGCAGAGGATGCTGACATCACCCCTCCCAGCCACGCCGGCCTGCCTGTATCCTCCCCATCCTTCCTTCCTAAGTGCCTCTTCCTGCTTCTACTCCCAGCCCCGCTACAGACGCTCCACACGGTGGCAAAATGTAGCTTTTCAAACCAGAAATAGAGAATTCCCTGGGACAGCCTGAAGTTTCCCCAGTGCCTTCCAGTTTGCTCGCAGGTTAAATCCAAACCCCTAGCCTGGCTGAAAGACCCCGGGTGGCCTGGCCCCTGCCTCCCCGTCCATGCTCAACCTGACTCACCTCATTCACCCGCTTAGCTTTTACGTGTCTCGGGGCGGCTCCTCCCGGACCCCAAGTACGCCCCCTGCACGGGTCTCTTCCATGTGTTCAGGCCCATGACACTCATCTGCACCTCACCCTCCCCTCCACAGGCTGCTCCTCTTCATTTTGAAGCATCTCTTCAGATAAGTCTTCTCAACCTTCCAATCTCGATTCACTCCTTTCCTCTCTCTGCTCGTTCTTTTCCCTCCTCCTACTCCCCTCCCTGCAGGAACACTGGCCCCGATGGCCACCTCCCACCACAATTCTTTTCACTGAACAATAGTTGATGGTCATGCCTCCACTTATTTTCCTGTCCTTCTTTCTTGAATGCCATGGGGGCAGGGGGCTGCTAAATCTCCAGCTTTTTGCATTTGTTTTTCTGGGGGATGGTCTTGATTCCTGTCTCCTGTACAATGTAACGAACCTCCGTCCATAGTTCATCAGGCACTCTGTCTATCAGATCTAGTCCCTTATGTCTATTTCCCACTTCCACTGTATAATTGTAAGGGATTTGATTTAGGTCATACCTAACAGTCTAATGGTTTTCCCTACTTTCTTCAATTTAAGTCTGAATTTGGCATACATTCTATTCTTTTGCTATTGAGTAGTATGTGAGCCTGCATAGACACATCCCCTTCTCTCTAAATTGAAGGCTTTCTCCCATTAAATGAAACAATCTTTACTGTTCTTATCTCAGCTATATGGAGAATGAGAATGCAATGTTTATAAAATGTATTCTGAGATCCTCTGAAGTGCCTACTATATACTTAATCAACTCCTGTCATTTTTGCAATGCTTTAAAGCATTTAAAACTCATGACAAAGTAGTAATAACAGAACAGAAATGTAATTCTCCAAAAAGCCAGAATGCTGCAAGGTTTGAACTGAATTAAATTACCCAAGAGCTTGATTTAAACATTCCTTTTCTTTAAACCAAAATAATCCTAAACACTGGCTTGCATTTGATAGATGAGAGACAAAAATTTCTCCATGTGACAGTGTCACTTTTCAATTATGCTTTGGAAATAATTTCCTAGTCTTCATTTCAATCTGAGGCTGATACACCAACTCTAAAGAGAAACTATTCAATTTCAGATAAACTTTTTCCAATCAGTTTAAGCAAGATTCCAGTAGAGGGAGCAAAGTCAACAATTAGAGAAGAGAGACAAAACTCAGACATTCATTCAACAGGGCAAAGACCAAGGACTGAATTAATCTGAGAAATACATAAGACCTAATTTTACCTACCAATAACTTGGCTTATCCATTTACCTTCTAAAGTATTGCAGTCATAAAAGCAATTGTTGCCTTTCCTTAACAACTGCTACAGAACATTCGTTGATATGCTTCCAAGCCTCTCAAGAGCGAATAAGTCACTGATGAACTTTTAAAAACAACCAAAGCTGTAATCATTCATTGTTATTGGTTAATAAGTTGCAAAGCTTGAGGAAATGTAAAAATAAGTGTAACAGAGTCTTTTAGATCAAGTCTGACTATATATACAATCAGAAATGAAAAAATGTTAGTGCAAGCCCTATCAAATATACAATTATGAACTGAAAAAAATGGAAGAGAAAAGAACGGGGAAATCTTACAAAGGTAAAACCCATACTTGTATGTTTACAATGCATCTTGTGACTGGGACTGAGGCAGATACGGGAACGCAATGAGCACACGTTGGTGATGAGGCTGAAAGATCAACCCAGGTAAGAAGGCGCACCAGCTGCGAGGAGGAGAGAGCGCGTCCCGAACCTGACTGCCCCGCGGAAGCCGAGAGCGGGCGCTCACGGAGACTGCCGGCGGCTGCCACGCTGCCGCGGCGGGCGCCCTGGCGCCGGGGCAGCCGCAGCCTGCGCGACTGCAGGGCAGGCTTACTACGGCCCCTGGCCGTTCCTCGTCGTGGCGGGAGGCCGCTGTTAAAAAGAGAAATCCGGGGCTTCCCTGATGGTCCAGTGGCTAAGGCTCCATGCTCCCAATGCAGGAGTCCCTGGGTTCGATCCCTAGTCAGGGAACTAGATCCCACGTGCCACAACTAAGCCCCAGTGTGGCCAAATAAATAAATAAATTAATTAAAAAAAAAGAGAGAAATCCCCCGCACCACTTGTGGAACAATGACACGAGAAGGATTTTATGAATTAATACAATAGTGTGTAGTTCTAAATGTGTGCTCATGAATTTGAAACTTTTTATTCTTATTTTACTTTAAATTATAATTACATTTAAATATTATTTTAAATCAAAAATGGTTACACACACATATGTTTGTGCCTGTATACATTTATACACACTCACACACATATAAACAACTACAAGCCTTATAAAGAAAAAAACAAATAGAAACACAAAACCTAAGCCCTCAGGCCCCCATGGCCCTTTCTGCTCCTGATTCCCACTTCTCAGAAGCAACCATTCCTACCTCAGAGTCTCGAGTCTCTCAAGAGTCACTCTTTGCAAACTGCAGCTTTCCAGTCTTCTACCAGTTACTCCTTGTGCCGGAGGTTTGCATGGTGATGTTGCAGATGTCTGACTGTCTGAGCTAAGAAGACGCCGAACAGCTTATTATTAAACTTTTCAGTGAATCTCCCTATTTTCAATAATCCTTGACCTTAAAAAGAACGCTCTTCCAGGGACTTGCCCGCTGGTGCACCTGCTCATGCAGGGGACGCAGGTTCACCCCCTGGCCCAGGAAGATGCCCCATGCTGTGGGGCGACCAAGGGGCCAGCTGCAACCACTGCGTCCACATGCTGCAACTGAGGCAGCGGCGGCCAGAGCCTGTGATCTGCAACCAGAGAAGCACCACTTTGAAAAGCCCCTGCACCAAACTCACGGCAACAAAGACCCAGCGCAGCCAAAAAAACCCGAAAAACAAAAAACAAACCTTTTCTAGGATTTTACACAAGAATTGACTTGCTTCTTGACTTAGTTCATGCCATTTCTCTGCTAATTCACTTCACACATTTGTTAACACATCCTTCCCATTATAATTTTCTCTCCTGTTCTCTTTATTTTTGTAGGTTTATGCTTTTTAAATTACTTTTCTACCACTTGAAATAAACCTGGATTTAATCTGCTTTGTGTTTTTGGTATTTTTTTCCCTTAAGCTGAAGCCACATACCAATTATTCAAATATTATTTGTTTCAGGTATAATATTTCACTCTTACAATCCATAACAGCCTGATATTAAAAATAGTCATGATATATTATTTTCATGACTTTTCTCCTAGTCATACGGAGGAACTTTGGTCCCCAACAGATTTTCTTCCCAAATCATTCTAGAAGTTCCGGCCTTGGCTGGGATGACTCATTTGCATGCCAGGAACTAGTTCTTTTGATCATAGTCTGATATCTACTGTTTACCCCTTCTGCTGCCCTGGCTTGCCAGGGTGATATGTGAAAATGCTATCAATGATCACTCAACTGTGCCCCAGAGGCTCAACCCAGATATTTTCCACCTGAGACTAAGAAGTATCCAGGGCTCTCTTATTACCACTGGCCCCTGCCACCACCATTGACAGTGCCACTGCTCTTGACCCAAACTTTTACAGGTGGGCACAATTCCTTTTACGTTCATCCTTCAAGGATCTTGGGTCCTCCCTGTAAATAAGCTCTTCCTCAGTTAAGCTTGAATCCCAGAGTAGAGACAACTTGGGTGCGAGTTAAGTAATTAACCCGGAGAGATCTTACTTACAAGTCTGGATGCCTCCAAAAAACAAGTCTTTTATTTCTTCATGTCCATAAAGCTGTCAACACATTTTCAATTAGTTGGGAGGGCTTCTTGAGGAAGATGAGATTTCAGTAGCTTTTTTTTAGTGTCGAAAGAAAGACAAGGTAAGGTGGGCATTCAGAGGGAGTGGCTGGAGTTCCAACAGGTGGGTTTGTGTATCTCCATTGTCTACCCACTGATCTGGGTGGCTGGACAGTGTCCTATTCTTCTCTCATTAATTAGTGAGCCCCATCTGACCATCTGCTCAAAGAGAACAACCTTCCTACATAGAGCAGTCTTATGTTTTAATTGTTGACACACTGGTGATTTTTCTATCCTATTAGCACTTCTAAGCTAACTCTCAAGGTCCCAAGGTAGGAGTAAAATGACCAAGGAGGAAGTGAGATATACAGAATAAAAGCTTTTGTTTTTTAAGTAAAATTAAAATGTTAAAAGCTTCATAGGCCAATGAATCTAACATAACTCTCCCCATAAAATCTCTCCCAGATCTTAGCTGGTTGGGAATTAATCTCTTCTTTCACCAAACTAAGAACTTTTTTGTTACTTACATTAAACAGTTAATCATGTTTTTACTATCACAGTTCTCAGAGGCATCCAATGTTTAAAGTGGGTCTTAGGGAGATGTGTTGGCTGAGATGAAGGGAGGGGTGAAGAACTTTAGGGGGGGACAGCATGCACAAAAGCATCTGGCATAAGAGAGCAGGCTGCTCTCCAGAAACTACAAATAGGCTGGCATAGTTGAGTGGAGTGCTTGCATTGCAACGAGACCCAACACAAGACCTGTAAAGCTTCAAGGGCCAGGACCAGACCAAGCTGGCCTCATATTGAGAGGCTCATATTGGCCTCATATTGGCCTCTCATGTTGAGAGGCTCAGAGTATCCTGGAGGCTCTGAGAGCCACTGTAGGATTTTAAGCAGAGAAATGACATCATCTTTGGATTTAGTAATTCTCTTGGGTGGTATTTCTTTTTCCTTTATTTAAAGATTTTAAATGGGAGTGATGTTTTGTTTGTGGAGATCATGTAGTATATTTTAGTTTATTTTCACTATTTCTTGATAGAGTACATTATTGTGTTATTTTTTGGTGCATATTCCATATTAATTTCAAATTAGACACACTGTCAGCTTCATTAGAACAATTCTTCACACGTTCTTGCTTTTTTGGTCAAGCAATCTTCCTAGATGTATTTTTAAAAGCCTTACATGTCTCCTAGCTTCAGACAGGCTGTAAGAATCTTCCTGAACTTATGTGCAATTCCAATTAGTCATAGATTAAAACAGTAATGTGGACAGATTAAAGCAGAAGCCCTCATGCTTTATTTCCTAATATCATCTGTCTTTGCTTTGAAAATCACACCAATGGAATCTTCTGCATCTGTACACCCCAAAGGCAATTTAATCTCCCTTGGCCAACATTAAAGCTTTAAAGTAACTCTATGCTATGATGTATTTTTCCTCCTTTTCCAAAGTCAAGCATTATATAATTCACTTTTTATCAGCCTCATTTTTGTAGATGCTCAGTTGCCACACTGTTTTTAGTTTTAACATCATCTAAAAGGAAACTTGAAAGTTTAAAGTTAAGTAAATTGATTTTTCCACACATTGTCATGTGGAACTGAACATAGGCAAGGACATAATCTAGAGTGCATTAACATATGTTTCTTTGTAGTATTTTTATTAATTTACTGTTTTAAAAGATCTTGGAAGTAAACCACTCATTTACAATCCTTAAATGAAAAATGAGCAATTTCTCCCCAGTTTGGATCTATTTTAGAATATATATTCTATTTAGATATCGGTTTCCCACATAAATTGAATCTCAGCCTTTAAATTGCCTAACTTTTTAAAATGTTGAAATTTCGGATATAAACCTTAAATTTTTAAACATTCTATAAAGCATTCTTAAGAAGAATTAAATTATTTATTGATATTTATGGTTGCCAGCATAATGGCAGTCCTTCTGCTGTAATATCTTTTGTCTATTGAGTGATGTCTATAGGATTCCTTGTCTGTACACCAAATGATAGAAGATAGATTTGCTTTATTTGGGCGATCTAATAGTTTTTTTTATTTTTAAAGTTTGTGTGTGTGGGTGGGGGGTTGCATTTTAAAGTCTTTATTGAATTTGTTACAATATTGTTTCTGTTTTATGTTTTCACTTTTTAGCCCTGAGGCACATGGGAATTTAGCTCCTAACCAGGGTTTGAACCTGCATTGGAAGAAAAAGTCTTAACCACTGGACTGCCAGGGAAGTCCCTGGGGGTCTAATTTGGGAGTCTACTTGCTGATATTGATTGGACTATCAGTTGATAAATCTTGCAGCTACCAATAAAAAGCAAAATATGTCTTGGTGTTTAGCTTTTATGTAATTGCAATTTATATTTAACATGCATTCAGAGGCTAAATAATCAAGCTTATCAAGTTTATATGTAAAAACAACAAATAGAATATGAAAGAGAGTCAAAGCCTTTTAATTTTTTTCTTTTTTTCCCCATTTATTTTTATTAGTTGGAGGCTAATTACTTTACAATATTGTAGTGGCTTTTGCCATACATTGACATGAATCAGCCTTGGATTTACATGTGTTCCCCATCCTGAACCCCCCTCCTGCCTCCCTCCCCATCCCACCCCTCTGGGTCATCCCAGTGCACCAGCCCCAAGCACTTGTCTCATGCATCCAACCTGGACTGGCGATCTGTTTCACAGTTGATAATATACATGTTTTGATGCTATTCTCTCAGATCATCCCACCCTCGCCTTCTCCCATAGAGTCCAAAACTCTGTTCTATACCTCTGTGTCTCTTTTTCTGTCTTGTATATAGGGTTATCATGACCATCTTTCTAAAGTCCATATATATGTGTTAGTATACTGTATTGGTGTTTTTTTTCTGGCTTACTTCACTCTGTATAATGGGCTCCAGTTTCATCCATCTCATTAGAACTGATTCAAATGTATTCTTTTTAATGGCTGAGTAATATTCTATGGTGTATATGTACCACAGCTTTCTTATCCATTCATCTGCTGATGGGCATCTAGGTTGCTTCCATGTCCTAGCTATTATAAACAGTGCTGCGATGAACATTGGGGTGCACGTGTCTCTTTCAGATCTGGTTTCCTCGGCGTGTATGCCCAGAAGTGGGATTGCTGGATCATATGGCAGTTCTGTTTCCAGTTTTTTAAGACATCTCCACACTGTTTTCCATAGCGGCTGTACTAGTTTGCATTCCCACCGACAGTGTAAGAGGGTTCCCTTTTCTCCACACCCTCTCCAGCATTTATTGCTTGTAGACTTTTGGATAGCAGCCATTCTGACTGGCGTGTAATGGTACCTCATTGAGGTTTTGATTTGTATTTTTCTGATAATGAGTGATGTTGAGCATCTTTTCATGTGTTTGTTAGCCATCTGTATGTCTTCTTTGGAGAAATGTCTGTTTAGATCTTTGGCCCATTTTTTGATTGGGTCATTTATTTTTCTGGAATTGAGCTTCAGGAGTTGCTTGTATATTTTTGAGATTAATCCTTTGTCTGTTTCTTCGTTTGCTATTATTTTCTCCCATTCTGAAGGCTGTCTTTTTTCACCTTGCTTATAGTTTCCTTTGTTGTGCAAAAGCTTTTAAGTTTCATTAGGTCCCATTTGTTTATTTTTGCTTTTATTTCCAATATTCTGGGATGTGGGTCATAGAGGATCCTGCTGTGATTTATGCCAGAGAGTGTTTTGAAAGGCTCCTTTTTTTTAAAAGAGGCTTTAGTGTATGGGACTTGTATAGTAATATTTGACACTCAAGAGTCACATTGTATTTCCTGGCTCTGTTGTAAGTGACTGTAGTCGGGCCTTATCTGTTAGGTTGGTGTGACTTGGAGATGAACACCAACTGCATCACTTCAGGGTCTAAAGCTACACGACTGTTTTATAATTACTTTGTTTCACACAATAACACCAGTAATTTGAAAAACTGAGTAATTATACTTTGAAAGTCAAGGGTGACTTCCATTATCATAGCCGACTTACTCTTCTTTTTAAATCAAATATTAAAAACAGTTTAAAATGAATTTTAAATGTTTCTTAAAATAAAAACAGTGTAAATTAGAGGAAAACTTACTGACTTTTCAGTCTCTTTCTAAAAACCCACATTGTTCATTCACATTAGTCGCATTAGTTCATTCAAAGTTCGTTCATATATCAATCAACAAATTGATAATGAACATTTTAAAAAGTATTGAATAAATGTTAATTTATAAACACTTCAGTATAATTTCTCCCCAAGTCATAATTTGTTCACTCATGCATTCACTTATTGACTCAACCAACATTTATTGAGAACCTTTTATATGCCAGGTCCATGAAAAGTGTGGGAATGCATTAAGACATAGACACTGTTAAAATCTTTCTGCCTAGATTGTTAATCTCTTTGAAAGCAGAGATTTAGTGAGAAAGCTAAAATGTGATTATGCTCATGTATGAATTATTTATAATATAGTGTATTTCATCTGAAGTCTCGACCAGTAGACTCACTGAATACTCAAGAAGAGAGGGAATTTGACCTGTAGTCATAAAGTTTGCACCCAGATGTTCCAAGTGAATTCTGCTATTCACTTAGGATTAGTTTTGCATCACCCTTTTTGATCATAGGATGTGCTTCATACAATCAATTCATGCTGCGGTATGCATATGCCATGTGTAACACATTTTTTGCTACTGACTACGATGATTGAAATCAGATGTTATAAGCACTGGTTTAGCCAGTATTCTTAATAGTGTCATAATGCTGGTGTTGAGAGACAAGCGTCTCGCCTGTGTGGTACAGACCCCCCAGGCCTATCCTTTCTCAGGTTATATTTGTTTAGCAGCATTCTTGAGACAAAAGCTCTGCCTATTTTTCCATTTCAAAAGAATATTTCTTATTGTAAAATCCCAGACAAGACAGGAAGGCTTGTTGTGGCAGTTTGATGTGGGAGATGCGTTTAAATAAGGAAAGCATTGTGGAACCCATCATATCCATTCAGGCAGTTCTGTCTGTAGACAATTACCCTACTTGTGATGTATATATATGTGGGCACACTTGTACATGGGAGATTCTGGTGACCTGGGGGTCAGATGCCTTCTACTCTGCTCCTTACAAGCAAGTTACCCTCAGCCATAAAAAAGAATGAAATAATGTCACTGCAGCAATGTGGGAGAACCTAGGGGTTGTCATACTGAGTGAAGTAAGTCAGATAGAGAAAGATAAATATCATATGATATCACTTATACATGGAATCTAAAAAAAGGGTACAAATGAACTTGTCTACAAAACGGAAATAGAACTACAGCTGTAGAAAACAAAGACTGTAGCCCACCAGGCTCCTCCATCCATGGGATTTTCCAGGCAAGAGGACTGGAGTGGGTTGCCATTTCCTTCTCCAGGGGATCTTCCCAACCCAGGGATTGAATCCAGGTATCCCGCACTGCGGGCAGACGCTTTACCATCTGAGCCACCAGGGAAATAATCCACAGTATAGAGGTTATCAAAAGGCAACTTCCTAACCACTCAGAAAAAAATCTAAATAAAAATAATTCAATGAAACGCCAGCAGCAAAGATGTTTTGTTGGTCTTCAACTATGAACTCTTGAAAGGCAGGAATTGCACCTGCTCTGGGCTCCTCCCCTGGCAGTGTCTAGCACACTGTTAGAGCTGAACAGAGTGAGGTAGTTTTTTTTTTTTTCTTTTGAGTGAGGTAGTTTTTATCCAGCGCTGCACCTGGGAGGCCTGGCAGGCGGCTGCCAACTAGATGGCCGGTGCACTCGAGTGATGCCTGTGCCTTTATGGAGAAGTGGGAAGTCAGGAATTACAGCACCTAGACAGACTGCTATGAGGATTATTGGTTAAATAGAACCATTTTTTGTTCATATTTTTTAATGAAGACAAAATATACTGGTATAATCCTTTATGAATCAAGGGGACAGAATTGAAGGAGCAAAGAGGATTATGAATTTATGTTACTTCTGTATCATCAACTCTGAAAGGGCTTAACCATTCCTTCATTTCATTCTAGCAATGTTTTTCTTTTATTAATGGAGTTTTAAAAATTGTAGGTGTTCTTACTAAGCTTGCAGTAATTCTTCTTTCTTGGTAAAATCTTAGGTGGTGTGGAACTGACAGTATCATGCAGAGAAAAATTATTTTGTGTTGACACCTTTAAAAGGGAATACAATGAAGAAATGGAAAGTAAATGTAGCAGATTAAGCTTTTAAATCATGACTTTGGTTTTGGGGATAAAAATGAAGTAATACAAAGGATGTTCTGCATCTATGATTCTTTCATGATGATACTATTTTTGCATTTGGGTTACCTGCCAGAAAAAAAAGTAGTAGATTCTACATGTGATTAGCAGTTTCCTCTGTCTGCCCTGGCCTTTTATGGGTTGTAGCTAAGGAAGATTTGGGAAATTATAAGGAATTGAAAAGTTAAAAGGCTTTCTTGGTTATCTAAGGTCTGGTTGTCATTTTCAGATTTTCCAAATTTAAACTGTAACTAAGGTTCTTTGGGGAGCTATTATTTAGTGAAGCTGGAAATATTTCCTCCTTGGAAATACAGAGAATACAACTAATTTTAACATTGCATTGAATCTTGAGTGATAATGAGAGTTACCAAAATACTTATTTGAGGCAGGGTCTGAATACTTGGAGGATGAGGAAAGCATAAAGAAAAATAATGCAGACCAGATTTTTTTTTAAACAAAAATAGTCACCATTTATGATGGGCCAGACTGCCCATATGTTATCTTACTTACTCCTGATATTAAACCAGGGAGCTTTGCTATTTCTATTCCTTAAGTAAATGAATCAAGATAGTTAAAGAATTTTCTGAAGTCACAGCCTAACAAATAGTGAAGAGATAAATTGAAAATAGGCCTGTCTGATTCCAAAGTCTATGCTTTCCCCAGGACTCCAAGAAGAATTTTCAGATATGAATTTTGTCTTAATGATATCAGCTGTGATGACAGTCTTCAGTTGCTTTCAGAAGGCTGAAGTTTTAGTTAACAAATAAATGACTGTAAAAGGTGATAAAGGTAACTATACGTGAGAGAGGATAGTTCAAGACTTCACTGGTGTGGAGTGTCTTTGGAGTGAATTTGCCTGAAGGAGTGGTGGCACAGTAAATACCAGGGGGCTCAGTACAAAAGGTACTGTGCATTTCCCATTTGCCGTCAGCTTCAACATCTGCATTAGGAATGGCTGGTTGTTATCTCAATTGTGGCTCTGATTATCATGATATTTCCTGGGGTAATCAAAGTGCTTTTGTTTGTTTGACAGTTAATGGTGCTGTTTCCTAAGTAGAGTGTTATCTGCAAGTGACATCAGTATAATAACTAACATCAAAAATTATTTGGAATGATGATAGCAATCAAAGCTGATATTTTCCACTGGACCTGAAAAAATAGAATAATTGACACCAGTTTGGCAGGTTATATGAAAATGATGTGCACATAAATTTTAGTTGCCATACTTCTGATTACTTGTGCCTATAAACTATTCTGTTCATGTCATTTTCATGACAATACTGTAAGTTCTAGAGATGAACCGCAAGTGAAATCCCTAATTAGGTGTACTTTGCATGCTAAGTTGCTTCAATTGTATCTGACTACTTTGTAGCCCTATGGCTTCTAGCCCGCCAGGCTCCTCTGTCCATGAGATTCCCCGGGCAAGAGTGCAGGAGTGGGCTGCCGGCACTCCGCTAGGGGATCTTCCCGACCCAGGGATCGAACCTGCATCTCTGTCATCTTCTGCATTGGCAGAAGGGTTCTTTAACATTAGCGCCACCTGGGAAGCCCCAGGTGTACTTTAACCTCATAAAAATCCAGTGAAGTATTTTGTTCAAATGTGTATAGCACCACTGCATCCAAAGGTCTCACAAAGCCTTATCTGAATTCTTACGAATTCTCACTGTATTTCTTTAAAATTGAGATAAATACTTTTAAAAATATTACATAAACCAAGGAACATTATGTAATAGTAATGTATGATAAGCAGATTATTTTTCACTAGGTGTTATTCATTTTTAAAAATGATAATCAGATATTGTTCATGCTTTAGCCTTCATTTATTTGGTTTCTATGTTTGCTCTCCAGAAGCTATGCTGTAAATGATGAACTGCTAAGTGAGGCAGTACCCTAGACAGGGACACACAATTTGAGAGAGACTACCAGTGCACATGGAAAATGAACTGTTTTAAATAGTAACAGTTGTAAAGTTTTCAGTCTAAGGCTTCTATTTGAACTGATTGCACTAGATAAAAAATAACAAGCTGTGACAAACAGAAAGGCATGATTTCAGTATTCACTAAAGAATGTCTCGACTCAAAGCTTTGTGGCAAAAAGTGTCTTGTTTGGGGCACAATTGCAGAGTTGAAATAACAGCGCGTGAATACCCTGGAGAAATGACTATGTGCCCAAGGTGAATGCTGAAGCCTCCTGTCTTGAACGAGCCTTTTAATCTAGGCATTATGTGGGCTCGGAAAAGGTTTTCAGTGCTCCCACCTAAAGATTAATGAGAAAAACCGAAACTGAGTTGGCCCGTTTGCAGAAACAATTTTAAAGACTTACCAATGGTTGACAAATGCCATTTTGGCTTTCAAAGTCAGCCATATGCTTTTGGAAAGGATTTAAAGGCAATCCTCTCATTATAGGAGGATCTCTTTGGTAGCCTCTGGTTTTGAGGTGTGTGGACGTTTTGAGCTTTCTCTTTCCTGCCTCTTTCCCCCCACATCTTTGCTGAATTGCTACAACATGTGGCCCAGAAAAAGAAGTAAGCCTTCCTCCTCACGTATTCCTGTGTCATTAAGTACCTCTATTTCTTTTGTCAGTGAGAATCAGACAAACTCTTACCAGGCAATTGTGCACATAGAATGTCTTTCTCAGTTACCTTTTTATTAATATAGGGCTGAGCATAGCACCCTAGTAGTGAAAGTTTAATGCAACATTGTCTGTATACACACTTAAAGGTTTTGAAAGATGTTTAGATTTTTTTTTTCATTTTTATGTTAATATATAGATTGTTTGAGACTTCTGAAATGTCACAGACACATACACGTTATGAATCAGAATTTCATGAATAGGCTTATCATTGTTTTTCCACATTCATTCTCCTATGCATCTTGCCATTGTATTCAGCCTGAAGAGTTACACATTTCCAAAAAGACTATATTCAAAATGCTTCCCTAACAGGGTAAAAACCTGCACGCAGTTTTAAAATATTGCCCAGCCGCAGTGTGGATGAGAAGCACCGCGCTGTACTCTGTGGCCCGTCCTGCGCTCACCTCCCTGAGACCTGAGGGTGGTCGCACGGTCCCCGGCTTGCTCACGGGTCCCCAGCGAGCCGTGTGAGCCGCTCCTGCTGGCCCTGTCCTGCCCCGGGCACCCGAGGGTCAGAGGCAGCATTCTCTGGCCTTGTCTGCCCATTTCCCCGGGTCGCTGACAGTGATCTGACACAAAGAAATCGGAAAGGACAGGAGATGGGGGTGAGGTCAGAGCAGAGAAACTGAGAAAACCCAGTGAAGTGGAAGCTGAAAGGCCAAACACGCGAAGGCTCCCCTCAGTGGGCACCCCTGCCTCCCCAGCCCGGGAAGAAGCGCTGCCAGCTAACTGCCTCGGTAACACCCACAGGCCCAGGGCCCTGAAGCAGGCACAACTGCACTCCTCTCACACGCTAGCAAAGTAATGCTCAAAATTCTCCAAGCCAGCCTTCAGCAATACTAAACCGTGAACTTCCAGATGTTTGAGCTGGATTTAGAAAAGGCAGAGGAACCAGAGATCAAATTGCCAACATCCACAAGATCATCAAAAAAGCAAGAGAGTTCCAGAAAAACATCTATTTCTGCTTTATTGACTTTGCCAAAGCCTTTGACTGTGTAGATCACAATAAACTGTGGAAAATTCTGAAAGAGATGGGAATACCAGACCACCTGACCCGCCTCTTGAGAAACCTGTATGCAGGTCAGGAAGCAGCAGTTAGAACTGGACATGGAACATCAGACTGGTTCCAAATAGGAAAAGGAGTACGTCAAGGCTGTGTGTTGTCACCCTGCTTATTTAACTTATATGCAGAATACATCATGAGAAAAGCTGGGCTGGAAGAAGCACAAGCTGGAATCAAGATTGCCGGGATAATAACCTCAGATATGCAGATGATACCACAGTTATGGCAGAAAGTGAAGAAGAACTAAAGAGCCTCTTGATGAAAGTGAAAGAGGAGAGTGAAAAAGTTGGCTTAAAACTCAACATTCAGAAAACTAAGATCATGGCATCTGGTCCCACCACTTCATGGGAAATAGAGAAACAATGGAAACAGTGTCTGACTTTATTTTTGGGGGCTCCAAAATTACTGCAGATGGTGACTGCAGCCATGAAATTAAAAGACACTTGCTCCTTGGAAGGAAAGTTATGACCAACCTAGACAGCATATTAAAAAGCAGAGACATTACTTTGCCAACAAAGATCTGTGTAGTCAAGGTTATGGTTTTTCCAGTGGTCATGTATGGATGTGAGAGTTGGACTATAAAGAAAGCTGAGTGCAGACTGCAGACGAATTGATGCTTTTGAAGTGTGGCATTGGAGAAGACTCTTGAGAGTCCCTTGGACTGCAAGGAGATCCAACCAGTCCATCCTAAAGGAGATAAGTCCTGGGTGTTCATTGGAAGGACTGATGCTGAAGCTGAAACTCCAATACTTTGGCCACCTGATGCAAAGAGCTGACTCATTGGAAAAGGGAGGAGAAGGGGACGACAGAGGATGAGATGGTTGGATAGCATCACTGATTCAATGGACATGGGTTTGGGTAAACTCTGGGAGTTGGTGATGGACAGGGATGTCTGGTGTGCTGTGGTTCATGGGGTTGCAAAGAGTCGGACACGACTTTCACTTTATACTGTGGATTACAGAGATTGCTTGTTTTCTCATTTTCAGTTAATCAGTTTATATTACCTGAAAAGGGGGTTCTGAGGTAAGTTTCTAATCGAGGAACTGAGAAACATACTTTTGCTGAGTGTTAACTGGCAGAAGGCTTACCCAGTGGACCAGGAGAATACAGGAAGAGAGGAAGTTTATGCAGCTGGTTGGGAGATGAAGCTAGGCTAGTCTGGTAATATTTTGAGGCTCTTTTCTAACTGTCTGAGGAATCCTAGGAGACAGAGTTTTGTTTAAACGACAGAGAAAAACCAGAGAGTATACACATTATTTGGGACCTTAGAAATGCATATATATAGGCTTCCTGGCTAGCTCGGCTGGTAAACAATCCGCCTGCAATGCAGGAGACTGTGGTTTGATTCCTGGGTCAAGAAGTTCCCTTGGAGAAAGGATAGGTTACCCACTCCAGCATTCTTGGGCTTCCCTGGCGGCTCAGACGGTAAAGAATCTGCCTGCAAGTGCAGGAGAAGCGGGTTAAATCCCTGGATCAGGAAGATTCCCTGGAGAAGGGAATGGTTATGCACTCCAGGATTCTCGCCTGGAGAATTCCATGGACAGAGGAGCCTGGTGGGCTACAGACCATTGGGTTACAGAGAGTCAGACACGACTGAGTGACTAACATACAACACAAACATATATATATATATATATATTATATACATAGCTGTCTGAGGAATCCTAGGAGACAGAGTTTTGTTTAAAAGACTGAGAAAAGCCAAAGAGCATAAACATTATTTGGGACAGTAGAAATGTGTGTGTACACACACACACACACACACACACACACACACACACACGGGCTTCCTGAGTAGCTCAGCTGGTAAAGAATTGGAGACTCTGCATATATATAATGTGAAAGTCGCTCAGCTGTGTCCGACTCTTTACGACCCCATGGACTAAGTCCATGGTATTCTCCAGGCCAGAATACTGGAGTGGGTAGCCTTTCCCTTCTCCAGGGGATTTTCCCAACCCATGGATTGAACTGGGGTCTCCTGCGTTGCAGGTGGGTTCTTTACCAACTGAGCTATGAGGGAAGCATATATATACACGTGATGTATATATGTGATAGAGGTAGGAAAGGAACTGGCTAGAAAGTTAAAGGAGTTTATGCAAGAGAAGAGAAAGAAAGTAAAGAAGGAAGAGAAGGAGAATTAAAGTCTAAAATAATTTCCAAGATCCTATTGAGGGCTGGCCATTCTCAGAGGAGCACTGCTTCATTGTGGTAAGTCAACTCTGATTACTGTGCTAAGAAACATGGCAGCCTGACCTACTGCCTCCCTCTTCTAGACAAAATCCTTCTTGACCAGTTGTAGGGGATACTAAGGTGTGCAGCTCAGATGCCCCCCTTCCAGACTGAGTTGCTCCTCCAGACAGCTAGAGCTCCTGCTGAGTCAGCCTGCTGAGCAATTAGAATGATCCTCCTTGCCCAAGGTCACAGTCCAGCGGTGAGGAAGGGCTGGAAGGAAGCAACCTACATCTAATAACTGGTTGGTGTGAGGTGTGTAGGGGCACTTCTGAAGGGCCTCCTCCCCCAGGGTCAGAGCTCCTGGAGGCTTGGCCGAGGGCTTGCTTACAGCCTTATCTGAATTCAGCTCCTTCCTCTGCCCACTCCTGCCTCCCTCACCTCTCTCTGTCCCTATAGGGATGGTCCTGAGGGCATGCCCCAGGAAACATTCTGTACTCACATCGCCAGCTCTGAGCCTGCTTGCCAGCAAGTCTTTTCTTTTCTGACTTACACTCCTTTTCTGAACATAAAAATCATATGCCAATTTTTAATGCTCAGAGAATTTCAAATTAAATACCACTACCAGAATAAATCAAAACAATTATGATATTGAATGTACTTAAACAACGGACATATCCTCATGCTGTCTGGCCTGTTAAAATTCACTTTAATGTGGACTTAGGGTGGTTTCTCATTTGTCTGCTGGAGGGCCATAATTGTAACTTATGGGACATAATTCTGATTTTTCTTAATTTGGTTGTTCATTTTTTCATCTCTTTCATTCTATCTTCCGCATCAGTCTGGAGCCCCACCTCTCCTCTATTTACATTAACCCCTCTGAATAGTCATCATCTTCCTAACGCATTTATTAAGTATAGTGGATGGTACATATTTCTGAATATGTCAGATGCCCCTAGCTAGACTGTAAACTTTGGTTGGTTGAAGTGATCTTAGTTTTTTTGAATACTTCACTTGCAGTTCAAAGTTTATTCTGTACATTGCTTCTGGTTCTGTAATAACCACTCTGTGTGGGAATAATAGATTCACTCCTCCGTTTCTCTCATCTTCTTTTCTACCTCTCAGTCAACAAGTCCTGTTGACACCCCCTGTGTGGCAGGCACTGTGTTAGGCTCACAGGATATTACACAATTCCTGTCTTTCTAGAATCTGACTTAGAATCAATTTAGAATCTAAATTGAGATATATTTGTCATGAAACCAGACATTAATCATAATGCAAATAATATTTAATTACAATTGTAACTGTGAAGCAAAATAAAATATAAAACCATGATATAGATAATCTTTTCTAAACTAGTATTTAAGCTCACTATATAATAATGTATTCTGGCAAAGGCGTCTATATCATTTTGGCCAAAGATTCACACTTCAAAGGGCCATCAAGTCACCTCTGATGCAGCGCTTTGCTTTTACATATGGCAACAAAGGCATCCAAACACTTTTGGCCTAAAAGCCAGACAAGGTCAAAAACTTTTATATGATCACATTGTATTGGAGATCACACACACACACACACACGCATGCACACATACATATGTATTACATACACAAAATATAATCCAAAAAGGAATAACCTACAGAGAAATAAGAAATGCAACACAGTAATTCTTTCAAGTTGAGTAATCAATTAACTTGTGTTAATGTTTCTTTCAGTACTATGTGAAAGAATTTTGAATTAGAGGTTTGAAGAGAGAGACTTAAAAATCATTGTCGTCATCATAATTGACATTTATTGACTGCTTTCCATAAGTTAGGTGCCATCCTGACTACTTGGTTGACTCCATCTATTTTATTTTCTTCTAGAGTGATTACTATCATTGTATACGGATGTAGAAACTGAGGTTTTGAGAGATAAAGTAATTTGTTCAAAGTCACATATTTAAGTGACAAAGCTAAGATCCTAACCTTAGCTTTTTTCCTCTATTTTTTTAGCTGAAGTATAGTTGATTTACAATGTTGTATGTATGTGTGTGTATATATATATGAAATATACTCTTTTCAGATCCTTTTCCATTATAGTTTATTGTAAGATATCGAATATGGCTCTCTGTGCTAACAGTAGGTCCTTGTTATTAATCTATTTTATATGTAGTAGTGTGTATCTGTTAATCCCAAACTGCTAATTTATCCCTAACCTAAATGGTTCAGAGCTTCCCTGGTGGATCAGACAGTAAAGAATCTGCCTGCGATGAGGGAGACCTGGGTTCGATTCCTGGGCCAGGAAGATCCCCTGGAGAAGGGAATGGCTACCCACTCTAGTATTCTTGCCTGGAAAATCCCATGGACAGAGGAGCCTGGCGGGCTACAGTCCATGGGGTCCATAGCACTCTCACTTAAATGTTCTGATGCTAAAGTCTGGGTAAAGCCCTTGACTAAGGCTAAGAGAATATGAAGCCAGAACTATGCTAGGTTGCTGCCTAGTGCTCCGCAGCCATGCATTGCACAATTCCTGGAGGTGTGTGGTCCAGAGATCCTGATCACATGTGGTACTGTTCAAAAAAGATGCTCAGGTTCATTTTGCAGATCTACCAAACCACAGTCTCTGGGGGTGGCACCAGAAATGTGGACTTAAAAAAAAAATCCATGAGTGATTCTGATTTCTGCCCCAATTATGAACTATTGAGCTAGAGTATAAATACATTCAAATATTTATGGAATTTAATCTTCTCTATTGTTCAGTGGCTTAATTAAGTGTGCTACTGCCATGACTCTGTGACCAGATTTTTAATAAACTATCACCACAGCTGCTGTCTTTTTCAGCACAGTTTTGCTTCTTTGCTCATTTTTTACTAATATGTAAATGCGTTATCCAAGTCCATGACACTGAAGATGAAACACTCAAGCCCCTTCAGCACACTGGCCTCCACATACAGCTTCAGCTATACCGGCTTAAGTGTGCCCTGAAGAGTGGTTGACAGATGAGAGGTTTACAGTTGTCTGGGACATTCTGGTGAAGTGTTTTGAAGTCTTGGATTAAGATGTTGGGTCTGAGGCACTGGACAATGTTAAGGCAATGGTGTGTAAGGAGTGGCACAGGCAAAACTGTCCAGAGGAAGACAGAATTGGCCAAAGTGCAGAGGTGAGACGGGCAGGGGAAAGTGCGCAGAGGAAGCTGCTGTGGTCCAAGCAGGACTTAACACGAATGCAGTCATGTGCTGTGCTGCGCTTAGTCACTCAGTCGTGTCCGACTCTTTGCAACCCCTGGACGGTAGCCCTCCAGGCTCTTCTGTCCATGGAATTCTCCAGGCAAGAATACTAGAGTGGCTAGCCAGGCCCTCTTCCAGGGGATCTTCCCAACCCAGGAATTGAACCCAGGTCTCCTGCATTGCAGGCAGATTCTTTACCGTCTGAGCTACCAGGGAAGCCCATGTATACTGGAGTGGGTAGCCTATCCCTTCTCCAGGGGATCTTCCCAATCCAGGAATTGAACTGAACTGGGTCTCCTTCACTGCAGGCAGACTCTTTACCAGCTGAGCTAAGCGGGAAGCCCGAATGCCTGAAAAATGCCTCATAAAAGAGAACAACTGGCATCCGTCACGTGGGACAATTACTCCCGGCCATGGAACTGGAAATGGCACTTGAGAAGGGCCTGGAGGAAGCATTTTCATGGTGGAGATGTAAAAACAGCCAATCCAGCCAGCAAGACTGATGAGAGCAGAGCTATGGAGGCAGGAAGACAAGGAGCGAGCAGTAAAGACGGGGTCCAGCCCCACCGCCTGAAGAACAAGAAACAGCGGAAAAGTGTGGAGAAGTAAGGTCGCACTTATTAAAGGTAAAATCAGAGAATTTAGAGCTAAGAGGCACTTCAGCTTTACATTAATCTAATATTTCAATTTGTTAATGAAGATACGGGAGATAAAAAGATGTTAAATGAGGGCCAGGAGGCCAGTCTGAATCCAGGGGACCATCTCCATCTGCTTGGTCCCAAAGCATTCCTGCAGGGTTCCTGCTGACGGAGCACAAGTGGGCCTGATCGAGCTGCCTGTGGAGACATCGTGTGCAAGGCGATGGGATGGGAGCTTTCCAGTCTCTGGATGTTGCTGGAGCTTTCTGAACAGGGAAGTTTAGCACGACAAATTTGGCAGTAGCTCATGTGAGGAAAGTAAGGAGAACAATTAGGAAGCTGTCTGTGTGTGGGCCAGACAGAGATAATAGGCTTTATTAGCCCCATTTTACAGATAAGGAAACTGGGCCTGGCAGATTCCAAAATGCATGCCTTTGGAGGTGGGAAGTGTGGAGAGCTTAGCCTGTGGCCGGGGAGGTGGGGGGGCTCGCAGAGCCCACTCCAGCACAGCAGATGGGAGGACTGGCCTGAGCGAAGATCGCTGGATTTGGCAGGAGGACGTCTGCGGTGGTGTCTCAGAAGTCGGCTGCAGGTGAACGGTGGGGGTGGCAGGCTGATTTCAAAAGGAGTGAAAGAGTGAGTGGGTGGCCATGAAATATATATCCTCCTCATTCAAGAATTCTGGCAGTGAGAGGAAGCAGAAAGAGGCAAAAACAGTTTGAGGAAATAGCAGAACAAAGGGAGGAACCCCTCATTCCACCCATAGAAAATATATATTATAAAACATCTCTAGGTGCCAGGTACTGTGCTAGGCAGTGGGGAACATGATGATAAATAGATAGTAGGGAGAAACAGAGGATTCCTTCATAATAACTACCTTTATCAGGTAACGTGGCTGGCTACCAAATTTAATATAGTATGGAAGAAAACCAACCTTTTTGATTTCAAACTTACAGAAGAAAGTGACCTGAATATTGTCTTTGTGTTCTTCCAAAGCACCTTGCATGGCATATTCTCAATAAATGCCTGCTCGATAAACAACTCATGCATGGGTCCCAGGAGATAAGAGGGAAATCCAAGATGGGAGTAGCTTTGGCAAAGAGGCAGGACATGTCCCTTCTGAGACCTGAAGGAGAGGGAGGCAGAGTGGCGGGGGTGGCGGTGGGGTGGACTCATGGGTCACCAGAAGTCTGGAGGTCTAGATAAAGCTAAACTGTGGATTGCAGATGCAGTGCTCATGGCCACAAAAGGTGTATGAGCTGTGATTATGGCCCCCAAATGAGAACTGATAAGGAGCAGTTCCTGGGGTCAGATCTGTCTTCATCCTGCTTTCAGCAGAGCCAACAGTGGCCTCAGAAGGGGGTGGGGCTAAGTTTCAAGACAAAGCAGAGTTGGGAGCACCATTGAGAAACCATTCATTATTTATTCTTATTTTGGAGAGTGGGAAAAAATGTGGAGAAGGAAGAAAATCATCCCTCTTTAACAACTGGCAACGGAAGTGGAGTCTAAGGCAGATTGGCATGGCAGCCACTATGTAAGGGAGGAGGAAGATGTGGAGCCAGATGACCCCTGAGAAATGAAGCTGATATGGAGAAAGCGCTCCCTCCCCACCCTCGCCTCCCCACATCTGATTCCACTTCTACTTTTCCACAGGTCTGCGGACCTTCAATGCCTGTGCATTGAACATGGTTGGGCATTAAATTGCAAGTCAAGCAGTCTGTGCTTTACATGAAGTAAACCCAGGCTGATGTCTGCACTAAAATGGACATTGGATGGATTCTTTCATTTCTTGTTGTTCGGTCACTCAGTCATGTCCAACTCTTTGTGACCCCAGGAATACAGCACATCAGGCTTCCCTGTTCTTCACTATCTCCTGGAGTTTGCTCAAACTCATGTCCATTGCATCGATGATGCCATCCAACCATCTCATCCTGTGTTGTCCCCTTCTCCTCCTGCCCTCAATCTTTCTCAGCATCAGGGGTTTTTCCAGTGAGTTGGCTTTTCACATCAGGTGGCCAAAGCATTAGAACATCAGCTTCGGCATCAGTCCTTCCAATGAACATTCAGGGTTGATACCCTTTAGGACTGAACTGGTTTGATCTCCTTGCAGTCCAAGGGACTCTCAACAGTCTTCTCCAATACCACAGTTGGAAAGCATCAATTCTTCAGTGCTCAACCTTTTTTATGGTCCAACTCTCACAATTATACATGACTACTGGAAAAACCATAGCTTTGACTATATGGACTTTTGTCAGCAAAATGATGTCCCTGCTTTTTAATACCATGCCTAGTTTTATCATAGCTTTCTTTCTAAGGAGCAAGCGTCTTTTAATTTCATGGCTGCAGCCACCATCCGCAGTGATTTTGGGGCCCAAGAAAATAAAGTCTGTTACAGTTTCCATTGTTTTCCCATCTATTTGCCATGAAGTGATGGGACCAGATGCCTTGATCTTCATTTTCTGAATGTTGAGTTTTAAGCCAGCATTTTCACTCTCCTCTTTCATCTTCATCAAGAGGCTAAGTTCCTCTTTGCTTTCTGTCATTAGGGTGGTATCATCTGCATCTCTGAGGTTATTGACATTTCTCCTGGCAATCTTGACTCCAGCCTGTGCTTCATTTCTAGAATGTTAGTTCTAGAAGGTCTTCATTTCATGCGCTCCACCAGAACACTTTCATAATCTTAATAAGATACATTTAATAAGTATTTTCCTAATATCTGTCTCCTCTGTAAAGGCAGAGATTGTGTTCATCTTGGGCACTGTGATACTCATTTTAGCAGAGGATAAGCAATTGATAAATATTATTTTGTGAGTGAATGAATGAATATGGAGGAACATGTGTGCATGCTAAATTGCTTAAGTCGAGTCCAACTCTTTGCAACCCGATGGACAACAGCCCGCCAGGCTCCTTTGTCCATGGGATTCTCCAGGCAGGAACACTGGAGTGGGCTGCCGTGCCCTCTCCAGGAGGTCTTCCTGACCTGGGGGCTGGTTCTTCACCACTAGCGCCACCTGAGAAGCCCATGGAGGGAACATGGGACTGACACTATTAAGATCCCCTCCACACCGCAGATTGAATTCTTAGTCCTAACAATTGCCCTCTTTTCTAGATCTTGTGATATTTAGCCACAAAGTAAAAACAGACTTGTTTGCATTTTTAAACAATGCTATTATTAAGAACTCCTATGACAGTGATAAAGAGTTAAAATGTTTGCTGACTATAGCTGTCCAAACTAAGGGGAAGACATGAGAAAGTAAATCAAATGATTTTGAGTAATTTAGAATAGTGCTCTCCTTTTTTAGTTTCCTTTGGAATTGTTCTGTAACAATCGTTTCTATATAACTTTGAAACTTGGTGAGCTCCAACCTCACCTAGAGATCCTTTGAAAAATATCTACCTATTTTAAAAGACACAATGAGTCTGACATGAAATGCATACTGTGGTATCTAAGAACCCTAGCAAAGGAGATTAGTAACCAAAAAAGCAATTAAGTTTACAGTAAGGTTACAGATACCATATCTAGTACAACAGCTTGGAAAAGGAAGTAATACAAAGGTCACATCAACAAGAGAAAATGTAACACTAAATAGTGGATTTTTTTAAAAGAAACTAAATCCTATATTCCAAAATCTTTCCTTCTCATCTAATAACTACATGTGTTTGGGTGTTTAGAAAAAAAAACAAACAAACAGGAGAGGAGGACGCGGCATTACTGAAGCTGGTAACTGGCACAAAAACCAGTGAACCAGCCTGTGAAATTTAAGCATCTGGGGAATCAGGTTCCTGAGTAGCTTTTTCAGTTTGATCTCAAATCTCACTCTAGTATATCCAGGATTGTAAGATCCCAAGTAGGTTGTATCTGCATGCTTTAGAGAAGCAGAGCTTTACAGTTCAAATAAACACATCCAACTACTCCAACCACTTAAACAACTTAAATACAGAGCTTTTGGAAAAAATCAACAGTGTTTTCAGGACAAGGCAATAATCCTACCTTTTCACATGAAGGTAAAGGTCTCTTCACAAAAGGACAGGGCTATATGACAGATACCAATTATAAATCACCCTTTGTAATTCTGTTTAGTTACATAGCACTGTAGGCCCCAGGATTTACAATGGTTGTGCAGTCCATGAAACTATCTTTAGCCAGAGTTCCTCTTCTGTGTCAGTATTCTATTTTGAACTAACAATGCTCTCAGATGAACCGAAAAGATGTATTTAGCTCCCACCATTACAATTTCTGATCCTCTTTACTTTAGCTCTTTTGAAATAACATGAAAGCTTTGGCTTGCTAATTACTTTTATCCAGCCCATAGAAAAATTAGTTTATCTTCCTGATCAAAGCAAATTAGGCAGATCATGGCTGATTAGAATGCAACAGTAAAATCGCCATACTTTCTCTTCCATCCCCTTTCTCTCAGAAATAGGGCCTGTGTCAAATATGTAGGTATTTCCCACGGCCAGGCCGGACTCTGTTACCAACAGGGACTGCAGCTTGGACAATGGTTCCTACACAGACACTAAAGTTCTTTAGTTCAGTCATTGTGTTTGAAAAGAACTAGTCACCCCTTAGCTAGCATTTTGATGAAACATCTAGATTTACATATTTCCTTAATTGCATTTTTGAATGTGAGTGAGATTTATCTGACCAGAGTTAAATGCCTCCTTTATTCCCCTTCCTACTCAAGCCAAAATTCAACTCCACGCTCTTAAAGAAAAGTGAGGTGGGGGTGTGTGCATAGGGAATCTTACTCAATTCTGATCTGGGTGAATTTAGGGTTTCCATGAAGTAGGACGAAAGAGTTACATGACGAAAGACAGGAAAGGGAAACTTCTACCTCTCAAAGTGGAGATGTCAATTTCTAAAAGTTTGGCTCTTTCCAAAAACCTATTTTGATTTTTCATAATGAATGTGATTCCGTGTTGCCAAATTCCTCCAGTCAGTAGCTAAAAAGCGCCAAAATTATCATCCTTCGTAATTTCTCACTAAAATTCCTATATGATTATAAAAACTTGAAAGCTGGATTTTATTTTCTTTATTTACTATAAATTAACAGTAAATCTTGTATTTAGCTCCATTTAAACCTCCCTCTGCAGCTGCCCATTTGAAAATTAAAATGGTTGCCTTCTTTCACTTCAGTGGGCACAATACAAAACATCCATTGAGCTTTCTCTTTATTGCAGCTGCCGATGCCCAGCCGACTTTTAGCAAACCAACCAAGCGGAATCACAATGCAGCTGCAACACTTTATGGTATTTCTGTTGGTTCTCCTTTGAGACTGAAGGTGTTAATTAGGAATCAAAGAACACAACCCTGCCAGCCTTCTTTCACAAACCATACCCTGGTCACTGCAGTTTTCAGAAGAAAATAAATCTAATAAAGGGATAAAAATGTTGTTTGTCACACCAGTAAAGTGTACTTAAGACCCTTTGATCAAAAGCTTTTTATGTAGTCTTGTCAGATGGGCTGGAAATATTGTATTTTTCTCTTTTCTCTCTTTTCTTCAGGCAGACCTCTCTGAATTTTGAATTTAAGACTGTCTGGAAGAAAAAAGAGGATAAGCATGGTTGTATGGAGGATTCTTTATAGGTGATAACTGGTCTCAGAGAGTAGAATCATTTTGCTTCTTAGAAAATTATTCATAGTCAACAGTCCATCATGTTACAGCTTCTCACAACATTGGGCCTTTTATTAGTGTATTTATGATACTCTAATTATAGTTTCTAATGCTCACACTTTCATATGCATCTATCAATAACCTGTTTAGTGTAATGATTACTTATTAGGTGGATCTCAGTGTTTTAGAAGATCGTTTTTTACATCACAGAATTGGGTATTTTCATGAACATATAAACCATATAGCTATACACATACATAAGCATGCAAACACATATAATGTTAGTTCATCAAATAGTTTGTCATTTTGTATAGTTTTTCTATGCATCCTGAATATCTTGCATTCACATGTAACAGTGTGAAGTCATTACCTTTAATCTTCAGTCAAAGTTAAAAGCTTAAAGTAAGTTTATGAAGTTAGCACTGCTGGGAATTAGTCAAGCCTGCTAGCCCTCTCAGCACGAGGTTTTGCTGCTAGATGCACAAATCATGCCAAAATCCATTAATCCTGCTTGAGAGAGGCAGAAAGAAGGTCTGCTTGTTGATTTAATGTTAATGAAATGAATAGGCTCCTGAGGCTACCTACAGAGGCCCTCTAAACTGTAAAACAAATAAAGTCATTTTAAGTAACGCTCACTGCGGGAGAGTAAACAATGTTCCCAGATTTGCTGCACAAAATGGGCTTGACTGTGGGTGTGTAGAAACCTCCCATTTTCTACAAGACTGGTCCACCTGCCCTAGGACAATACCCTCTCATGTCAAGCAGATGGATTCATAGGATGATCGAACTAGGAGCAAGCTCTGAGCATGTGCGCGCTTCTCTTACTTCACAGATGTGAAAACCGAGGCAGGGAGCTTCTGCCTCTTATGGAGATCTGATGGTTCATGAGTGGGGTAGCTAGACCTAGACCAGGGGTCCTCAAAAGTGACTGCCCGTTGCATTTGCCTTGAGTGAGTGAAAGTGACTCCGTCGTGTCCAAATCTTGCGACAGACCTCATGGACTGTACTGTACATGGACTGAACTGTACAGGCTCCCCTGTCCATAGGATTCTCCAGGCAAGAGTAATGGAGTGGGTTGCCATTTCCTTCACCAGGGGATCTTCCTGACCCAGGAATCGAAGCCTCGTCTCCTGCACTGCAGGTGGATTCTTTATGGACTGAGCTATGAGGGAAGCCCAGATTTGCTGCACAAAACGGTTTTGACTGTGGGTATGTAGGAACCTCCCATTTGCCTTGGGGAGTGAAAAGTCATTCTGATGCCTAGCTTCTTCACTCAGAGATTCTGATTTAGTTTAGCTTGGTGTGTGATCTGGGCCTGGAGATAGTTCCCATGAGGTCTCATGTGAAGCTGAGCTGTTGACAAGCTTGAGAACCATCAATCTAGAGTTCTAGAGCACCGCTCCTCTGCATGGCTCAGTTTTTTTTTTCCTTAGTTTTTTTTAATTGAAGGATAATGACAATATCGTGTTGGCTTCTGCCATACATCATCATGGATAAGCCATAGATACACGTATGTCCCCTCCCTCTAGAGCCTCCCTCCCAGCTCCCAACCCATCCCACCCCTCCGGGTGGTCACAGAGCCTGGTTTGAGTTCCCTGAGCCACACAGCAAACTCCCATTGGCTATCTGTTTTACGTGCATTAGTGTGTATGTTTCTAGGCCACTGTCTCCATGCGTCCTGCCCTCTCCTTCCTCCCTGCTCCGCCCCACATCCACAAGTCTGCTCCCCGTCTGTCCTCACTGCTGTCCTGCAGATAGGTCCAGCAGTGCCATCTTTCGAGATTCCACCTGTATGCATTAATGTGTGATATTTGTTTTCCTCTTTCTGACTTACTTCCCTCTGTATAATAGGCTTTAGGTTCATCTACCTCATTAGCATGGACTCAAATGAGTTCCTTTTTATGGCTGAGTAATATTCCTCTGTATATATGTACCATGGCCTCTTTATCCGTTAATGTGTTGATGGACATCTAGGCTGCTTCCATGTCCTAGCTATTATAAATAGTGCTGCAATGAACATTGGGTACATGTGTTTTTTCCAGTTATGGTTGGCTTTCTTTGGTTTTGCTGCACTGTGACGCCACTGATTTCCAAGCTCCTGGCCGTGTGTCAGTTGCCTTCTAGATAGAGTAGATACATGTATTTTGAGATTTGGAGGTTGTTTTCAAAATGAGTGTCCATTGTGTAAGTGCAGAGATGTGCCCGTGTATGTGTGTGCAGGCCCTTGAAGGACCAAATGCCACCCTTTGGCTGAGTCCACCTCACAGTAGAGGCAGTAGCCAGGGTCTCTGCAACACTGGGCAGTTTGTTCTCAGGTCTCATTCTCCTTCTGATCCTGCAATTCACCTCACCTTGGAGTCTCTCTTGCGAGTGCATGTTCAGGAGTTCAGTCGTGTCCGACTCTTTGTGACCCCATGGACTGTAGCCCACCAGGCTGCTTTGTCCATGAGATTTCCGTGGCAAGAACACTGGAGTGGGTTGCCATTTCCTTCTCCAGGGGATCTTCCTGACCCAGGAATCACACCTGCGTCTCTTGTGGTTCCTGCATTGGCAGGCAGATTCTTTACCACTGAACCACTTGGGAACCTCACCACTTTAAAAACTCTTTTCTTATTTGCCACAGTTTCCTCTGGACTATCACTTTCTTCTTATTCCCCCTCCACCTAAAGAACTTTGCTTTACCTAAGAGATAGACCCTTCTGACATTTCATTTGAAATTGTTCGACTTTTGCTGCCTTCTAATCCCCCTTGGTTTAGTGATTATTTAAACTGCTTAATGAAGCTGGGCTGATGGATCCCACTTCTTCAATTTGTACTGCTGGATAACACATAATGTCTGTCTGAAATTTCCTCTCGTTTTGGCTTTGGGGCTGCAAAACACATCAGTTTCTTACTTTAGTGATTCAGTAGACACTTGAGAATTCCAGCATCGTCTTTTCACATATTGCAAGAGAGAAAAGTATCCCTACGGGGAGATTTCCCTTTTTCTTTTCAGACCTGCTCTCTTGATTTCACTGGTCAGTGGTAAAGCAGCTTGCTCCTTCTGCAGAGAGCTGCCCAGCATCTGGAGAGATGGAGACATGGGCTCATCCGGCAGAGTTAAAAGACTCTCTGGTCCAGTGACCTCCCACCCATCGCCCATCTCCCTTCTCTGCTGGGGATCACTGGGCCTAATTCCAGAGGCCTCCAGCTTAAACACAAGCTTGGTGGTGCTCTGACCCCTATTTAACCTTGAGTCCCTCCCCCACTCCCAGATTCACGTCACTGGTATCCAAGATTCCCTAGGAAATAATTTTAGTCTCATTGTCATCACTGACTGCAAAGATCCTTCCTGCAATTTGTTGCACTGAACCAATTGCTTCTTCACCAAAGACAGCTACTGAAATTCCTCAGGAAAGTTCAACTCTTTTGAAGATAGTTTCAGGTAGACATAAGCATATTCCTTAAATCGGCTTTTATCTCCTTAGAGTAGAATTATTTTTTCAGTTGTTAATATTAAAAACTTCCACGTCTGTTGTGTTGACAATCTGTTTTTTCCCTGAGTCTTTTGGCTCTGAGGAAAGGCTGCGCTCCCTGTCTCCTCCAAGTCCCCTGCATCCATCATCTCTCCCCTTCTGCCATAGCAAGACCACTGCTGGGATGTGAGCTTCTGAATGCCCAAGAAGTTATCAAACTCAACTTCCCCCACATACTCAGGGAAGATTGTGAGGATGGGTGACAAGAAGAAAGAGCGGATAAAAGCAACTCAAACCCAGGACCACAAATGGGGGGCCATCCCCGACATCATGCTGGAGGAGGCACCGCCAACATTGGGCCGTCTGCTCACCATCTGCAACGAAGCCCACGCTCGGTCAGTGGCCCACCTGGGGGCTCGGGCAGGGTCTACAGCACTGACACACACGTGAAAATACGGAACGCCACGCAGTACACGAAGCTTTTCTCTATTGATACAAAAAATCGGAGCTGAAAGTCAATATCTTTTTACTTGGGGACTTTCCTGGTGGTCCAGTGGCTAAGACTCAAAGCCCCCAATGCAGGGGCTGGGTTCAATCCACATTGAACTAGATCTCACATGCTGCAAACTAAAGATCCCGAATACGGCAACTAAGACTTGGCATAGCCAAATCCATACATAGAAATCTTTTTACTTGAACAGGTAGTGGGTGATGTCTTACTCGTTTCAAGCTTCGCCTACTCTTGTACCTAGTAGGCACCCTGTTCTTCTCTTTGTTTTTAACATTAAAAAATATTGTTTTCTGAAAACTGCAGTTACACTTGTAACATTTTAGGCCCATGGACAGCTATTTTTTGGGGGTGGATAACAATAAGAGGCGACACTGCATATTTGAAAAACATGGGTTTAGTGTTATACCAACTGTACCACCATGCCCAACAAAACCAACAGCACTTAATGTTATATGCATGCGCCACATGTGAGCGACTATGGAAAAGTCTTTACATGCGTTAGTTCACCAGCTGTCACAACAATCCAGTAAGGTAAATGCCATTATTGTTGCCATTTTACAGATGAGAAAACTGAGATCTGGAGTAAGCTGCTAAGGTTATTCAAGATGAGGCTGTGAGCTTTGTCAAAAGATGTTCTCATTTCTAAAATAGGGGTATTCATAACTTTTATGAGACTCATATGAAAACATTGGAGGTAGGTGTGTTAAAAAGCACTGCAAAAAATGTTTTATTTATTCAGCTGCGCCAGGTCTTAGTTGCAGCACTGGGGATGTCTCCGCTGTGGCGGGCGGACTCTTCAGCTGCGACATGTGGGATCCTGACTGGGGACCGAACCCAGGCTCCCTGCACTGGGGGCTTGCAGTCCCAGCCACTGGTCACCAGGGAAGTCTCCCCTAAAGAGCGTGTTCTGATTTTTTTTTTTTTTTGTCTGTCCTGGGACTTTACAAACAATGCAGTCTGCCAAGTTTAGAGGGAAGGATTTCTTGGGCACCACATTAAAAGATTATACCGGAGATTCTATCAGCTCATCTCCCTGTTACACATTTGGCGGCACCTTATATCTTAGGCGTGGATGACAGGCAAGCCTTATGCGGTGTTTAAGGGAATAGGGCGGGTCGTCTACAGAGAGAAAACTGGGCGACTCTCCCTCAAGTGTGCCCTAGCCGCAGCTGCTTCTGAAGCTGACCAGGCACAGGCATGCAGGGCAAAAGGGGTTTGGAGATGTAGGTTTTCATGTTATTCAGGTATGGTGTCGCCCTTAGAACGCAAGATGATTGCTAGCAAAAGACAGCTTGTCATCACGGTGGCCAGGCTTCCCGTTCCTCCAGGGGCAAAGAATCCACCTGCAGTGTAGGAGACACAGGAGATGTGTGTTTGATCCCTGGGTCGGAAGATCCCCTGGAGGAGGACATAGCAACCCACTCCAGTACTCTTGCCTG
Organism: Odocoileus virginianus; assembly: GCF_023699985.2. Lineage (NCBI taxonomy): Eukaryota > Metazoa > Chordata > Mammalia > Artiodactyla > Cervidae > Odocoileus > Odocoileus virginianus. Next base: position 731,626 of record NC_069697.1, on the reverse strand, counting down.
GAGAATCCCACGGACAGAGGAGCCTGGCGGACTACAGTCCATAGCATTGCAAAGTCAGATGGGACTGAAGCAACTTAGCATGCATGTTCCCAAAAGCAGGCGGACATATCGGGTCAGGACCACACGGGGGATAGAGGAGAGGGAAGAAAGCAGGGGCTAGAGCCTTTACTGTGGTTCCCATGGGAAGAATGAGCAGGATAAGCAGACTTGAAATCAGCTAGTTTGAATAATATCATCAGGCTCAAGGTGTAGCTGTTGCCCCGAGTTATCTGGTACCTGGCCCAGGGGTGATTAGGGCAGGAAATATTGACCTAGAGGGTAAAAATCCCTGCAAGAGCCTGATAAAGAAGGTGATGGGGTGCTGGCTTCTGTTGCCTGGTTTGCACATGAAAGGCACACTTAGAGGGCGTTTGCTGCTGCTATCTCCCGGATTAGATAGCCCTTCGGTCCCTCCTGGGTATGCAAGGGCCCAAGATAACAAAACATCATAAAATAGAGAAAATGAAAACCATGGTTGGTACATAGAGATTCTGTGTTCTAATGCAGGGAGACTCCTTTCTTCTTTGCTCTAAGAGAATCAAGGGGTATAAGGAGAGAGAGACAGACAAGCAGATGGAGCACGGTCATCAGAGAGATGTGTGCTGGGACAGGGCTGGGCTCAGCACGATGCGGAGCACCAGAGACGGCCGGGTCACGGAAAACTCTCTAGAGGTGATGCTGAATATGGAAGACTCACAGAAGCTGTGAAGATGAAGGAGGAGAAAGGCATCCAAGCAGAGGCAGACACATCTGAGAGCCTGGAGGCCTGAGACATGGAAACGGCAGGATGTGGTTGGACATGGCTGGAGACTGGAGAACACAGGGGCTGAGGAGGGGAGGGCTGGCGGTGGGGGATGAGGCGTGACAAGGTGATTCTGTGGGTTAAACTAAGGAGTTAAACGTTACTGAGAGAGCCACGGGAAATCACTGAAGCACTGGAGGTGAGGAGGACATGGACAGACTTGCCTCCTGGACAGACTCATGGGGCGGCAGGGAGTCCATGTGTGTTGTGGGGCTTTGCAGACCAAGACAGGAGACTGCGACAAAAATGAGGAGAGCCTGAGTTTCAGGGCTAGAGGAGAGAGGGAGCAGGCACAACAGATCCGAAGGCAACCCGAATGTGGTCAAGTGAAAATCCCGAGTGAAATTTAAATGACAATAAAGACATGTTTACTGACCATGAACTGAAACTTGGGACACTGCTTATTCCTTAAACTGAACCTGATTGTTTCTCTCTGCCATACAGATTTTTAGGTGAGAGAGAGACAACTTTATTGGTATCTGCAATGGAACAAAATCTTATTGGGTTAAGATTCAAGCACACACGTAAAAACGAACATATATCATGCATAAACAACAGGATACTTGGCAACATCTAGAGAACTAATGGAGCATTTAGAATTCACCTGGGTATCTGGCATTGGAGCAAAAACATGAAAAAAAAAGAATCATTCAACTGGAGTTTCTGGGAGACTTGGGTTCCAGTCCCGTCTTCACCAGCTATGTGATTTGGGGCATGCTGTTTACCTCTATGAACATGAATTTCATCATCTGTGAAAACGAAGGTGTTGGATTAGGGCAACTCTAAGGTCTTTTCTATTCTAAAGCCTATGGTTAGATATAGCTATTGACTCCTCAAAAACCTCTGCAATCCATCCAAGTGATTTTAATTCTGTTTATTTGGGCAATTAGGGATATGCTCTAGCAGTCATGATTAGATTTCACTTTTGCATTATGTACTGTGACCTCTGGTACACAGCTTAGTGATTCTGGTAATTTGTGGATAAAAGATTAACCCTTTTAGTTCTCTACAGTAGAATTTACTCTAAATGTAGTTTGCTATTCGCTCAACCTCTGAATTAAGTTTACTGTACTTAACACAAATCTCCCCAAATCAGTCTTTCTTTTCCCTTTATACAATTAACTGTGTTCTGAGGAGTTCCTACTGCTAAGGAAAGGGGACTTCAAATTACTATGTAATAGTTATTCGGGACCAGACTGTATCCATCTGACACTTCTCACTGTTACAAGACCCTGGGGCAGTGGACTTTATGCTCAAGGCCAGCAGCTACAGGGTGGAAGGAGGATCCGCACTGTCAGTTAATCATGTTGCTAAAACTTCTGAGATCTTCAAAGGAGATTGGCTTACACCCTGGGAGAGTCTGGTTTAACTGGGACGTCCTTTGCTACTCGAGCTTGAAGACTCAATGAAAAAAAAATCTTGAACTTCTGCCTGGACTCCACTGCACAGAGCCCCAGAGAACAACAGCTGCTGGGGAACGGGGGCTTCAGTGAGTTCAGGTCTCCCACCACAGGGACAGTAACGTGGCTTCCTCAATTTAAAAGCAAAGACCCCAATTGTGGTGCACTTCGGGTTGATAACTTTAATCCCCGGATTCTTCTTTCTAAACTTCCCTGCATCTTGTAGATTGCAGTCCTGGCGGGGGAGAGTGTCTGCGTTAAGGGAGACATGTCCTTCAGTCCTGCTCTGATACTGTCTGATAGAGGGGGATGGAGAGGAGAAACATAGAGAAGAGTGCCATCCGAGGCTGAATGTCTGTTCAGGGCTTGCTGTGTCTCTGTTCTGTCTGTGTTGTTTCTTCGAGTGGCTGATTTCCCCACTTCTTCTTTCCATCTCTCTGGCTATTTTTTTCTAGGTTTTACTCTATTGGGCAGTTAACACCACTAATTATAGAGTACATCTATGGCCAAATGCAGGCAGGTCTAAGGGTCCCTTCAGGACAAGAAATAAGAAGAGAAAATAAAGAGGGAGATTTCTTCTTCCAGTAAAGACTGGAAGACTCCAAACTCATTCTGTAGAGTCATTCAACAGAGAAATAAATGCTTATTGTGAAAACCTTAACTTATACACATAACAGATGATTAAGGAATGTAGCTCCTTCCATGGAAATTTTTATTGGTTTTTATAGCTAAATAATCTTCTATGTATGTAAAAAGTGAAAGGTTATTTTTATGCTGATAGATTTAAAGACCAATGGGTTATGTAACAGAGTTCCTTCAAGTAAGTGCCTCACAAGAAAATTTATAACCTAAAACCTTTAAGCGCCATGTGGTGTCTTGTGTGTCGAACCAATAAACTCATTAAAATAACATTGGGTAAACCCAAGCACAACACAATGAAAGTTCTAACACAGCCCACATTAACCAACCAACTTTAAAATAATATCTTTGTTATGTGCTAAGGTTAAAAATTCAGCAAATTCTTTATATTTTTTCCACTTGAGATCATGTGTGGTTTTGTACTTTCCTGAGAAGTACACTTTTGTGGCTTTTTTGATCAAAGGAAGGTTATTTTTGCAGAGACATCTTTTGTAGAGGTCCCTGTTCTACTTAATCAAGGTTTCAAAAAAAAAAAAAAGGAGCACAAGAATATTTACTAGTTTTTTTTTTTTTTTTAGTGAAACATAAAAATTCTTAAGATTCTCTTCTTAATGTGGACTTTGGAAAGGAAAGCATGCATGTAAGGTTAGTCATCATTTGGTGTGTATGTGTGTGTGAGAGAGAGAGACAGAGAGAGGGCAGAGGAGAAAATAAAGGAATTTGGCTGCAAAATTGAGTAACAGTTTGAAACACTTGGCTTCCAGTAGTGAAAGATGAGCAACACTGGGGAAAAGGCTGGACTAACAAGGGGCCACTTGAGGAAAGCTTAATCTCAGCTGGCAGGCTGATGAGCAAGGTCAGATCGGTGCACACGTTCTCAGCTGGAGCTGGGCTCCCATTGCCAGGACAATTGTCTTCTGCATTTCAGCTTCTGAAGCGAACTGAAGGTGCCTTCACAGGCAGAGTCTGGGTCTCCCCCCTGGAAAGGGCTGGCCCTCCACTGCCATGACATGTCAATGTGTATCATTTCCACCCATTCCACCGAGCAAGTGGCGCAAAGGACACTGTTTCTTATTGGAGTGTTGCTGTGTGTGTGTGTGTGTGTGTGTGTGTGTGTGTGTGTAACATGCACGTGAGATGACTTTCTTTCTCCTTGACCATCACGGTCTCTGTTAGGAGGTGAAGTCAAACTCCTGTAGCAAAGGACGAAATGAACATGGAAAAAATGTGCATATGTTAAAAATGAGACACTTGACAATTAGGGATTGCTGAATAAATTTTTACATATACATCCTTTTTCATATGCTTTTCCATTATGGTTTATTACAAGATACTGAATATAGCTCCCACGCTATACAGTAGGACCTTGTTGCTTACTTATCTTATATATAGTAGTTTGTATCTGCTATAATTTTAAAATTATTATTGCTCATAGAAAACTAAAGTCAAGCATACTGTTGTAAGAGTTTTTAGAGATTGTATCTCAAAGTAACCTAAATTTTCTAAACATCAGTTCTTACTTGAGGAGGTGTTCTTTATGCTGAATATGCTTTATAATTAATTGGTCAGCTATTGGTTTTTCATGTCAACTTTGTAATATAATAAATGATTAACACATAGGTTTATAGCAGCAAATGAATTGAATGATTGAAGAAACTAAATGGATAGTTCAGTTCTTCTTTGTTTGAAGGAAGGGACTTTTCTCTGTCTTATCCAGATTTCTAATTTACACAGAAGTCTGTCTCACTGGCTTAATTGTTAAACCATGCAGAGCTTACATAGTGATCGATAAGTAGATAAAACCTTGAAATAATTCTCTATTCTGAATCAAATAAATGATGTGTCAATTCATCTTATCTCACCAGTTTTAAAGGTAAACACAAACTTAAATAAAATTGGCCTATTAAGAAAGTTCATGTCTCTTTTAAAAAAATTAATTTTTATTGGAGTACAGTTGCTTTGCAATATTGTGTTAGTTCCTACTGTATAGCAAAGTGAATCAGCTATATGGATACACCTCTCTCACATCTCTCAGAAATGAAAAATAGTTTCAAAGAAGCTAGCTACTTTAGTTGATGCATAGATCTGGCCACAGAAAAAAAGAGTTTCATTTTCAACTTGGAAGTTATTAGTCAGTTGCTCACTCTTTATAATACTTGGGCACCACCACGATTTATCTTTGACTTGGAGACCAGGGCAATAGTTTCTGTGGATATAGGAAAAGGTAGCTACTAAACTTAATATATTGGCCCTAAGCTATATAGTATTATTCTCATCTTATAAAAAACCAAAGACTACATTTCCTAGGATTCCTTGAAGAAATATTTCTCATGTGAGGGCTTCATAAGTTATGTTCCTAAGAAGAAAACTGTGCTGAAGTATTTCAGCACTAATTGCAATTACTGTGAGGCATAACTAAACATTAGAAGGCTGGTTTCCTTGTTTCCTGACAAACTATCCCTAAAGATAATTTCAAAGAGGCCCTGAAACATTTTGAGCCTTGAAAATATTCTTGCAATAAGCTAACAGGCCACTCGAGACAGGTATGAGAATAATACCTGTGTCAAAAGTTTGTTGTGGGGCATGGGATTAGGTAAAGTAGCCCCATAATGCCGGACACTCAGAAAGAATAATATAAATGTCAGCTGCTATAATTATTGTTATTACAATAATAAAGTAATTTAGACATGTAAATTCTGGTCTGTCTGTTAACTCATAGCATCATTTAAGATAACTACAATTTAATTATATTTCCAACGGGGCTGAGCTGTAATTGTGGGACACCAGCAGATTTGTGTTGTTCTGTTACTTGCAGACAAGTAACTGTCACCTTTCTCTGAGCCCTTTTAGCCATTAGGATTTCAGCAGCTGGTTCAGCCAATTCTATTCAAGTCAACATTACAAGTATTTACTGAACATCCCTTAATTGCCAGGTACTGGTCTGAGCACTTGGGAAATAAAGTGAAAAATTTCCTAGACTGGAGGAGCTCACAGTCTAGGGAGGAAGATAAACCGTGAAGGAAAGAGAGCCCATCATTACCTCCTGGAGAATTAGTCCATCTGATTTTAAGGAAGATGGTTTCATGGACAATGGATGGTTCTTTTGCATATATTCAAAGTAAATTCCAGCTTCCCTGACCCATATTAAATATTGAGATTTAAATACTGAATAGATAAAACCTTGAAATAATTCTCCACTCTGAATCAAATAAATAATGTCAATTCATCTTATCAAATAAATGATGTGTTGGTTCACCTTAAATATTGAGAATAAGGATATGAGAAAGGACTCCTGCTTCCAAAATATCTTAAAAATATTTAGTTAACCCAGTTTGTGGTTAATGGATGCTAGCTAGACTTACCATGGCTATCATATCATGATTTGATATAAATATTAAATCATTATGTTGTATACCTGACACAAATGTTATAGATCAATTATATCTCAATTAAAAGTAAAGATTTTTTAATTAAAAAATTTAACCTTCTAATTCAAACACCCTGTTAACCATCTTTTAGTATTACTGCTAGATAACATTATTCCATTTTTTTGAAATCAAATGATTAACATTCTTCTACCTACTACTTTCAAATAAGACATTTTCACTGGACTTAGTGCAAAAAAGAAATTAACTTGAAGAAGTGGGAAAAAATGCCAGAGATTTTAAGAATGAACCTGCTTCCTACTATGATATTTATGGAGAAACAAAATAATTTTGCATATGAAGACACTTATGAAACATCCCACCTATAGCCAACGCAGTGTCTCCTTTTCCCAGAGCTAAGGAACTCCATGGTGAGACTGACTATGTAGTTGGGACCTATGAGGACTGGGTAAAACTGTGGATTGAAGCTGATAGAATCTGGGAATCAAAGAGTTGTAGTAGGTTGGAATTCATGGGTAATTTAACAAATGAAATTCTAAGACACATAAAAAATAGCAATAGGACTAAATTATCAGCTTGTCATTTTTGATAAGTAATCTATCAGCTGTGACTCTAATGCCAGTCTGATTCATCTTTCTACTACAAAATGAGACTGTATAAGGGAAACATTGCAACAGGAGTGAGGGCGTTGAATCTCATAGGAAGGAATTTGCCTTCTCATGAAGAATTCAATTTACCAGAAATATCCATTTGTGGGGTGTTCACAAGGAAATGTTCCATCTAGCATTATTCTAAATTTATATAAATAAGTGAATAAAACCAAAAGAATTACTTCACAAAATTGCTCAATGCGGTGCTCACTACTGTTTTTCATTTCTAACTTATGGTATATGATTTGGTTTAATGGAAAACATACTTAAATTTATAGCTAAAATGACTTACATGTATAAATTCAATAGAAGAAATATAAAAATGTTTTATTAAAGTAAGTAGATATTAGGTGCCCGTTGTAAAACTGTAAATATTCTGCAATGTCTTTAATTTTATGACAGCTAATTGTTTACTTGGATATTATGTCTATACCTTTGACAGTTACATGCTTTGGAGATTAAAAACTATCAAACAGTTCAGTTCAAAACTTGACTTTGAGAAATTATAGACTAGTTTTGTGTTTCTAAGCTTTTTCAAGCACATCCAAGTAGGAACGGTTTCATTATTAAAATATACTTTCATTTAATTACAAAGGTTAGTTTTTTATTCCAGTCTTTTATTAATAACTCATTCGTGATTGCCACTTTTGTTGCTGATCAGAACTCCACCTTTACTTTGAAGAAAACGTGTAAAGAGAGAAAAGATTGAAGATCTGCTTGAAGATTATGCTAATTATATGTAAAAATTCATTATTGTCACACAAACTTTGCCATGTATGTGATGAACATAGTCAGTAAAATATTTTTTGTAAATCTATACAATTAAGATTGCTTGAATTAGAAACACTATCTCAAAAAAAAAAAAATCACTCAGACTAACTCAGTCAATTAGTTTCAATAACAAACAAAAACACTACCAGGAAAACCCAGACATCCTGGAGAAAAAGAAAGAACATTAAAATGCAGAAAAGTCACTGATATCATTATATTTTAAATGAATTTTGCAAGTAGGTTGTAGAGCACACTATAGTTTGCAACTGATCTAAATTTTAAGACTGTGGTAACAATTAAGGCTTTTGTAACCATCTCTAAAGTACAAAAATTTCCTTCATTTAAAATAGTTTTCTTTCCTTGAAGGGAAGTAGAAACATATTAAACAATTTTCAGGGAAGATTCTGAAAAGGTTCTTTAAATTTGAAAGTGTATCTTAAATGCTTTGAATATATGTATGACACCAGGGCCATGGCTAATTAGTTATAACGGAGGTTTTTGATTGGTTTTTATTAAAACTAGTTTTACCAATTGTGTGTAAAATTAAATTTTGTTAGAAAGTTACCAAATTGATAGAAAAGTATAGAAAAGTAACCAAATTGATAAAATTAAAAAAAAAATTCTTTCTCCTGATAACTTTGTTTCATGTGACATGAATTTGCCTGTGGCTGAAATGTTCATGTTTTTAAGCAACTGCAGGAAAAAACTCAATTTTCATTTAAAAATAAAATGACTGTTCTAGATGAATAAAGAAAAGTATATTTACTATATTAGGATGTTCATTAGGATTTAGTTTTCTATTTGGATACTATACTAACTGGATGAAAGATACATCAAAGTAGTACATGGAGCTTACTTCTAAGACCCTATTAGGAAAAATGTCCAATTTGATGCATTAGAACAACTTATCTATAAAATTAGATGCTAGAACTACTTCATTTCTGACAGATCACTACTGGTAGGTTGAGATGTATTAAACATTGGAAACAGTTATTGTCTGTTTTTATGTCTTATTCTTGGTGTGTTATTTTCTTCTGGGTGAACATAGTTAGCGGAAGAGAGAATAAGAGAGAGAGGTTAAGGCTGAAAATTTCCAGTGCTTCCACCATGCATGTTCAGTGGTCCAATTACAGATCCACTGGAGAATGCAGTTCAGTAAGAAAAGAGAGTTAATGTTAATGTTTGGACTGGCTTCACGTTTAGCTTTTCTGGGGAAGAAAGATTATAAAACTGTACAAAAATAGGGTTTAGGAAACTTTCCTTACCTACAGGTTGGACTAACCAGTTATCAGATTGTGGCAAATCTATTTGCCATATGTGTACAGCTGCAACTTGCCATCATCAAGCTGTTTGAAGAAAATGGAATGCTTGTTCTCTTCTGGGGAGGGGAGGAAGATTAAGAGATAACATTTTGACTCAAAGAAATGGTGATAACTTAGTACAAACAATAAGATAGTAGTATGGCCTCTCACTCACATTAGTCTTTGCACACAGCAACTTTCTCACCAAAGCATCATTACCCCTGGGCCCCCCGTGGAGCCGGGCTATAACTTCATGTTCCTTTTCAAGAGCAAAAAGAAGTTATCTCTTAAAATAATATAACCAGTAAAACACAAGCTTACTTATTCAGACGTGAATAAATAAAGACTTCTCTTTCAGGGTGTGAGCGCACAAGCGGAGAAGCGGTCACTTCGTTCTAGGTGTGACCAAAAGAGGGCACTTCTGCCCCTCAGGCCAGCAGAACCCGGAGGCTGTCAAACAGCCCCAAACCCAAACCCCTCAACCACGAGGGCAGAGCCTCCAGGGGCCTCTGGCGTTCTGTCTCAGATAAGGAGACCAGATTCTAAAACCGTTCATTACGGACAACATCAGTCTGGTTATTCACTTCAGGGTTGATTTCTACATTTAGCCCTCACATTCCCTGAAAAGTTAACCATTAGATGCAAGTATCTGATATTCACTGTGACACTTTTCACAGACACGTTGGCTTTTAATATGATAAAGAACACTGAGAAATTTCACTTTAGGCCAGATATAGGCTGTCATCAAACAGCACAAGAAAAAGCTGACAATTTACTTCCTAATGGTATCTTAACTCTGAGGGATTATCTATAATGATAGCCAGATAGGAAACAGTGGCAGTCAGATCTCCCCAGCACACGGAGGAAGCAGTTAAATGCATTTGAGGTATGTGGGAAATGATTGGAAGCAGTATTTTATGCCAAATTTTAGTAACAGAAGCCTAACAAATGAGTGAGAGGAAAAAAAAGTCCTGACATTTATTTTCTGTATGCTTAAGGAGTTTTCTAACAACTGTAAGTCTTACATAGTTAAGAGTTTGGGGGGACTGCACACCTCCCTTGTATATAACCAATTTCTTCAGGGTGACCGGCAAGACCAGTTCTAGGCTCTTGAATGCAATTGCCAACCACTAGCAGAAACGCACCATGCAGAAGAATACATGATTTTTGAAACACTAAACTCAGCAGTTAAGTCCAGAGACTGGAGGTAAGTAGGTGCTTTGTAGTAGAGAGAGCTGTTTAGGAGGAGGAAATGTGAGTTCTTAAGAGAATGATCACTTAGGGGGGAGTGGATTTCCATTGCTGTAAAAATATCACTGCATCATGCAATACCTGAAGGGAAACCTTGTGGGGAAACAGATTAATTCTATAATCTTTTCAGATAAGGAAAGCAGCCAAAATAGTTTTATGGTAGGTGAGGAGGGGAGCTGCCATCTACGAATACTAAAATCTAGCAGGATAATCCCTCCCTTTCAACACAAAATCAAAGCAAGTAAAAAAGATTTTTTTTCTTCTTCTTCACTCTGTCTCTAGGAAAAGAATCACTATCTAGTGTAAAGCGTTGTGCAAGCCTCTTCATGTTTCTTCCCTCCAGAAAACAACTAAACAGAGGAAAGACCGAGTTCACAAACATTCCAGTTTGCTCCTGCCAAGGCACATCAGAGAAGCCGAAACTGGGACTGCCAGGGTTTGGGGTGGGTTCACCGGCGTGCCTGGAGTCAAAACCCAGACGTGTAGCCTCGCGGTCGCGAGTGTCTCTTTTCCCGAGTGGTCCCGACCCCTGGTCTCTCTGCCCGAAGGAAGCGAGCCTCAGGTAGGGAGATGGACAGTTGTTGCCTCGCTTCCCAAGAATCGGGGTCCCCTTGGGTCACCTCATCCACCCAGCCACCTGTTACCCTCCAGGCCCGGATTTTCCGGAGACAAAATTAAGGAACGAGCCGCTGCCTCGCCTCCGCAACTGGGGCTTTGGAGGCTGTGATGGAGGGGGGAGACGGGGTGGTAGGATCCTCGAGGGATGACAGAGAGCTTCAAGTCTCCGCTTGGGTGTGGGCGCCGCTGTTTACCCGCTCCGCCGCCTTAAGCCCACTTCCCTTTCCTCCCCTGGAGGAGGAGATGGTTAAAGATTACATAGTGGCCGCGGGCACTTCAAAGGGCGGCTCGGCAGCCAAAGGTAAAGATAACGTTCTGGCAGCTAGTGGTTGCCACATTTTAATCACTTCATTAAAAAAAAAGGCGGGGGGGGGGGGGTAGAAAGAACAGAACAACAGAACAGAAAAAGGTTACATCACGCGACCGCTTAAGGGATGAAGAGTAAGTGCCTGTGGAGCTGGACAAGTTGGAGTTCTCCTTTGGGGAAACTTTTTCCAGTCCATCTCTTCGCGGAACGTGACGGGACAAGGAGGCGGAGGTTGGGGCAGGGACCAATTGGGCAGCCTACCCTTGGGTCCCAGGTTCAGGGGCACAGATGTCCACACTGCAGACAAGTTGCCTGCACTCGCAGGAATTCGCGCGGCGACCTGCCCAGACTGGGCCGCAAAGCTGCAGCGCACCGGCGCTTTCCCCGGGGTTGCACTCGGAGCCGCCGTTTCTCTGCGGGTCCCAGGAAGTGTGGGCGCGCTGCCCCAAGACACGTGCGTTTCCTAGGGGCCCAAACACGCCTGACCAAGACGCCCTTGGCAACCTCGTCCGCCCCCTCCAGAGCGCGCGGAGGGCCAGCCTGCCTCCCTCCCTCCGCCGCTTCCCGAAGCAGAGCCGGGGCGCACTTACAGGTAGGAGGTGAAGACACTGAGGTTGGAGGGCGGCTCCGAAAGCCCCAGGTCGGAGCAGTCCACCCTGAGCAGCATCCTGCCGTCCGGCTCGCACTGACAGCGCGCGGGGCACCCCCGCAGCAGCGTGCCGGGTCTGGGCGAGCCGCCCCCGGCCGCCAGCTGCAGCAGGATGGGCAAGGACAGGAGAACACCGACCGAGGAGGTGTCCATGGTGCCCGGGCAGCGGGACGGCGGCGGCGAGTGGGGAGGGTCGGCCGGGCTGCAGACCGTGGCGCGCCAGGCGCAGCTCGGCGGGCTTCTGCGGCTCCGCGGGCGCGGGCAGCGCGGGGCCGCCGAGGAGAAGGGCCGCGGGGCCCGGCAGGGTCCCTGCCGCCACGCGGGGTCCAGGAGCGGCTGCAGCCGCTGCAGGGGCCGTGAGCGCTGCTGCTGCCGGCGGCCTGCTCGGCGCGGAGCAGCATCTCCGCTCGCACGCCCCTGTTTTAAAGCGCTCCAGCCCGAATCGCGCGCCCGGTGACGTCAGCGCAGCCCGGCCGCCCGCGGCCCCCGCCCGGCCCCGCCGCCCTCCTCCGACCCCCTCCTCCCTCCCCGGCCCCGCGGCGGGAGGCGGCTGGCGGCGCGAGGTGCAGCCGAGTTCTTGGCGCTCTGGCTCTGCCTGCCCGGCGCGGATCCCGGCGCTCCGTACCGCGTGAGGGGCGCGGGACCCCGCTCCCCGCCCCGCCCCCGGCTGCCTCCGTTCTCTCCCGCATCCGGGCCGCCCGGAGCCGAGAGCCGAAAGGGACCTGCTTCAGACGGGTACAGACGGACTCGCAGGGGCCGAAGGATGCTGCACGCTTCCCCAAAGCCCACTTCCGAGAATGGAGGGGCTACATGGAGTACCTAAGCGGGAAAAAGAAAAAAAAAAAAAAAATCCAATCCAGAAAAATAGTCACACTAACAGGGTAAGGAGGCAAGCGTCCCCAGGCAAAAGATGGGTGACCTTTTGGATCCTTACCTCAAGCCGCCCGATCTGGCTCGCTTTTTGCCCTAAAATCGAAACGCTGGGCTAATCGCTAAATAAATACAGCTCGTGAGCAAGCACTCCAGTGTTGTCTAACCCATGGGGTTAGATGTCCAAGTGACTTTTAAAAAAAGTGATTTAGGATCCTCTGGAAGTCACCTTTAGTGAAGCAATGCGGGACAGATGTTTGCTTTTGTTCGGCTGCCTTTTCATCCTAAAAGTGTCCCAGGGTTTTCTAAATAAGTGCAGTCCCACCCAGATGTGAGAACCATTGTCAGTGCAAATTGTGAGCTCTCATATTCTTCAAAAGCGACCTGCAGTGAACCTGCAGGAGAAAGGAGGACAAGGACGCAGGGCATTCCTGGGAGAAGGCCTCGGTGCAGAGCCCGACGTCTGCAGACCCTAGTGAGTGGCTGAAAAAAGTTACGGCCCAAGCCTGCCACTTCAACTCACAAAAATGCACAGTTTTCACTCTGGGCACAATGCCTGCTTGTTTCATGAAGGTGGAGAACGCTTATGGCTTTTAAGGCCACTCAGCCTTCTTCCACTTAGTCCATCCTGCTGAGTTTCCCATATAAACTTCTGAATTTTACAGCTGGATAGATTTTTGTCGTTGTGTCTATTTCCTCTCTTTTGTTTAAGAAGTGGTCCGCAAACCTGGCTGACGTCCTATATTAAAAACCTGGCTGACGTCTATATATTAAAAAATATATAGATTCCTGGACCTAAATCGGTGTTCTGAACATGCTCTTTTCTATTCTGAGTTCCTGGATTGGATGGAAGGAGAGAGTGGCTAAGCTTTATACATACCCCATCTTCTTCATTTTGCAAATAAAGATATTGCAGCCCAGAGATTTGGGAACATCTGACAGTGGCTGCTGAAAACTGTGAGTGAACCTTGGATTCTGGATATCAGTGCAGGGCCTACTTCTTTCCTTCACCTGTCTCTGTGCACATCACATCCAGTACCGTACCTCTGCTTATTTATTTTTTTTAATTTTTAATTTTATATTGGAGTATAGCCGATTAACAATGCTGTGATAGATCTTCTTTATCCATTCTGCCTTTGCTAATTTTTTTTTATTCTTGCTTCTCCTAGCCATGCCTTCCACATTTATAGAATGTCTACTAATAACTCATTTTCTTTCCCTTTAAAAAAACTTAGCCCCAGATTACTTATTTTGTAAGAAAGCAACTCAAGACTTACTCTTTCTTTAAAACCTTCTGTAACCATAGTCTATATTAGTCATCAAGAAACAAATCTTTGTAGAACAGCTACAGTTGTGATACAGCAGTGGCCCAGTTGCCGCTCTTCCATGGAGCTTACAGTCTAAGGAAGATCACAGACTCTGCACAGAAATTCTAGGAATCTCATTGAAAGTGTATGTTCTAAATATCACACAACTGAGCCCTAAAATTTTCTTGAATGCATATGTGTCTTGCTTTCCCAACTTTATTGTGATAGCTTTGGAGACAGGGACTAGGCCACTTGTCTTTACATGGAGAACTCTTACAGTGGACTCACGTTTGTGGAAACTTAACCGATTTTTACGGACTAACTGATTTATCAACACAGGTATCCAAATATGATCGTGTCCACCATCTTACTAAGGGCTTTTGTCAATAGTTTCTGTGACTTCAGGGTTCCAAAAAGAGTATAGCACTTTGGTCATAGAATGAATCAGGTAGAACTAGATTTGAATCTAGATTCTGACAGTTTTAGGTGTATGATCGGAAGCAACAGAATGAGCCTGTATAAGTCTCTGTAAAAAAGGATTGTTATTCACCTACATAGTTCTAAACATGGAAATGTCTGAAACTTGGCCTAGAGTAGAGTGAATTTCCCACCCGCGTTTGTGCCTTTCCTATTCTCTTCAGGGATTGAAGCTTGTTAACAAGTTTATGTAAAGCAGAGGGATTCCTGACTCAGTTACAAGGGGGAAAGACAGCTATGCTGGATAAAGCCAGGTGTAATGAATATTTTTTCTTTTTTTCCACATGCCCAACATTTCTCCTCTTTCTTTTTGGTTAATGCATGCCACACTTTTCCTTTGGGAAACACTTCCCAAACCTTAGGTGACTCTGGTAGAACTGTCGATCATATGTCCCAGTTTCCTGACCCAGGGGTAAGTGTATGACCCCAGCAGAGCAGTCTGAATCCATCTGAGGGCTTGTCACGAACCCTGGGGTGAGAGGCTCTTGTCCAGCCTCATGAGTTCAGGACAAGGAAGCCTGGAGCTCAAGGGAGCTGTCATTCTGCCTTGTGGAGAGAGCTCACCACAAAGTGAGCATCAACTTTAGCAAGGAGAGAAGCAAAATCCTAAGGTCCTCTTTTAAATGTCTGATTTAAAAGCTGTTGCTACACCATCACCTCCCAATTGGGTGAACCAGTCAATTTTGTTTTGTCTTGTTGGTTAAGGTAATGAGTAAGGACTTTTCTGTGATCACTTGCAATCAGAGATGCTTAGTAAAAACATAGAAGTCCAGGAAGCATGAATACTCGAGTGTGACCTGATGAAATTCAAGGTCTTGCAGACCTTAAAATGTATGAGTTGAAAATAAGAATAGTTCTTCTAATAGTAATTTTATTGTCTGAATACACATATGTTAATTACTTTACCTTAGCTAATAAAATGAAAATACAGCAAAGCAGATTCCTGTGTACTACAAAGAAAAAAGAAAGTTCTAGTTGGACCTCTGAGTAGTAGTTTCTAGTAGTGGACAGGAATACTGGAACGGGTTGCCATGCCCTTCTCCAGGGGATCTTCCCTACCCAGGGATGAAATTCAAACTCGTGTCTCTTACATCTCCTGCACTGGCGGGTGGATTCTTTACTGCTAGCACCACCTGGGAAGCTCCCGTACCCTTTCCCCAATCCCTTGGAAATTCTAAACATACAGAGACTTAAGCTGCATAGAATCTTAGACTTGTTACTGTCTTATTGAGAAAAAAATTCACATATTTTGGTAAAGAAAACAACGATAGTCTTTTTGGACTGTCCCTGGAACCAGTTGGAGCAGAGAATGGTATGTTTTTATGTGAACAGTAGGGACAAATATATATTCAACTTTCCCCCCTTAAAAAATATATATATTTCTAGTTTCTCTCAACAACCAGTTACACACATGCATAGTGGTGATATATCAGAGAAGAACAGCTCCACCCCTTACATGTAATAATGTTAGTAGGATAAAGTAGAGCCGTTTGGTGTTTTGTCTGGGTGAGATGTTTGTATTATTCATGATTTTGGAAGGTATCTGACTGTTAATCAGTTGGTGTGTAATGGGAATATCTCAGGCCAGGACTGTAATCCCTTTGTGTCTCTTAGACTAAGTTCCTAAAGTCAGTTCTGATAAAGTACAGTCTGGTACATGTTTCTGGGCTTGCTAAACAGATGATTTCCTAATTCTTTAATCTTTGATAAAAGTCCACAACTAAAAACATTCGTGTACACCACATGAATTACTAATAAGCTTAGTTGAAGCATGCCAGGATAATTTAAGTTAACAGGTAAGTCAATATTTCTTTTACAAGTATAGTGAAATTGTGTTTACACAACTGGTGGGCTATTATGGACTTATTTAACTTGTTTGAAAGAGTATAAAGCCCATTATTTGTCCTGCTCATTTTACATTCATGATATAATCAGGCTTATGCTGAATTTCTTCACTTCCTTTTACCAACAAAGTCTAATTAATTGAGAAAGGAGGGGGATTTAAGAATAAAGATCTATTTTCTTTCGGAATTATTTATTTAGCAAGAAAGCATTCATTCAGCTAATTCATTACTTTGAAGCAGCCTATTATATAATATCAATCGGATCTGTCTTTGATATTATCCAACATAAAGGAAACCTTTAAATATATCCACATGTTTACAACATGCTAAAAGAAAGGACAGTGGTACATGATATTATAATTCTGTAGCTCATTTTTATTTCCTCGTTTTATTTCGAGTGTGACGGTGAACATAGTCTGCTGGTGGGCCACCTACTTTCTGGAAACATGTGTCCAAACTCACATGTAAACCAGGAGGAGGTTTTCTTTTCAAACTAAGAATAAGATTAATGAGGAAAAAAGAATAAAACACAATTAAATGATTTTCTTGTTTATTCCTATGCTTTTCAAATTCTGCTGAATATCCCCTTAGTATATAGACAAACTCTTCCTTATACCCATTGTGATGTCTCTTTTCATGATTTCTTTAGAACTACACTTTTAGAATTTTTAACCATCTGTCATGTCCACATGCTCAGACAGAGCCTGCACCTTGCTTCAAATGATGAGAGCCTGGCAGGTTCCCATTGGCAGAGATGCCTCTCCCAAGGCCTCTTTCTAGAGCATATTCAGATCCTGGTCTCTCAACTGCAATTCTGAAACCCAGTGAGCTCTGAAAAAGGAAAGGTTTTCTGAAACGAATTTCATAGCACAGTGTGAATGGAACGGATGTGAATTTGTTTATATTTTTTTTTTCCTTTTCATGTTATTTGCTCAGTTTGCTGCAGAAGTGTTGATGTGGTTGATTGCAGGCTGCTTCCTCAGACTCGAGTGGGAGTTTTATGTAATACATGGGGCCATTGTTCTAAATATTTTAGACAATGTATGGGCTATTATTCTCAAATTTAAAATCACCCCATATTCTGCATTTACCGCATCTGTGACCTTGAGATTTTTGGCAAAGGGATTATACACCTATAAATCATCAATAAACTTTGCAATAGCCATCTCATAAATGGTTTTTAGAAGAAAGGCATTGGATGAGGCAAGGGTAGGAAGTTCCATTGCAAGTAAAACCCAAAGTGAAGTGGTCAGCTCAGGTGAGTGAGCACTTATTGCTAGACACGTCCCCCTTTGCAGAGTACAGGGCACAGCTTCCTGTCTCTTCCTCTGGGTACTCATCTATCTGTAGAGTAGCTAGTAGAGACCATTCTATATGTTAGGAGCTTGCTCTCTCTCAAACACTAGAGAATTAATAACAATTGGGAAACATTTCGGGAAAGAAAAACCAGAGGTGTTGAACAGATAGTAAAAATAAGAAGAAGGAATTGTTCAGCTCACTCAGAAGAACAAATTTATGGGTTTTATTTCATGGACGTGCAGAATTTATAAAGGAAAGCAAACAAATACAGAGCACACTATTTCCCCAAATGCTTTATTTTGATAAGTCTAGTGCATTTTAATTGAGTACACATAGTAGCATTTCACTGCAGTTACAGTCTCATAAAGCAGGGCAAACTATATTGCACAAACTTTGTGGCTCAAGTCAATGAGTCATAATAAAGCATTGCCCAGATTGCTGCAATTAAAATTTACAGAAACTTTTTGTTGAGTGTTGTTAGGTTTGTGGATTAATAAAAGAGCCTGTTAATTTTAATTTTTCTTTAACAAGGACTAAGATTTTGATTGTAAGTTTCATTGACTTTCTCCTTTTGCATAAATTTTAGATTGTACTTGGCAGAAAAATAATCTCATTGCAGCTTTAAAAATACATTAATATACTAAATACATTTTCTAAGAGGTGATCCCTGTCCTTTTCTTACCATCTCTCACTCTCCTTCATTCACATTCTTTCTGTTTTTTCCTGCTCCCATCTTCTCTAACTTCGCATCAGGATCGCTGGGAGTGGGTGGGATGGTGTGAAGGTCATTGGCTAGGTCAGCAATGAGAAGAGGAGCATGACATGGCAGCACAGCACGGGTTTTGAGTTCTCACAGTCCAGGCTTCAGATCCCTGCTCTGTCGTTTACAAGTTGTGGGGCTTGGAGCAACTTCACCTGTGAGGCCTAGTTTTTCATCTGCAAGATAAGGACAGTTGTACCATGTCCGCAGAGCTCGCTAGAAAATGAGACCTGATGCATTACAGGGCCTTCCATGCAGTAAACACTTAATATATGGTAATAAGAAGGAGCTTTCCATTCTTTTCTTGAAGTTTTTCTTGAGAAAATTTGTTCAACTCTATGGAGCTAGGAGGATTGAAACAGGCAAATAGACTTTTCACTTTTTTCTTTTGCTAATGACATGGTACTTTGAACATTTACTGTGGTTTCACAGGAAAGTAGAGAGTTTCACAAAATTTTGAGATTACCTTGGTTAGGGACATTTGCTAGTGAAACAGTCCAAGTTACATTTATTAGGCCTCAGTTTTTAGTTTTAATAAATCCTCAATTCCCAGTTTTAATTGTAGCTGTTGTTCAGTTGCTAAGTAGTGCCCAACTCTTTGCGACCCCGTGAACTGCAGCACACCAGGCTTCCCTGTCCTTCACTATCTCCCACGGTTCGCTCAAACTCATGTCCGTTGAGTTGGTGGTGCTATCTAACCATCTCAACCTCTGCCACCCCCTTCTCCTCTTGCCCTCAATCTTTCCCAGCATCAGAGTCTTTTCCAATGAGTTGGTCCTTCTCATCAGGTAGCCAAAGTATTGGAGCTTCAGCTTCAGCATCAGTCTTTCCAATGAATATTCAGGGTTAATTTTCTTTAGTATTGACTGGTTTGATCTCCTTGTAGTCCAAGGAACTCTCAAGAGTCTTCTCCAGCACCACAATTCAAAAACATCAATTCTTCAGGACTCAGCCTTCCTTATGATGCAACTCTCACATTGGCACATGACTACTGGAAAATTATTAGTTTTAATTAGAATGTATTTATCTGCAGACATCTACTGAACATTCAATAGATACCAAGCACTGAAAACATGGGGATAAATGCATATGGTACCTGCTTTCAAGTAATTCACCACTGAGTTGAGAAGATAGACATGGAAAACAGATAAGTAAAATGTAGGATAATAAAAGGGATAAAAAAAAAATGCTGTTAGGGTAAAAAAGAGGGAGGAACTAACTCTGCCTCACAGAAAGCCTTCATAGAAAAGGTGATGTTTGAAGCAAGTTCTTGAAGGTTCAGCAGGAGTTTGTTAGGGAAGAAGAGTGAAAGGCCATCCCTGGGAGTTTGATGAGGACAAAAGGTGATTCTTAGGTGGTGATTAGCCCGGTTCTAGTTTAGGGTGAAGATGTGTAGGCTTGGGAAACTGGCAGAAAGGGAAGCTGGAAAGACACACTAAGACAGAGAGATTGTGGAAAAGGCGTGATGTGCCATCTTATTATGCTTGGGCTTGATTCTGGGTGCAAGAGGGGACCAGGGCATCTTTAAGCAGGGGAATGATGCTGTCACATTTTGCCTTTGGAACGAGAGGAAGTTTAAAGTCAGCTCCAGCACTGCAGGAGCAGGAGTCAGAAGCTACAGCTGATTTGAGTATATGCAGATTTGAGCAAGAGGTGAGAGACACCACAATCAGCATGGAGCACTGGACATGGCAAAGCAGGTTCTTGAGATATTTCAGGGGCAGAATGGGCAGAACTTGGTGTCTGTGGTACCCAGAGGGAATGGAATGCTTGTAATGTCTTTGCTGCCTTTAGCCTTGGAGACTAGGTAGAAGATAATTATTCACTGAAAAATATTTTTACCGTTTTTGAGTCTTTGTGCCAAGTGCTGTGCTAAGTGACTTAAATGCATTTCATAAAATTTATTCCTCTCAACAACTAATAAGGTAAATATAAGGATCCTCTTAAACAAATAAGGAAAGTGAAGTTCAGAGAAATTAAATAACTTTCCAAAACCTCTTTGCAAGTAAGTGACAAAGTTGAAATTGTATCTGTGGCCTATTGGACTCCAAAACTACACTTTTAAGCCCTGGAAGAGGATCAGGTTTTGAAAAGAAGATAGTAAATTTAGTTTTGGGGCATGTCAGGTTTTCAGTTGAGAAAAATTTTCAGAAGGGTGTTGACTATAACATGAACTTTTGCAGATTCAAATCTTTCTTGATGTAAAGTCTTTGATTTGAGCCATAAATTCATTCTTGACTACAGGCTTAATGCAACGGCCTCTGTGTTTGTGTTGTTCTGTTTCATTGATGGATCAGATGCAAGGCTCAAAAAGCCCAAGACTTAGGAGCTGTGATAATATCCTAATCAATTGTGATGGCAAATATTTTTGGCAAGTGATTTCAGAGGCTCTCTATTCTACTTGAACTTTTCCCAGTCACATTACAGCTGAAATTTGATGCATTTTGAAGACATAGATGCCTTTTCCCCTCTTCTGTGAATGCTACTATCCAGGTAATTTTTTAAAATTTCCTTTTGTAAACATTTTTCTTGATCCTTTTTGTATTATCAGGCCATAATGTATTAGCCTCAAGCTTCTCTGGTGCCTCAATGGTAGAGAATCTGCCTGCAATGCAGGAGACACAGGAGACACGGGTTCAATCCCTGGCTCAGGAGGATCCCCTGGAGGACAGAATGGCAAGCTAGTCCAGTATTCTTGCTGAGAAAGTCCTGTGGACAGAGGAGCTTGAGGGGCTACAGTCCACAAGGTTGCAAAGTCAGACACAACTGAAGCAACTGAGCAAGAACAAGACACTCTATAAATGTTTTTCTGCTAGGTCAGTTACAAGAGAAATACAAAATAGTTGTAGAAATATTGAAAACAAGCAATTATAGAACAGAATTAAAACCTGTCACTTGAAGACAAGAGCTGTTAACGTTTTATCTATTTCATTTCAGTGTTCTAACTGCATATATATATTTTTTACCAAATTGTGGTAGTTTTCCACTTGGGAAAATATTATCCTCCATTAATACTATTTGTTAACATTAGCTTTTTTTTGTCTTCATGGTAGTTAATTCTCTCCATCCCACAGGTGAGGAAATTGATACTCAAATAACTTGAAAAACTTCCCTAAGTATGACCCTGTTCAGTACACACTTTTTGACCTCTCATTTTGGCAAGGAGAATTCAAGATTTAGACAAAGAACCATAATAGAATGCAGTGTGTGGGAAGGCTGTTAGAAGTTCAGAGGTGATAGGAATTTGGAGGCAGGAGGGATTTGTCCTGCTATTCATAGAATCAGGGAAGGCTTTATGGAGCAGACTGCATCTGAGATGGGTCTTAGAGGAAGGGTAGTAATTTGACATTGGAGGAAGACATTCTAAAGCAGGGAACAGTATAAACAAAGGGATGGTGGCAAAAAATCTTAGCACCTATTTCGGAAATTGTGATTAATTCAATTTGCGTTACTTTTGGGCTTTAGAAAGTTCTTTGTGCAAAGCTATAAAATTGAAAGTTAGAAGAAGACTGAAGTTCAGATGCTTTGTAGATGGATGGGTAGGAAAGGAATTATGCCTTAGGAAGCTAACTTTGGCTTTAGTGTCTGGGGCCAACTGAAGGGAGAAGGTGGCAGAAAGACTACCGATTCAGTGTATACTTACTGGGCTCTATTACATGCTGGGTATTCCAGCTAGAAGAATACAGCAGACCAAGTATCCAAGCTGATTGGTTGGGAGAAAGGTGGTGCTATTACAAAAATGAGCAGATTTGGGAAAGAAGAGTCCAGATTTTTGTTTTTTGAGTTTGGGTGGCCCAGGACTTAACTGGGTATTCAGGTTGGTACTTCAGAGAGGGAAGGGCTGGATGCTCTTGTATTTGAGAATTCTAGGTGACGGAATGGTCATGGTTGATACTGATATTGAGAGGCGATGGATATCAGTATGGTAATTGGTGAAATTGTGGAGGAAGTAGTGGTAGATAAATATCTTAAATTTACTAACTATCCATTATGCAATGTTCTAAGCATTTTACAAGCTTTATCTCATTTAATCCTCAAAACAACCCTGTGAGATAGATGCTGTTTGCTTCTCCACTTTGTAGATATCCCATATTACTTGGAGATGTGGGTTAAGTTCCAGATGACTGGAATAAAGCAAGTCACACAAATTTTTTGGTTTCCCAGTATATAAAAATTATGTTTATACCATACTGTAGTCTATGAAGTGTGCAATAACATTATGTCTAAAAAGTTGATGTACATACCTTAATTAAAAAATACTTTACTGCTAAAAGATGGTAACCATCACCTGAATCTTCAGTGATTCATAATCTTTTCTGGTGGAGGATCTTGCCTCCGTGTTGATGGCTTCTGACTGATCAGGATGGTTTTGCTGAAGGTTGGCATGGCTGTGGAAATTTCTTAAAATAAGACAACAGTGAAATTTGAAGCATCAGTTGTCTCCTCCTTTCATGAACAGTTTCTCTGTAGCATGTATTGTTGTTTGCTTATAGCATTTACCCACAAGTAAAACTGCTTTCAAAAACCGGGATGAATCCTTTCAGATCCTGCTGCTGCTTTGCCAACTAGATTTATGTAATATTCTAAATCCTGTGTTGTTTAACAATCAAGTTCACCTTCTCAAATGGGCATGGTTGATACACCCAGAACAGGTACAACAGTTACATCAAAGATCTCTAAAGGTCACCATAACAAACATAACAATAATGAAAAAGTTTGAAATATTGCAAGAATTACCAAAATGTGACCCAGAGACATGAAGTGAGCAAATGCTGTAGGAAAAACAGTGCTGACAGACTGGCTTGACATAGAGTTGCCACAAACCTTCAGTTGTAAAAAAAAAAAAAAAAAAAAAAAAAATGCAATAGCTGCAAAGTGTAATAAAACGAGATATGCCTGTGTAGATGGGGAGACTGGGTCTCAAGACCACACAGCTGGCGAATGTTCCATCCGGGATTGACCTCTAGCAAGCTGACCCTGACCCTGAGCCTATGCAGTCAGGCTCTCCTTCACCCCTGGCCTGGGAAGATTCCACACTAAGCACCACAACTAGTGAAGACTGCATGTCCCAGAGCCTGTGTTCTGCAACAGGAGAAGCCATCTCGGGGAGAAGCGCGCACCGCCACTGGAGCGAAGCCGCCTTTTGCTGCAAGTGGAGAGAAGCCTGCACACAGCAACGAAGACCCAGCGCATCCAAAAATAAATAAGTCTTAAAAGAAAAGAAAAAAGAAAAAGGGCGTTGAAAGCAAGCCCAGAGAGGCTGCCACCAGGAGACTGGGTGGGCACAGCGTCAAACACTGTAGGCACGTGTGTTGATGTCATTGTGGGTATGAAGCAGACGTCCGGGAAGCACTGAGGCTGCATTTCTGTGATCAGAAGCATTGTTTGGTTCAGTGGCTTAGCCAGAAAGAATATGCAGGAGAAATATGATTATTGAGCAATTGCTACCTAGTTGGTTAATCATGGTCTATTGTCTACACTTACATATTCGTAGTTTCCAATACTAAGGGTTATCACTTATCAATGGGAATTTGACATAACCTCGCTGTCTAATAATTTTGAATAGCTCGGGGGAATAACTCATTTGCAGGAGAGAAAAGTCTGACTCACACACTTTTTGTTGAAAAGAAATATGTTTGCTAATTTAGAGTATGGACAAAAAAGAAAGCTACAACTGGAATTGGGTTTAACAAAATTGCATTGAATTAAGCACATGCCTGAAGGAAGTTTACAAATAACATATAATTATTATTTCAGTGGTTTTATGAGTAAATTTGCAATTCCAAAACCACCTTCCTTAAGGCTATCTTCTTAATCTAATTCAATAAGAATTTATTGACTACTATTACAGATTTAAGCTGTGCCAGGCACCAAGAGTCCTATAAAAGGGATATTTACTTATTTATTGAATAAATATTTACTGAGAAGTTACTGGGTCTGGCACTGTATTTGGTGCTGAGGTTAGAATGGTGAGTAAAGTGGAAACGATCCCTGACCTCCTGGAGCTTATGGTCTAGTGGGAATGACAGACTTTGATTAAAAACAGACACACCACAAATAAAAAATTGTTTACAAACTGACCTGAGAGCCATGAATGATCTTTTTGGGAAACAGGATTTACCAATGAGAGAATAAGATAAAATGGCAAGCAAAAATGAGCAACCTTGTCTAGAATGATTTTTATGCTATTAATTTATTTAGTAATCTCTCTTTTCATAGACAGATGAAGTAAACACTATTCCAAACACTAATAACATTATTATCCTTCTCATTTAGGAGGACAGTTTTACTTTCGTTCACCTTTTTCCTTTAGGCATTTTTTTATCTCTCTTTATTTTTCCTTTGCTTATAAAGCTGTATAATTGTGGTGGCTTGTTGGCTGCAGGTTCATTCATGCTAGTGGCAAACAAAAACAGTGGAGGAGGGAGTCATATTAGTAAGGGCTTTAGCACCTCAATTTTGGGAGTGCTTTGAATGTTGTAAAACGGTGTGTGTCATGGGGACAGGGGGCTATGCTAAGTAGCTGAACTTCCTCAGACACTTACTGATGAAGACTTCAGTTGAAGTCTCTTACAAGCAAGATCAGTGTTTTCTACAGTGTTAAAAAATGACTTGAGTGACTGCTTCATTGCCAAGTCCCCGTGGACAGTCAATTGGTGATCCACATTAATGTTGACTTCTAATGTTGGCTGGTGCTCTTTATTTGTCTACATAAGAAACGTCAGAAGAGGTTGTGCTTTTCCATGAAACTCAAACCTGTGAGAATGTGCTTTTCATTTTATTTCCAAATGCTTTTCAACCTTCCCACTGAGCTCGTGTTCATAGCCCAGAACAGAACATGTGGCAAAAATCTGGCAAATCTTTTTCAGAGGAAGAGGTGTCTTAGTTACAAAGAAAGAAAAAGTGAATATCATGGAGTTTGGAAATGGAGAAAAACTGAAAGAAGAGATCATTTTGAAAAGAAAAAAAAAGAACCTAGCTTATTGTCAGGTATAAATGGAAAATATAATATGATTTCTAAAATTAACTTGTCTTTCCTTAGAAACTATCATGATAGGCAACTTTATTCACTAAAAGTCATTTAAAATGTAAAGTTTTTGTTTATTTACATAATGTGGGTAAGACAAAGGAAATTTTTAAAAAGTTATAAAAAGTCTATGGTGGAAAAGTATTAAAAAGAGTAGTTCTTTAAGTGGTAAATTTAGAATAGTAAAGGAAAACATTTACTGTAGTAATAATATTTAGTTACTGTCTCTGACTGGTAGACTATCAGTCCTTTTGTCAATTGACAGGCTATTGCTCTAAGATGACTTTTTATAAGAATCAGGATTTCTTGACATTCTAGAGGGTAGTAAAAATCAAAACCAGACACTAAAACCCCTTTAGTATGACTAACAAAAAAATTGTGAAGGAATTTCACATGTCTTGTGATTTCTTCTTCTGTGGGCTATTTCACTTAGGTTCTAGATTCTAAGATGAAGAAATGGATTGTCTTCATTTTATTAAAAACTCTTAGGAAAAAGGGGAATGGCTCTCTGACTTCTAATTTAAATTCTTGTGTACATTAACTATAATTCCCCAAAAGTGCTGTTTGGCAAAACACGTATTATGTTGTTATGGCAAAGAGAAACAAGGATGGAAATTGTTAAAAGAAAAAGCACAGTGTATTACCAAGATTTAAGTGCTGGTATGATGTGTAAACTAGACTTAGTAAGATGCTGTAAAAGAAGTGTGTTTGCCTGGTGGATTATATTTATCTATGTATGAATATACATATATGTGTATATATATACATGTATACATGTATAAATTTATACACAGAGTATACACAAACAGAGGATGTTGGGCCAACTATTATATGTGCTACATCATAGATTTTATTTCATAAACAAGCTTTTAAAATTTAAAATTGATCAACTTAAATGCCAAAAGCCTTAAGACTTCAATTATATTTAGGAGGCTAATTTGCACATTCCATCCTTGACCTTGGAAAACCATCCCTTCATCATTTTCGTGTATTCAATGAATAGTTATTGAGTGCTTGCTATGGCAAGATGGTGTTCTTGGTTCTGAAGGCACAGCAAACAAACGAAATAGACACAGATTCTTGCAACTTACATCCCAGAGTGAGTTTACATTCTGGAGAAGCAGACAACGAGCAAATCGACATGTAGAGAATCAAAATAAATAGACTGTGTGTGCATGCATGCTCAGTTGTGTCTGACTCTTTGTGGCCCCATGGGGTCGAACCTGTTTCTCTTGTATCTCCTGCATTGACAGGTGGACTCTTTACCAGCTCAGCCACCAGGGAAGCAAAAAAATATAGAATGTCAGGTGGTAATTTTCAAAAATAAGGCAGGAAGAGAGAAGTAGGGAGCGTAAGGGAAGGGAAGGTGAATCACAGTTTTAAGTAGAATGGCCAGGGGAGGGCTTACTGCGAGGAGCCATCTGGAGAAGACCGGGAGGAGGTAGGAGAGTGGGTCATGCAGGCATCGGCACTTTCTGGGAAGGAGGACCTTTCTGGGAAGAAGAAACAGCATATGCAAGGCCTCTGAGTGGGCAGGGGCAGGCCCACCATGTCTGAGGGACAGAGGGAAGCCCAGCGTGGCTCAAGGGCCCTGAGGCAGAAGCAAGGCTGCTGTAAGCTGAGTAACGTCTGGGCCAGGATACTTGCAGTGGAAGTGAGGACAGGTGGCTGGATTAGGGGTTGATGCTGGAGATGTTCTGAAAGCAGAGCTGATAGGATCTGCTGACAGGTTAGATATGGGCTTTGTGAATTCAAGGTTTTTGACCTGAGCAACTGGAAGGATTGAAGTTGCCATGAACTGATGTGGGGAACGCTGTGGGAAAGAGACGGTCTGGGGAAAGAAGAGAAGGTTGGAATTGGGCATGTTCCTTTTGAGAGCATATTGTATGTCTAAATGAAACATTGGGTTTGTAGTTGAATATATATGTCTGGCATTCAGGGAAGAATTCTAGACTGGACATTTAAAGCTGATACTTGTCAGACCATCAGTTCAGTTCAGCTCAGTCGCTCAGTCGTGTCCGACTCTTTGCGATCCCATGAATCGCAGCACGCCAGGCCTCCCTGTCTATCACAAACCTCAGATCACAGGAGGCATTAAAAGCCACAAGATGTTTGGAGATAGATCATGAGCGTGCAGATAGAACAGGGAAGAGATCCAAAGACTGAGCTTGACATACTCTGAAACAACCTTACAAAAGCTCTACTATAGAGGTTGGGGTGCTGAAGCATTATCAGCAAAGGTTAGGAAAAAGAATGGCCAGCATGGGAGGAGGAAAATCAGGAGAAAACAGTGTTCTGGAGGTCACAGGAAGAAGATATTTCAAGTGGGAATGAGTGATCAACAGTGAATATGCTCCTGATAGATTTAAGATGCAGAGGGAGAATTTGTCTATTGGGTTTGGCATTGCTCAGATCATTTGTAAATTTTAGCAAGAGCAGTTTTGATGGAGTAAATAGGAACAGTCTACTTGGGCTGCATTCATTTATCCTATTTGAAACAGAAAAAGAAGTTATCTTATGCAAGAATATCTGAGGTAAAACACTCAAAACTATTTTTTGTGCAAAAGACCTAAAACAGGCCTTCAGATATGGAGACAAAAAATAACAACTGACATTTATTCAGCACCTACTTGTGCCAGGTACTGTGCCAAAGTGCTTTGGAGGAATGATTTTATCTGACTTTCACAATAAACCTATGAATTAGATGCTATTATCTCCATTTCATGAATGAGGAAATTCAAGTTTGCCAAGTTTAAGGGACTTTCCAAAAGTCATGTAACAAGTAAGTGATAGAGTTCAGGTATTGGAAGTATTTTCATAATACCCTTAAGCTGACCAATGATTTTGTTTCTAAGTTGTATCTATTGCTTTTGGAAATTAATAGCCTCATTCTTTACAAACTATTTTTTTTCATTTTGTTTATTCCATTTATTTCATGTCTTTATTTTTCAATATCTAGCACTTCTGCAATACTGAAAATTTATAACCAGTTGTTTTGATAATTGTTTGATTTTTTTCTTGATGCAGAGAATTACCCAAAACATTTCTATTTATTGAATTTGATTGATACTGTCAATCATGTTAAAATACTATTGAAAGCCTATATGGGAAAATAATCTATAAAAGAATGGATATATGTATAACTGATTCACTTTACTGTACATATAAAACACACAGCGTTGTAAATCAACTATACTCCCATAAAAATTAAAAGTAAAATAAACCCAAAAATGTTATTGAAGAGAAAGTAATTTTCTAGAATGATGCCCATTTTTTCTACAAATGTTTTATTTTGAGGAACTTGATTAAATTTTTGGAAATACACTCTTTTTTTAAATTGAAGGATAGCTATACACAATATTATATAAGTTACAGTTATACAGTATAACGATTCACATTCTAAAGGTTATAGTCAACTTATTATCAAATATTTACTATATTCCCTGTGCTGTACAATATTCCCTTGTAGCTTATTATATACCCAGTAGTTTATATATTCTTAAACTAATGATATGGAAAGTAATTGAGCACTGAATTTGCTCATTTCATGTTTATGACCTCTCTGTGAGATGGATATCATTATTATCTACATTTTATACTCAGGGAACCAGAGGTTTGGGGAAGTTGAGTAAATTGCTCAAAGAAACAACTTGTAAGTGGTGGAGTAAGGATTGACCCCACGTCCTCTGAAATTACATTCCATGCTCTTTCCACTACAACATGCATGTAAATTTCGTTAATTCCAAAGCTTGGCTTGAAATATTATATCTTTCCTCATCTGTGTAAAATTGATTACCCTCATTTGATGCACCATTGTAATTCTAACAGCTGGTGCAACAAGTGCTTGTGATTTTAGGAAGCACGTATACATGTTTAAATTAGACATGTTTTCTCTGGGAAATGTAAGTACATCAATTCTTCTCCTTTATTAAGATTGGCTCTACATCATTTCAGAGAGGGAAAAGCAGCATTGCTCTTTGCTTGGGTGTGCTTTTTATAGTTGCTGATTCTCACTGAAGGTGTGGCTAGGATTGGTGTTGGCAGAGAACGAGGGTACAGAGATTATGCCGTGGATTCTGGAGCTTGCCATGAAATGGGCCCGAGGGTCTGCCGTTGTTTTTCTAGAATGCCTCTTGCAACTTCCCACCAGCCCTGAATGTCACATTCCATTCACAACAAAATGGGTGGTTTCTTTCAACTAGCATGCATCACCGGCTTCTACTTTTGAGACTCTTTAATCAAGTTTCTACTCTATGACCAGAGTGGTCTAATAAAAATACAACTCTGACAACCCACTTGTGTGGTAACAATTCTTCAATGGCTCTCATTATATTTAAAGTAGAATACAACCTCCTTCCTATAGCCTCTTACATGGCCTGGCCCCTGCCCTCCTCTCTAACCTCTTCTAGCACCATGTTCCCTTTGCTCATTAGGCTCCAGTCCAAGCCTTCTTGAAGCTCCTCCAAGTCTTTTCCTGACTCAAGATGAACATGGTACTATTTCCTCTGTTTAGAACATTCTTTCATCATCAGTAGAAGTACTAGCTCCTCAGAGACCTCTGACCACCCAATCTAAATTAGACACTCCTGGTATCATTTTTCTAATTACCTTGTGCTTTTCCTTCAAAATACTTATTATAATTTTGGATTAAATATTACTTTGTTGTTCAGTTGCTCAGTGGTGTCCAACTCTTTGTGACTCCATCGACTGCAGCACGCCAGGCTTCCCTGTCCTTCACCATCTTCCGGAGCTTGTTCAAGCTCCTGCTCATTGAGTCGGTGATGCCATCCCACTATCTCATCCTAAGTGATTCCTTTCTCCTCCTGCCTTCAAATCTTTCCCAGCATCAGGGTCTTTTCCAATGCGTTGGCTGCTTACATCAGGTGGACAAAGCACTGGAGCTTCAGCTTTCACATCAGTCCTTCCAATGAATATTCAGGGTTGATTTCCTTTAGTTTGATCTGGTTTGATCTCCTTGCAGTCCAAGGAACGCTTTAAGAGTCTTATCTGGCACCACAGTTCAAACGCACCAATTCTTTGGCACTCAGCCTTCTTTACGGTCCAACTCTCACTGACTACTGGAAAAACCGTAGCTTTGACTATACAGACATTTGTTGGCAAAATATTACTTATATGTTTGTTTAATATTACCTTTACCCCCACCTGAACATAAACCATGACAGTTTCTATACCTGCTTTTTCCCCATCACTGCCTGGCTAATAGTAGATATTCAATAAAATTTCTTGAATAAATAAATGCCCTTTCAAAAGCTGTTTTTGTAGCCTAGAATACAGTAAAAATAGCTAGTGTCTAATTTGCACTAATAAAACTCTAAGCACTGTGATAATGTTAGAGATGACTAGATTCCAGGTCTGGAACAAAGACAAAATATGCATGTAGGTAATGTGTAATGATGAAGAGATTTTATGAATATGATGCTAACTCTTTGTTCTGTTGTTGGATTTCATTGACTGCCTCGAAAGCAAATTACAGGGAAAGAAAACAGGTGTATTGGATCAAACATCACATTCTCTCCTATTATAATCTAGATATTTTTGTGTTATGAAGAAAACTATGTAATTGAAAAGCTGAGATGTGCAAAAGGATCAATGTGGGGTTGTTTTAAAGAGGTGAATGTTCAACTTTTCACTCCTTTTGGTGGGGATAAACAGGGATCAAACTCAACTATCTTTTATTGTCTCCGAATTTGAAAATCTGTTCTCACAGTGATTTGTGAGTGGAAGTAGAGACTGGGTAAATCTATCGTTTGAGTGCCCCCTGCTGGTGGTGAGTGATGTTTTTACAGAAGACCGAAGGCGGAGTCCGTAGTAGCTCAGACTGGAAAGCATCCGCCTGCAATGCAGGAGACCAGGGTTCAGTCCCTGGGTCGAGAAGATCACCTGGAGAAGGGATAGGCTAGCCACTCCAGCATCCTTGCCCGGAAAATCCCATGGACAGGGGAGCCTGGCGGCCTACAGACCATGGTGTCACAAAGAGTTGGACACGACTGAACGACTAACACACAGGAGGACGAGAGGGCAAGCGGTATTGCTGAAAGCTGGGGATGGAATACCTTTCCCAGCGCCGCTACGCTCCCCGTGGTACAGGTAGGAAGCACAGATGTCGAGATTTATATGCCATAAAGTTCACTTGCTTAAAATGTACAGTTCAATAGTTTTTAGTACATTTACAGAGCTGCACACCCATCACCAGAATCTAATTATAGAACATTTTCATCACCCTCCAAATAAAACTTTGCCCATTAGCTATTATTCCTTATTCCTCACTCAACTCTCCCTTCCGTTTAACACCTGACAATCGCTAACTAATCTTTCTGTCTCTGTCAACAATTTTGGGCATTTTCTTAATGGATAGGATCATACAATATGTAGTCTTTGGTGACTGTCTTATTTCACTTAGCATAGTTTTTGACGTTCACCCACATTGTGGCACATACCAATATTTCATTGCTTTTTACTGGAAAATAGTATTCCATTTTATAGACACCACACTTCATTTACCTATTCATTAATTAATGGACATTTGGATTGTTATTTCTGCTTTGGGGCATATGAACAGTGCTGCTAGGAACATTAAATATTAGTGTACACGTCTTTTTGTGGACATGTACTTTCAATTGTCTTGGCTATATACTTAAGGTAGAATCCTGGGTCATATCTGTTTAACATTTTGAGGAATTGTCAAATTGTTTTCCAAAATGGGTGTACCGTTTTACTTTCTCACATACATGTGCTTTTGGATAGATTTGAAAAGTTTAATAAATGCCCTTTATCAATTACACACTTCTCTATTGTACTTATGTACTTTTACATTGTGCCCATTTGCTTTTATTGTTGCCCCATCTATTTCTTCTTCTCCGTTAGTGCTGTGAAGGGTCTCTAGATTTCCCCGCCTGGAAAGATGAGTGAGATAATGTCAAAGTTCTTGCTCAGTTCAGAAATATTAGGTCAAGATGATAAACCCAAGTTTCCTCAATGAAATTACCGTAAAACTTCCGGAGAAGCGTATCACCGTGGTTTAGAGTGTTGACTCTGGAGTCAGATCGTCTGGGTTTAGATTTCTTTTGCAACATAACTTTCTTTATGGCTGCGCTGGGTCCTCGTTGCTGCGCAGCGTTTCTCTAGTTTCAGCGAGTGAGGGCTCCCCTCCGGTTGCGGGCCGGCGCCTCTCACTGCGGCGGCTCCTTTCTCTGCGGAGCACAGGTCGTGGGCCACACAGCCTTCCGTGGTTGCGGCACGTGGGCTGGTCGCCCTGCCGTGTGTGTGGTATCCTCGCAGATCAAGGATCGAATTCGCGTGCCTGCGTTGGTGGGCAGGTTCTTTACCACTGAATCACCAAGGAAGTCTCCAGGGTTTAGATTTTGATCTTACCACTTTCTCATTGCATAACCTTGGGCAAAGATTTACTAATATTTTTCTAATTCTCACATGTGAAATGGGGATACTAACAAGAGTAATCTAATGGGATTGTTATGGAGACCAAGTGAGAAGAAAATCATTTGTAGGGTGCCCAGTACGTACATCAGGATCTCTCAGTAAATACTGGCTATTGTTGAGTTTACATTATTCCTTGAACCTGGTACTGGAACTACAAGTAGGTCTGTAGGTGTAGAGATTGCTTCTGGAATGGGCACTTCATTAAATAGGGGCTCCTTTAGAAAGCAGGAAGAGAATAGGATAAACAATCAAGATGGCTGTTATTGTATCAATATCTACATCAGCAGAATCTTCAGTTTGTGTCTTTATCTTCAGAGGCAAAGTGCTCAACCATGCAAATATTTTGTGGCATTGAAGGGCTGAACAATAGTATGAAATAAAAATTTGCACTACTTATTAATAGAACTCCTCTAAAACTTGTTTTGGGGGGCCATCTACCATATTTACAATTTTATAAAAGCAATGAGTCCTGTCTACATAAAATACTAAAATGTGTATATACCCCAAATTTGCATAAATTTTCAAGGTAGTTGTGTCCTGAGGCACTGAAAGCCACAGCAGTCCATGTTAACTGTCAATCCATTAGATATGAAAGATTATTTATATAGCTTCCTTTAGGCATAAGTTCCTGCATCTCAGAAAACTTGGAAAGATGCATGTAAATCACCATGCTTGCACCATTAAAATGGTCAATCTGTTGTTTTCCTCTGTACTTTAAAAGAATTATATTAATGAAATTTAGAGAAAGATAGTATGAATCTCAAGTTCTTGGCACAAAAGAGACGAAAATGATACTCAGAGAAAAATGCATGGTTTCCATGTATGTAAAGCTTTTTGAGCTTAACTGTGAGGATACTAGGCCTACGTTATGAGAGCCTTGAGCATTTTGCACATGGAAGTAAGAGAGGAGGATGGAGATGGTGATGCATGTTCTCTGTGCTGGGAGGGACAGGGAGGCAGCACTGAGCCGAGCCCTCTGGTCCCTCCTGAGGTTTCCAGGAGCCTAGAAATCAGTCAGTAGCCCAAGATCATCTCCTAGATCTTGTTGCTCTGTCAGATTCTCGGAGACTGTGAAGACAGAAGGGATGGAGAATGCCTAGTACTTTGGGATTCATTCCTTGATGGCTGAGGAGTTCCAGTATAGGGTTGAGATTAGACACGGAATGAGGTGCTTTTTTCATCTTTACATAGATACTAATAGAGGAAGATGGTACCTCAATATTTTTCCTGTGTTTCACCCTCTTCTTAAACTACCATTCTATTACTTCCTCAGTTCTTTGCTTGCTTTTCTCCTGTCCAATTCCCCTGCTTGCACCATTTAAGACTTACCCTTGCTACACCCACGAGCTCTCCCTGGAGCCGATGTCTAATGTCTAGTCTTCAGCGATGTGGCCAAGGTTTTGCTCTTCACTCTTTTACCCATAAATCTAAGATAAAACTCTGAATTCTAAATCAAGAAGCTAAATCTCGAATATATGGGAGCTCATAGAAAAAGTTGTATAATCATTTATTAACTGGAATTTTTTACGGCTAAATATGTTACATTTACTCTCAGGAAATTGAAAGTTATAAACTGCAACTCCAATCGGCTACTGTGAATAAGGTGATAACCAAAGGTTTTATTTTATTTTTTTATGAGGGCTCTTTGGACCTGTAATGCAAGAGACTTTTCAAAGTTTGGGTCACCCTCAAAAAGAAAATGCCAAGTATGTTAAATTGTGCACTTAGTTCT
The DNA here is from genome assembly GCF_023699985.2 of Odocoileus virginianus. NCBI lineage: Eukaryota > Metazoa > Chordata > Mammalia > Artiodactyla > Cervidae > Odocoileus > Odocoileus virginianus. The sequence continues at coordinate 697,039 of NC_069697.1, read as the reverse complement.
CAACGCAGAGGAGTGAATCCGAGAGTCAATGAACTAACGCGATTTTTCAGAGCTCTAAAGAGCATTTGCAATTAAGACACTGTGCTTGCTGTGTATTGGCCTATTCTTTCTCCTGGAAACTTTGTTTTTCTGTGAAACTGAAAATCCTGCCATTGATCTGTACTCACAAAATCCTGTTGATTTAAACAGGACTCCCAGAGGTGGAACAACGGCAAAACCAAGAGACTCAATTTACTGAGCTTGGGTTACAGGAAACATATTTAATAGCAGACAGTTCCTGTTTTCATTGTTTTCCATCTAAGTTCCTACAAAATCAGATTGTCTTTAAATAGATGCTGCTGCCACTGGGACAAGGTTCAGTTTCACAGCCCTAAAGAAATAAAGAGTTTTGTAAAAATTCATTGTACCTTGGCCTCATATATAATGGGCTTAGGTCAAGCCAAAAGGATCAAGATGGATATCACACTAAAACAGCGATAGAATAATGACACCAAAGATGTGAAACACATACTTTTTAAGACTTTTTAACGTAGCCGTCAATAACCAAAGAATGATTGCTGGTGGAAGTAAAAGAAAAGAGATTTCATTTAGAGCAACCTCATTTTGTGTTTTTTTTACAGGTTGGTTTTGAAGATTTCTAAGGAAAGAAAGGAGGGGAAGTAGTTTGAGAAAATTGTCACTTAATGATTGATTCCGTTGTTCAGAAAGATTCTGAGTTTGGCAGGATTTCTGGAGTTTTGCCTTGAAAGAGATGAACTTTGACTAAGCGGTAATAATGCTAATGCTAAAGCTAATAATAATGATGAAGTGCTAATATTTATTGAGAAAATACTATGTGTCACAGGTCCAAGCACTTTCTCTAGATTTCAGTTAATACAATAACAGTTCATAATGTTTGGATTAATGGTCTATCCTGGATGAATGAATAGTAGATAGTTAAGGGAAGGTACAGTGTTTTGGGCTTCCCTAGTGGCTCAGATGGTAAAGAATCTGCCTGCAATGCAAGAGACCTGGATTTGATCCCTGGGTTGGGAAGATCCCCTGGAGAAGAGAATGGCTACCCACTCCAGTTTCCATGGACAGAGGAGCCTGGCAGGCTACAGTCCATGGGGTTGCAATGAGTCACACACGACTGCGCACGTAATGACTCACATAGGGTTTTTCTCCCCTCATGAGCTAAGTGACCTCAAGAAAGTTATCTCTGAGTCTTGATTTCTTTATCTGTAAAATGGCACCATAAGGCCTACCTCATTAGTTTTCAGAAGGATTAAATAATGCAGGGCAGCAGTGAAGACAGCCTGCCCTACAATTTGAATGCAGTGAGCTCCATGGGATGTGGACTGGAGCACTGGGAGCAGCTGGTGGGAGGGTTTTCTGCTCTCCCAAGACTTGGGGATGCAGGACTCCTGGAGGAGCTGCCCGCTAAGTGGAGCCCTGGGTTATGGACAGAAATGTCAGGAGAAGGCGAGGGAAGGGTGTGCTAGGTTGGAGGATTAGTGTGTTCGTGAGGAATTGCCTGCTGTTGAGCAGCATGGACGGGGGAGGGGGAAGGTTGAGAGACTAGCTGGAGAAATAAGTTCGCCCAAGTCCTGGAGGGTTTTGGATGGCATTCTAGGGAGTGTGAACTTTCTCCTCAGGTCAGAGGGTAGCCAGTGGAGAGTTTTAAGCAGGAGAGTGACATAATTAGATTTGTGTTTTGGTGACATTCATTCTCTGTGAGCAGAGACCCTTTCTTGACCCCGTGTTTGAGCAAGTTCAAGACTTTGACCTCTTTGGTTTGGGAATTGTCATCAAGTAAGCTAACAGGTGTCTGACTCCTGTTGCTCTGATTTCTGTTACAGCCTCTTGTTGCTTTGAATTGTTTCCTTATCTGAGATGAGTAGGGTGGTTCAGAGAGTGGAAAGCAGCATCTCTGCTCTTGGGTGAGGCGTGGTCCATCGGGTAGGCCACCCGAATGCATTTTTTCTTGCGTTGCCTATGGTTTCTTTGTGGCTTATGTGCTCACTGTATTATATGCAGCTAAACTCTCATCTCAGGTTGCCGTTCAGCTTTCGTCCAGACTGCAGCCATTTCTAAGAGGTGGTTGGGCAGAGCAATTCATTTTCTCATGTTAATCTAAGTAAAGCAATAGTAGAGAACATTTGTAGACATCCTGTCTCTTCTTACCCTCAACCTGGGTGCTTGTCATTTGAGTAAAACACAATAAAATCCAATTGCATGAGTGAGTGTTCTGGAGTGGGTAGGGTTATCTGTGCTTCTGCTTGCTGTGAATAGAAAATTGACTCCATTTTATGATCACAATCTTATATTCTTTGAAAAATCCAAGAAAATCATCTTTTAAAATAAAATTAGGTAGTATTGTCTTTCTAGGTCATATTTTATTAAGTGATTGGCAATTACTATTTTTAAAAATATTTGTCAAAATATCAACTCTTGCATAGTTACAAGGTTGGATATAACAAAAATAAAAAGCCACATTAGACTGTTGGATTTCTGGTGAAGCAAGCATTTCAATGTTGAAATCAAGAAAATGCTTATTTTGAACTCCATATGTTCTAGACTTGTGGTAAAATTAGAAAGTTGTTGATATATTCACAAATAATAATCTGTATACAAAGTATACAAAGGGTATGTAATTTTAATTTAATTTTAAGAGGAATTAAATGTCAAAGGATTATGATAAAACTTTTATTGGAAAATTTTAGAATTTCTTAAGAAAGAAAAATATGTATAATGGAAATCAAATATATTTATTTTGAGTTGTTGGTGAAGTGACTTAGCACTCTTGGAGCATTTTGTGTTTTACTAAAGCTGTTAAATCCCATCTGGTCTTTGTAAAGTCTTTTACTATCTCCTGCTGGGACAGGCAGACATTGGTTTGCATTACTGTGTATTCCCAAAATATTTTTAAAAAGTATCTAGTGGATTTATACCAACTGTAGCAGGATGATAGAAGACCGCATTTCCATTATAATACCTTCAGAAATGGAGACAAATGTCATCAGGTCACAAAACATCCATCAGATTTACACTGTGTGACATTTGGAGAAGAATGTGAATGATTAGTGGTTTTCAAAAGTTGTTCGGAATTCAACATCCTGTGTAGATATTATTTGAAAAATGTTTATAGGTTCTGAGTCAGTGAGATACAGTTTATTCCTCCATGGAATTCACTCTAGAATGTGTGGAATATTGCCTTGGACCTTAGTTGTTCCAATATATTCCCTGGAAATATCAGGGAATTTTTTTAGTGTTTATTTATTTAGTGTCAATAAACAGGTTGTTCTGCCTCCTTGAGTGATTTTTATGGTTTTATGACCACCCTACATCTATGGAAATCAATAAAATCTTTGTATGAAGAAAAAATAATTCAGCAAGAATTTATTGAATACCTTCCCTGATAGCTCAGTTGGTAAAGAATCCGTCTGCAATGTAGCAGACCCCAGTTTGATCCCTGGGTTGGGAAGATCCCCTGGAGAAGGGAAAGGCCACCCACTCCAGTATTCTGGCCTGGAGAATACAATGGACTGTGTAGTCCATGGGGTTGTAAAGAGTCAGACAAGTGAGTGACTTTGACTTTCGCTTTGTATATTCAAGGCAGTCTGATAGGCATAGGGAGAAGTGGAAAAAGCTTAGACATCTTCACTGTCTTCAGACAATTTATAGTCTAGATTAAAAAAAGAAGCTAAGAGTCAGTAGAACCAGATAAAAAACAAGATAAGTTTCAAAAATGAAATGTAATGAAGATGTTATAGTATTACTGAGAAAGGATTGAGTAAATTTGATTGTGTGATTTAAAAAAAGCACCACGGTGAAAATAAAACGAGCCTTAAAAGATAAGTATAATTTTAATTTATAGGAAGAGATCAATATGGGTAAAGTAAGTAGCACATTTTCAAATTTATTATATTCCAAGATTTATATTCCAATTTATTATATTCCACTTAGAAGTCATAATGCAGTGAAAACAATTGGTGGATAGACATCTGAATTTTAATCTTGGCCTTGGAATTAACAATGTAAACATAGGCAATGCTCAGCTAACATGTACTGAGTACTTATTCTCAGATACTGCTTTAAATCCTTAACATGCTGACAGCAAGGTATCTAACAGTATGCGTTTTAGCTGGAGGAAACAAGACGAAGTAAATACAAAAATTAATGAAAAAGATCCCAGAAGGTACTAACTAGTACTGGAATAAAATAAAATTGGATAATGTGATAAGATGATAATGGGCTGCTTTAGGTTATCATGAGAAAATACTCATCTGAGGAGGAGGTGACATCCAGTTGAGACCTGAATGACAATGAGTTTTCCATCTGAAGGTCTCTGTAAAGATAGTTTCAGAGCAATACCAAATGTCATCTTTCTATTCCTCACTCTCCAGACTCAAGAAGAAGAGAGAGCAGGATGTAAATTGGAGGGAAGGCAGGATGATAGCCTGGTTCTAATGAAAGAACTAGTATTAGTAGGGCTAGGGCGTTAAACCCAGGGCTGGACTGAGGACAGGGAAGCAGGCAGAGGGAGCATCATGGTTGGTTAGTAAGTAAGCACATTAAAATGGTTCCTCCATTTGTTTGTATTTTTCTGTGTATCAAGGTCTGATCAATGAATTTCAGACATTGTTGAGCTGGGGCTTCCCTGATAGCTCAGTTGGTAAAGAATCTGCCTGCAGAGAAGGAGACCCTGGCCTGTTTCCTGGGGTTGGGAAGATCTGCTGGACAAGGGATAGGCTACCCACTCCAGTACTCTCGGGCTTCCATTGTGGCACAGAAAGAATCTGCCTGCAATGCGGGAGACTTGGGTTTGATCCCTGGGTTGAAAAGATCCCCAGGAGAAGGGAAAGGCTACCCATTCCAGTATTCTGGCCTAGAGAATTCCATGGATTTTATAGCTGTCCATGAGCTGACTCTCCTTTTGCTTTCACAGTAGTTCTTCCAATATCTTTTCTTTGTAACCTTGTGGCTAATCCACTACCTGCCTTTAAAAAGTGGTTAGTTGTCACATCTGGAAGATGTGTTGCAGAAATAGTTGGTATCTCTGCTCCCTCTGATTTGGACTGTGATTTGTGCTGACTTTTATGGATGGAGAATAAGAATGAGATGAACTACGTGATTAAAAGGGCACTGAACTAGGAACCAGGCACATTGTTTTTTAGACAGTCCCAGCTCTGCCAGCTGTGTGACCTGGGATAAGACACTTAATCTCTTTGGGCCTTGATTTTCTCCTTTGTATAACTAGTGAGTTGGATGATTTATGTAACTGAACAGTCTGTAGCATGCTAAAATCTAGCCCATTGGAAGACTGTGAATTATAATTGAAACACTCCTTTATAACAGTGTTATCAGAAGGATAATGGCTGCAAATAATAGTGGCAAGCACATGCTTAAAGTGGCTTTACAAATAGAAAAAATAATATAAGAGAAAGATTCTGAGGTAGAGTGGCTCAGGTTTGATTAATAACATTTATTGCTTCCTAGGATTGTTATGGGTTTCCCAGTGGTGCTAGTGGTAAAGAAGCCATCCGTCCACGTGGGAGATTTAAGAGATGCAGGTTTGATCTCCAGGGAAGGTCCCCTGGAGGAGGGCATGGCGGCCCATTCCAGTGTTCTTGCCTGGAGAATCCCATGGTCAGAGGAGCCTGGTGGGCTGCTGTCCATAGCGTAGCAAAGAGTCGGACACAACTGAAGCGACTTAGCATGAACGCAGGATTATTATTCTATGAGGTGATAAAGTTGCTATCCCTACTTTGCAGGTGTGTCCACTGAGAAGCAAGGAGGTTATTTCATTCATGCGTGACTGCAAAGTCAGCAAGTTTTCCCTGCAAGGTTTACCCCCCGAGGCTGTCCGTCTCCAGACCGTATGCTTGGTTGCTCTGTTGCCTGCTCTTGGTCACTAAATCGGGATGCTTTCAATTCCATTGTTTGATTTGTCTACTGATATCAAGATTGAGTGGAAAATCATGTGGAAACTTGAAACTAGTCACCAGGTGGACTAGCAAGTATCAGGCTGTGGGCGGGGGCTGCTGATGTGGTTGTGACTGGAGAAAGGTCTCTGTTTGAACTGCAGTGACAGCCTTTGGACGCTAGAGGACACTCTGCAGACTGTGCGCACCCTTAGGACAGCAGCTGCCTTCACTGAGGTTGTCTTCAGGTGGCTCCATGTTTTGTGGACTCAGAAAAGAGGCTCCTTTTACATTCGGCCACTGCTCCAGTTCTGTGTTATAAACTCCTGGAGGCCGCGCTGGGCTCCTGTCTTCGTCTCAGGACCCGCCACCATGTCGGCGTTGTCTTCCAGACCTCAGAATGGCCTCCCTCTGCACTTTAGGACCTGCCCCTTTTTGCCCAAGATACCTATTCTCTAGGTGAGGCTCCAGATAGTATACTTTCTAGTTGGGCTAAATGCACCCATCTCCCCACTGGCACATTTGCTTTTAGGTAACTGCTTGTGTTCTACATTTAGTTAAATGGAATTATAGTTTTCACTTATTCCTCTGCTCTTGAGTGATTATAATAATTTAATTGTCAGGAAAAAAAAATCCTAGCATTGGCTAGTGCTTGTTTTATGTATTTATTTTTAATGAGTAAGTCTAGGTTTGTTCCTATTGATATTAATTAGTACAATTTCTAAAAAGTCTTTAAACAAAATCTTCAACACATATGGATGCTACAAATGCCACTAAGTGATGAAGTTGACTAATATTCATAGTTAAAATTCAACAAGACAAATTATAAACAAGAAATATGAATTTTTTTTTCTGGATAATTGTCACTTCAGTTGATAGGTTCTTAAATATACTGGCCACAATCATAGGGCAGAGAAAGGCAGAATGACTGTAGAAATCCTGCTGTGTTACCCCAGTGGCTGGGGCTTCCCCTGTGGCTCAGCGGTAAAGAATTTGCCTGCAATGCTGGAGCTGCAGGAGTCCTGGGTTCGATCCCTGGGTCAGGAAGATCCTCTGAAGGAGGGCATGGCAACTCAATCTAGTATTCTTGCCTAGAGAATCCCATGGACAGAGGAGCCTGGTGGGCTACAGTTCACAGGGTCGCAAAGAGTTGGATACTCCTGAAGCGTCTTGACACATGTACTTCAGTGGGTGCTGGTGTGAGGATTCCTGGAGGCAGGATGGAGAACAGCATGGTTTTCTAAACTTGCAGCTGGGTTGGCCTGCAGGAAGGAAATTCTCAGCTATTGATGCCAGTACTGACTCAGGTTTTTTAAATGAATCAGACTTTCCTTTTGTTAAAAATTGTAGCATAGCTTTATACCTAGGGTGCTTGAAGATATGGCGTCTATGAAATTATTAACTGGAAATTTTATGAAGATAAAAGTATAGATTTTTAAATATATTTATAATTTTTGAAATCTGCAGGAACCTATTACGATATAGAGTTCACAAATTTTTCTTCTAAATCCTGGCATTAAGTGGGACCTTACTGTATGTTAATGCCTTTTTAAAAGCAATATTTATTTATTTAGGCTGTGGCAGGTGGCATGTGGGGTCTTCCTTGTGTCTTTCGTTACAGCACATGAACTTAGTTGCCCTGTGACAAGTGGGGTCTTAGTTCCCCGTCCAGAGATCGAACCCTGTCCCCTGCATTGCAAGGCGGATTCTTCACTGAACCACCAGGGAATTCTTTACCTTAATTCTTAATTCCATTTGTTTTTAAAGAGGCTTGGGTCTTGTATTAGACTAGTTTCCCACCCCTTATTATGTGACTTTGGAAGTCAGCTTGCTTCTTCCCTCCATCAGACTCTTTCCTCAATTGTTGTTGTCTCTAGTAGACATGGGGATTTGGAGAAGCTTCCTGTTGCAGAGACCTTGCTTATGTAGTTGTTTGGTCGTCAAGTGAACTTGCTGCTGACATCACAGCATATCTAGATACAACCAAGGGCAATGAATTGTCTCTCGAGGTGAGCGGCAGGGTCCAGCAGGAGGTTCTCATGCAGGACCCCTCCTTCTGTTTGATATGATCATAAGCTTTAAAGAACTTTAAGACAGTAAATCATTCTTTTTGAATTTTCTTTTGATTCTTCTGATTAGTTCAAAAGAAAGACTTAGTTTAGCACTAATTACACTTATAACACCTAACACTTTGAATCTCTCATTTAAAAGGGGGAGAAGTTCTCATACTAAGTCTTTGCAGGCATTTATGTAGTATTAAAGACTTTTATCTTGTTCCTTTTTAAACCTTTAATTTTCTTAAAAATTTTCTTAAAAAAAGATTAAAAAAATAAAAAAAATTTAATTTTCTTAAAAAAGTTGATTTTTAAATGAAAATATAATAATAATATAGAAATACAGAATGCATAGAGATATTTTAAATATGTGCAAGTTATACCTGACTGATTAAAGCTTGTGAAATATTGATGTAATTGGTAAGGGTACAGGCTTTGGACTTGAAGACTGTCTCTTCTATTTAGTCTATAAGGTATGTGGGCATGAAATTCTCTCTAAAACTCAGTCTCCTCAACTCTAGAGTGGGTTGATAATTTCACCTATCTCATGTGGTTAATTTGAGGGTTAAATGACATTTTGGATTAAGTTCTTAGCACATTATAAGCATTCAGTGAATGTGAGCGCCCTCTACTTATACTACTGAGGCTTCCCTCGTGGCTCAGATGATATAGAGTCTGTCTGCAATGCAGGAGACCCGGGTTCAATTCCTGGGCTGGGAAGATCCCCTGGAGAAGAGAATGGCTACCCACTCCAGTACTCTTGCCTGGAGAATTCCATGGACAGAGAAGCCTGGTGGGCCAAAGTCCACGGGGTCACAACGGGTCAGACATGACTGAGCGACAGACAGGGGGCGCTGCAGCCAAATAACTTGCTGAAGTTTCTGTGAACACTTATACTACTGTTTCTGTTATCACCATTACTTTTATCTGTATTTTTGACCAAATCATAGATGAATATTGAGCAGAAATGAACAATTACAAGTAACAGGGATTTAGGCTTATGCATTGTAGCTTTATTTTTATGAGCACAATAAGGCCCTCTACTTCTCTTTAGATAACTTAGTGACTAGAATGCATTGAATTATGATTGATAAGTTTAATGAGATCTCTGAGGATAGGAAGGGTCAAGAAGGGGTAAGTCATAAAACAAGAAAAATTTAAGAAGGAAAACACAAAATCAGGATAACTCTTAGGCTGACCTTAAGGAAATAAAAGTCTTAACTCCTCCAGGAATTCAGACAACTGACTTGAATTACTTTTTATTCTCCCTATGTTAAGTAGATTTTATTTCTCCTGTATTAAATTTAAGGACATTTCTTTAAGTATTTGTTCTATTTTATTATAATCTTCAAAAGTTTTCTGTATTAATTAGGTGATTGTAATAAAATGTGATTAATGATATGTAATGAAATGTGCTACACTTTTTAAAGTCAAATAATTATAGAAGTTAGTCTGTGAAGCAGCATAGTAGAGTGACTTTCGACTCTGTTCATGCAAGTTGCTGCTTGTATCCATTCAAAAGTAAAAATAAATTTATTATACGGTCTGTAGTTTTATTATTCAATACTTACAGTATAATTTATTGTAAAGTGGATTAATTAAGATGACATAAATAGCATGCTGAGACTATCCAAGATAAAAAGACAGTCTTTTCAACAAAAATATGTTGGGAAAAATGGATATTCACATGGGAAATAATGAAGTTGAACCCTTACCTTACACCATATATAAAAATAACTTGAAATGGATCAAAGACCTAAATTTAAGAGCTAAAACTTTAATCACTTAGAAGAAAGCACAAGGCAAATGCTATTGGATTTGCATGACTTTGGCTTTGGCAATGATTTCTTGGATGTAACATCAAAGCCATTGGAGACAAAATAAAAAGTAATAAGTTGGACTTCATCAAAATTAAAAACTTTTGTGCATCCAAAGAAATTATCAACAGAGTGAAAAGACAATCCATTGAATGGGAGAAATATTTGCAAAACATACATATGATAAGAGGTCAATATCTTGAATTTGTGACGATCTTTCTACACTTCAACAATAGAACAACCCAATTAAAAAGTGATCAAAAGACTTATATAGACATTTCTCCAAGACAGAGATACAAATGGCCAATAAATACATGAAAAGATGTTCAACTAATCAGTAGGGAAATGCAAATCAAAACTCCAATGAAATGCCATTTTACACACATGAAGATGACTATTATTTAAAAAAAAACCATACAGAAATAGTAAGTGTTGACAAGACTGTGGAAAAATTAGAACTTTTGTGCATTAGGGGTGGGAATATAAAATGGTACAGTTGCTGTAGAAAACAGTATGCAGTTCCTCAAAAAATTAAACATTTCTGTATTATCTAGAATTCCACTTCTGGGTATACATGTGAAACAAATGAAAGCAGGGACTGTAACAGATGTTTGTACACCCATGTTCATAGCAGCATTAGTTACGATAGCCAAAAAGTGGCAGCAACCTAAAAGTCCCCTGATGGGCAAAAGGAGAAGCAAAATATGACACATAAGGTGGAACATTATTTAGTCTTAAAAAGGAGGGAAATTCTGATACATGTGCACCATGGCTGAAACTTGAGGACATTATGCTAAGTGAAATAAGCTAGTTACAGAAGGACAGACTTTGTATGACTCCACTTAGATGGGGCATCCAAAGTAGTTAAATCCATAGAGGTAAATAGTGAAAGGATGATTACCTTCAGTAGAAGGATAATTACTGCTGGGGTGAACAAGAGGAGTTAGTGTTTAATGAGGACAAAGTTTCAGCTGGTGGAGATAAAAAATTGTGAGCCTGGACAGTGCTAACAGGTGCACAACAACGTGGGTGTACTAATGCCATGGAATTGTACACTTAAAAATGGCTAAGATGGTAACTTTATGTTATGTATATTTTATCACAATAAAAACATAAAAATCGCTGTAAGTATACATTTAATACCTAGTCTTGAGATGGGGGAAGAGATATTTCCATAGGCAGTACAAGATTTGTCTTTTGCCCACAAGGAGCTCAGAAAGTTCTTGTAGAAGTCCCATATCATAAATGCTAAAGATAATATACTGACTTCATGTTTGTGACAAACATTTGTTGAGTTCTATATGCAGGGTGGTATTTGGTTCCGAGGGAACTTTAATCTTGTGGGAGAAGAGAGACTATGAGCAAAATGAGTAAACTATAGTATGTTTGGAGGGGATTAGAAGGATAAAAGAAAGAAGAAAAGTAATGCTGGAAAAGAGAGCAGATAGTGCTGGTGGCTGGGGTGGGGAAGGACTGGTTCTAAATAAGGTAGCAAGGAAATTTTTCACTTAGCAGGTGACACTTGAGCAAAGACCTGAAGAGTTGAGAAAGAAAGATATGGAAAATCTGGGGGAAAGACATTTTAAACAAATGTGCTCCGATAGGCCTGGAGGGGAGAAGGAGCCGTGAGTACACGGTGAGTGTGTGGTGAGGAAGGGGACAGAGGAGACAGAATGTACTGCGAGTAGGGTGAGGGGTGGATCATATGGTCTTTGGCCTTTTGTTCTTTATGAGAAGGAAAGCAGCTACTGGACTGGAGGGTTTTAAGAATGTGGTATGATCTGATTTCTGTTTTAATAGGGTCCCTCTGGCTGTCAGATTGAAAATAAACTCTAGGTGGGTATATTGGTTTTCTACTGGTGCTGTAAGAAATGAGCACAAACTTGCTAGCTTAAAACAACAGGAACTGATTGTCTTATAGTTCTGTAAGAAGTCCCACTGGGCTAATATCAAGGTGTCAATAGGACTATTAATACATTCCTTTTGGATTCCCAGGTTGCTCAGCTGGTAAAGAATCTGCCTGCAGTGCAGCAGACCCCAGTTCCATTGCTGGGTCGGGAAGATCCCCTGGAGAAGAGATAAGCTACCCACTCCAATTCTTGGGCTTCCCTTGTGGCTCAGCTGGTAAAGAATCTGCCTACAATGTGGGAGACCTGGGTTCAATCCCTGGGTTGGGAAGATCCCTTGGAGAAGGGAAAAGCTACTGACTCCAGTATTCTGGCCTGGAGAATTCCATGGACTCTATAGTCCACGGGGTCGTAGAGTCCTATACAACCAAGCGACTTCACTCTCTCTTTGGGGACTCTGGGTGATAATCTATTTCCTTGCCTTTTCTAGTTACTGGAGACTGTCTGTATTCCTTGGCTCCTTCCTTCATCTTTAAATCTTTCTCATCTATTTCTTTCACTTATAAGGCCTCTCATATTTACACTGGGTACATCTGGATAATCTAAGACAACCTCTCTATCTGAAAGTCTTTTAACTTAATCACATTGGCAAGTTCCCTTTGTCATTGCATGTAACACCCTTTTAACATATTGATAGGTTTTAGGGATTAGGACATGGACATCTTTGGGGGAGGCATTACTGCAGTCTACCCTTTGCTCCCTAAAGATTAACATCTAACCTACATTCAAAATGCATTCACCCAATCCCAACATTTCCCAGTATCTCAATGTATTACAGCAGCAAGTGAAGTCTAAGTAATCTAATCTCCTCTAACTTCACTAGCTTAAAGTCCCAGATCTCATAATCTAACCAGATGTGTGAGACACTCATCTATAATCCATTCTGAGGCATAATTTCTCTCTATGTATGAAATTGTGAAACTCAAGAAACAATGAGCTGGTGCCAAAATACTGTTGTGAGGAAGACATTGCAGAAATTACAGACCTTGTCACTCAAAGGGTGAGAAAAATCGAAAAAAGAATTACCAGCCCCAAGCAACTTTGAATCCAGGAGCATAGGTGACATTATGTTTTAAGACCTCAGAACGATCCACGTGGTTTCTGGTTCTACCCTCTAGGTTTCTGGCTCCACCTTTGAAGTTGTCTTTATTTTTTCATGAAGGGTAGCATGTACTTGGAACTGAATAGTTTTATCAGTCTGTTTTCTGCTTGTGGAAAACTTCTTTTTTGTCCTGTCTCTGTTCGAACTGGTTCTGCTTGTCCAAATTGGTTCTGTTTGTATAAAATTCTTAAGAATCTTGTGAGTCTCCTAGTGTATGTCTTGGAATTTATTCCATGAGGCAAGAGGTTCTTCCACAGATCTTTCCTAGATAATCCTATATTTATTTTCAGCTTTTGTTGGGCTGGCTGGGGAGGATCTGTGAACCACATATTTAAATTTTTCAAAAAATTTTCAACTTTTTAACCCTTCTAAGGCACTAGAAGGTGTAATACATATTACACACATGTGACTACTTACCTGAGGTATGATTAATATGCAATACAATTTATACATTTTTAATGGTCAATATATTAAAAAATTATTTAGTTTGTTTTAATTGGAGGATAATTACTTCACAATATTGTGATGGTTATAAATAAAATTGATAAATTTTAAGGGAACAGTGTGGTTGATTTTAGCATGTATATTTATCCTTATAACTACCACCTAGATCACACTATAGGACATTTCAATTTCTCTAACCTTCTTTTGTGCCTTTTCAGTCAATTCATTCAGCAGCTTTCCAGGGGAAATGATTATTCTGATCTCTGTCACCATCAATTAGGTTGGCCAGTTCTTGAATTTCACATAAATAAACTACACTGTATTCTTGTGTGTCTAACTACACTGTATTCTTCTGTGTCTAACTTCACAGTTCTTGAATTTCACATAAATGAACTACACTGTATTCTTGTGTGTCTAACTACACTGTGTTCTTCTGTGTCTAACTTCACAGTTCTTGAATTTCACATAAATGAACTACACTCTATTCTTCTGTGTCCAACTACACTGTGTTCTTCTGTGTCTAACTTGTTGGGTTGGGGTAATATTTCTGAGATTCACCCCTGTGCACCTGTGCTATGTGTGTGCTTGTGTGTGCACACACATGTGCACGCATGCCCCTTTCCACTGCCGAGTATTTCTCCATTGGCTGTGTTTGGAAAGTGAAGCTGAGAAAAATCTCTGATGTTGGGTGCGAGGGAAGAGGAGAATTAAAATGACTCCAAGGCTTCTGGCCTGAACACCTAGAAGTTGCTATCCACAGAGATAACGAGACTCTGAGGGGAGGGGTTGGGAGGCAGGCAGCTTAGACTGTCAGGCACTGAGTCTAATGGAGGTGATGAGAAAACATTTGGTTGTGTGAGTCTGGAGTTTAGAACTAGTAAATTTTGGCATCCCTGGCCTTCTGATGGTCTTTAAAGCCCTGAAAGTTGAAGTAATTGATGTATATAGAGATGAATGAAGGTGGAATGCTGCAATGCTCCTGTTAAGTGTTAAGAGATCAGGAAGTTGAGAAGGAATCAGCAAAGTTGATGGCGAAGGAGAAATCTGTGACTAAGAGAAAAAATAGTAACATTGCTACACTGAAAGCCATGTTGGAGTCCTAGGAGGCATTGTGGCAATGCTCAATATTTATTTTGTACTTATTTTAACATAAAAGTAATTTCAATGTTTATTAAAAAGTTTAAGAACAACTGCACTAGTACTGTTTTTTCAGGAATACAACTAAGGAACTGGTAGCTACCACAAAAGTGATTAACAAATTGTATTGCCAGTAATTTTAAAATGAATTAAGGATCTATTAATCAATACTCTTTTTATGATGACTGCTTACCTTGGACTTCAGTTTGATTCTTGAGCTTTGTTAGTCCCTGAAACTGAGCTTCTCTCATGAGAAAATTGGCTGTGGTAAGATTCTCAGGAAACAGATTATAGAACTAGAGACCCAAGAAAAATATCTCATATCCTTACAGCACCAAATAGAGGTTTTAGAAAAGTCTTGCAGTTCCACACATGAACGGACAAGCTGTGCGTTTAGATACCCCTCAACTTTCTGAGGGAGTAGGCAGTTTTTCTTTAAATCTCACTACAAATTAAGATTTAGCTGGAATAAAGTGAAATGATGCACCTGGATAAGCTAAGTCTAGGCTAATTTCCACCCCAATATCCACTGAGTCAGCCAAATGACATCCCAATTGTTCTGAGTTTCTCTCAAGCAGTGATTGTCAACTCTGTTCATATCATGGCTGGCTTCAGTTTTCTAATGAGAATAAATGACTCCTGGAACTAGGCAGCTCCCATGAAATTTCTTTCTGATGTGATTGTAAGCAAACTGCAAACATAGAACCTTGTATTACTTATGATATGTTTATGGAACTTCTGATGCTGATGATGAGAATACCAGGTAAGCTAGTCTGATAGATGAAACTGTAAATGGGAAGTTATACACCAAGTCATACTCTCCATCTTAAACATTGTTCAGATTTCCCATAGCTGTTTAATGCAGTGGTGCTATGTGACCCTCATGCCTTCAGAGAGGAAATCATATAGAAAATGGCTCTCAGCAGATTGACTGATGACTTGTTAATGGTGACAATGTAGCTTGTTTTAGTGGAAGAGCTGTTTGCAGCATTTCAGATGTCTGATTGTGTGGTGTTGGGACCTCAGGTACAATTCCTTGTTGGTTTGTTTGGCAAGTGCTTGCTTTTTTAAACTGGTTTTTTGAGGTAGATGAAAGAGGGCATTAAATTTCCTGGAAGGGCTGTTCCTCCTGTTTTAAATATGTTTGAAAGTATCTTTTATTTATTAAGAATGAAGTCATTGCCAAATAAAGATGTGAGCAGCATCAGCATGAATTTTAGGTATGATTAACCAATAGATACCTTTTTGTATCTTTTCCCTTTAGTTTTCTCTCTCCCTCTCTCTCTCTGTATGCGTGAGAGAGAGAGAGAGAGAGAGAGAGAGAGAGAGAGAGAGAGAGAGAGGAGAGGTATGTTTCCTGAGGAATAGCTCTGAAAATATGGAAAGTTGCTTTCTTTTATGGAAATATTGAATATCAAATAGGGAATTAGCAAGGATGTGTTTTTATACTCCAAAGATGTAGGAACTTGAAATGCATTAAAAAAATACCCAATAGAGAATTCTGATTAGATTATTTGGTTTTACACTGTAGGTCTTGTATTTTCATAAAGTTTATGTGTCTGACTCGGAGTAGTTGATCAATAGATACTTATTGAATTTAACTGGGCAATTAAATCGGGCTGGCCCAGAAATCTCATCATAATTAATTAGCTTCTTTTGCTAGTTTATTTATTAATTAATTCACCTGTTCATTTTTTTTTATAGTTGACATCTGACAGCAGCTAAAGACATAGCATATTTTATAGTAAAACATAGTTGAGTGTGCTAGGCCTCATGAGAAAACATAAGAAAATATGATATGATCCTTGCTTTCTAAAAGGCTTCCCTGGTAGTTCAGTTCGTAAAGAATCTGCCTGCAATGCAGGAGACCCTGGTTCAATTCCTGGGTTGGGAAGATCCCCTGGAGAAGGGATAGGACACCCACTCCAGTATTCTTGGGCTTCCCTTCTGCCTCAGCTGGTAAAGAATCCACCTGCAAATGTGGGAGACCTGGGTTTGATCCCTGGGTTGGGAAGATCCCCTGGATAAGGGAATGGCTACCTACTCCAGTATTCTGGCCCGGAGAATTCCATGGACTGTATAGTCCATGGAGGTCTCAAAGAGTTGGAAATGACTGAGTGACTTTCACTTACACTTTCAGTTTGATTTATAAGGGTTTATAATTTCAAGTGGGAGATGATATAATAATATGGCATATACATATTTCTATTAATGTTCAGTCCTTACTAAATCAAACTTTAAAACATGATTTGGTTGATTTAATTCCATCAGTAGAAAGGCACTATTGACATTCTCTAGTCCATCTAGTCAAGGCTATGGTTTTTCCAGTAGTCATGTATGGATATGAGAGTTGGATCATAAAGAAATCTGAGCGCTAAAGAATTGATGCTTTTGAACTGTGATGTTGGAGAAGACTCTCAAGAGTCCCTTGGACAGCAAGGAGATCCAACCAGTCAATCCTAAAGGAAATCAGTACTTAATATTCATTGGAAGGACTGATGCCAAAGCTGACAACACCACTACTTTGGCCACCTGATGCGAAGAACTGACTCATTTGAAAAGACCCTGATGCTGGGAAAGATTGACGGCAGGAGGAGAAGGGGACGACAGAGGATGAGATGGTTTGATGGCATCACCAACTCAATGGACATGAGTTTGAACAGGCTCCGGGAGTTGGTGATGGACAGGGAAGCCTGGCATGCTGCAGTCCATGGGGTCGTAAGGAGTTGGACATGACTGAGCGACTGAACTGAACTAATTAACATTCTCTTTCTTCTCCTGGATTCTCTTACTTTTTTTACTTATGAGAAGATTATACGTTGAAATTATGGTCCATTTTTTTCCTCCTTATATAGTCTGTTATGTAAATTAGAACTTGGTTTTGTGAAGAGCTGAGTTTGAAACTTAGAGGATAAACAAAGATGATGTTAAAAAATTTTCAATAATCTGGAACTCATGATCACAAACAAGCCTTTTTTGAGCACTTCTGCTAGATATGTATAACTTATTAACTGCTAGATCAATGGAGAAGTTCATGGATTCCGGGGAGAAGGTGGAGAATTGGGGTGGGGGGGTGTTTTGTAATACTTGGAGTGCTTAGGCAGTAAATCTATATGGAATTGTCTCAACATTTAAATACCTGATAAGAATATGCCATTGTATGCCTATTGAATATTAGTCCTGTGTATGAATTTGACTTTTCTCATCTGTAATATAAGTAAAAAGTATACATTCATACAGATTCTGCTGGCATCATAGAGTTTTTATGAGATTCAAGTAAAATGTATGTGAAATAATAATAGCATTAGGTCAAGCATCATTGTAAATGCTGTCATCACAAAAACATACAATTTTCACAAAAGTTTTCTGAGATAAATTTATTAATCTGATTACAACAACCCTATGAGCAGGCTTGTATATAATACACATTTTACAGAAGGAGAAAGTGAATTTAGTGAGATTAAGTAACTTGCTTAGAATCACACAGTTAGTTCCTGGATACATATAGTATTCAAATACTGATCTTCCTCAAAAATGTGAATATTAAAGCTTAATATATAATAGTAAAAACCAGTTCCACTAGTTACACACCTATGTACAGTGGTGCAGAACTTGTGTCCATAGTTCAAACCATAAATTATTTTAGCCTTTTTGCAGATGACTGCTGACATTGTTTCTCTATCCCCTGATCAAAATTTGGCAAAGGGAAATGAGAAAACCCAGGAGGTAAAAGCACAATTAAAACTATTTTAAGTTGGATAATGTGTTCAAATTTTTAGTTTAGTTTGGAGCTTACTGTTATATTGGCAAGAAATTCTATCTCCCAAAATAAAGTTTCAGATTTCTTTATTAATAAACATACCGTTAGATATTGTATTGCCTAAGTTGCAGATCTGGTAAGAATGTTCAAACATCATACTTAACAGAGAAATCTTAGAAGACTTCCTTTTAAGGTCAGTAACAAACAAGGATACCTGCTATGTCTCTTTCTGTTCAACAAAAGACTGCATGTCCTGGCCGATGAAGATGAGAAGTAAGAGAAATAAGGGATAAGACTATAAGGGAAGAAACCAAACTGTCAGTGTGCGTAGATGAACTGATTATTTACATAGAAAACCCAAGAGAATCAAGACAAGCTATTAATGCTAAAAAGAGAGTTCAGAATGGTTGTTTGAGCACAAATCAATAAGTAAAAGCCAACAGAATCTGTTTACACCAACAGCCAGTTAGAAAATATAGTAGGTCATAATATGACATTTACAACAGTCAAAAGGAAATAAATAAAATGTCTAGGAACTGACTTAAAATGCAAGTTATTATGGATAATATTTTAAAACTTTAAAGAACACAAAAGTAGATCTGAGTAGGAAAAAACTTAGATAATGTTACATGTCAGTTGTACCTGAGTAAAACAAAGATGAAAACAAGAAACACATAAAAATTTAAAAAACCCATCAGTAGTGAATTGTTCAGTTGTGTCTGGCTCTTTGTGACCCCATGACTATAGCCTATCAGGCTCCTCTGTCAATGGGATTTTCCAGGCAAGAATACTGGAGTGGATTGCCATTTCCTCTTCCAGGGGATCTTCCTGACCTAGGGATGGAACCCTCGTCTCCTGCATCTCCTACATTGCAGGCAGTTTCTTTAGCGCTGAGCCACCGGGGAAGCCCCAGCAGTGAATTGGGTACATGCAAATCTACACATAGCTAAACTGATTCTTAGAAAGAGGAACAATGTGGGGAATATCTTGCCAGATGTTAATATATGTTATTAAGCTTCATGGGATCTCAAAGAGTCAGACACAACTTAGCAACTGAACAACAGTAACAACAATCTATAGTAATTCAGCGTGATACTGGTTCTGTGTGTGTGTGTGTGAGTGTGTGTGTATGTGTGTGTGTGTTCAGTTGCTTCAGTCATGTCCGACTCTTTGCGACCCCATGGACTATAGCCTGCTAGGCTCTTTTGTCCGAGGGATTCTCCAGGCAAGAATACTGGAGTGGGTTGCTGTTTCCTACTCCAGATACTGGTTCTAGAAAGGCCAAATAGACAAAGAATAGGAGACAATCTAAGACAAATCCATGTGTGTATGGGGACTTGTTGAACTGTTGGTAGATCATTGAGGAAATGATAGATTATTAATACATGGAATTTTGAAAACTGACAAAATATTTGGAGAAAAATAGCCCCCAAACTCATTCTATGGCATAGTACAAAAATAATCTCTTGTTGGAGTAAAGATCTAAAGGCAAAAGGCAAAACAACTATTATAAAGTGATGTTGGAGAATGTCTTCATAAAAACAGTGGGAAGACTTCCTTAAATGAGGTGAAAAAAAGCACAGACCATAAAAATCTGGTATAATAGATGACATGAAAATTAATGATTTCCTGTTTCATGTAAGACACTATCAATAGAATAGGAGAAGAGGTTTGGGATGAACAATCAATAAAGGATTAAAACATAAAGTGACAATTCACAGAAGGGGAAAGCTAAAATATCTATAAAGCATATGAAAAGAAACTCAACTTAGAGAAGTTAAAGTTAGTTAAGTCATGTCTGACTCTTTGTGACCCCGTGGACTGTAGCCCACCAGGCTCCTCCGTCCGTGGGATTCTCCAGGCAAGAATACTGGAGTGGGTTTCCATTTCCTGCTCCAACTTGGATAACTGCACATTAAAACTTTACCCATGAGAATGGCAATGATTAAAGAGTTGAATAATGTCAAGTACTGCCGAGGCAGTAGGAATCAATAACCCCTCATCACTGCTGGATGAGGTATAGCCTGGTGCAGCCGTTCTGAAGATTAAGGGACATAAGGTAGATTTAGGAAAACTGCATGTGTACAAACTCATTGCCATAACAATTCTGTGGCTGGATATATCCCTCAGAGGAACTCCCTCAGGGAAACAGGGAGACATGAATGAGAACAATCTTTTCAGTACTGTTTGTGATAGAATTTTCTAAACTTACTGAATACTGACTTCTTTTACTCTTAGAACATCTAATTGGATTGGAATTGTAGCAAATACAGGGAAATAGTGATTTTAGTGTATTTCTTAAATTTAAAATGATCCCCAATTAGAATGGGGCTTCCCTGGTGACTCAGATGGTAAAGAATTTGCTTGCAATGCAGGGTTAAGTGCCTGGGTTGGGAAGATCTCCTGGAGAAGGAAATGGCAATGTTAATGAGCATAGGTATCTTTCTACATCACTATCAAACAAGATTGGTTTGTTTGGCATAACATGATCTATTTATTTCAAAGCAGTATTACACTCAATGACACAGCTCGAGACTTGTGCTGTGATTCAGTTCAGTCCAACTCTGAGACCCCAGGGACCGCAGCACGCCAGGCCTCCCTGTCCATCATCAACTCCCGGAGCTTACTCAGACTCATATCCATTGAGTCGGTGATGCCATCCAACCATCTCATCCTCTGTCATCCCCTTCTCCTCCCACTTTCAATCCCTCCCAGCATCAGGGTCTTTTCAAAGGAGTCAGTTCTTTGCATCAGGTGGCCAAAGTATTGTAGTTTCAGCTTCAGCATCAGTCCTTCCAATGAGTATTTAGGACTGATTTCCTTTAGACCTGACTGGTTGGATCTCCTTGCAGTCCAAGGGACTCTCAAGAGTTTTCTCCAATACCACAGTTTAAAAGCTGAGCGCTGAAGAATGAATGTTTTTGAACTGTGTTGCTGCAATTAAACCATACCAAATGTAATTCATCATAGTTTGAGAGTTTGCTAAACTCTCAGGTATAGTATTAATGACACAGTTTGCCATCCCTCTCTCTGATTATATAAGGTGAAGAGTGAAGAGATCATTTACTTTTGAGAGGTGTATTGATTATGGGGATGACCATGCAGGAGATGTAAGAGATGCGGGTTTGATCATGGGTTTGGAAAATCCCCTGGAGAAAGGAAGGGCAGCCCACTCCAGTATTCTTCCCTGGAGAATCCCAAGGACAGAGGAGCGTGGCGGGCTATAGTGTATAGTGCTATAAAGAGTCGGACATGACTGAAGTGACTTAGCACGCACTCAGGAAATGCTTACTAATGAATGCTTTAGAAAGATGCTAGCTAGTTGAAAATTTCTTTAAATAGAGATGGAGTATTTGTGGAATCATGTTTAAATATGTCCTTTAACATCGTGTTAAACAGACCCTTAATTAATATACAAAATGCAAATTAAGATTATGAACCAAATGGATATTGCTAGTATCTCTGGAAAATGAAATTGTTAGTATTTATTTCTTTCTTTATACCGTTCTGTATCAGGTAAATCTTTTATAACGAGTATTTACTGAGTTTTAATTAGAAACACAATAAAACTTTTTTCCTTTTGAAAATAAATTGTTTATTAATTTCTTTATTAATGTAAGTAATGAAATAGTAACTATTTTCATCTTCCATGTAAGTAGAAGAATGCATTACACTTTTAATTCCTTCTCTCATCTCCTCCCACTTTTGAATTTTTATCAAAAGAACGTGGGATTTTTAGATTCAGAATATTACTACTTATTTTTTAGCATCCTGTATCATATCTTTTAAGACTTTAAAAAATACATTTGAACATTTTATGATAATAGTAACAGCAATTAGGTAATACATTGTGTTTCACTCCTTGTTTCAGGATCTAATGCTATGTGACAAACCACCTCAAAAGTTAGTGTCTTAAAAATTACCAATTTGTTATTATATCATAGTTTTCTGGGTTAATGGGGCTCATTTGTGTGGTTCCCACTGGGGTCTCTTATGTGTTTGCAGTTAGAGGCTGGAGGCTGAAGTCATTTGAAGGCTCAGTGAGGCTAGGTGTCTGAGGTGATTCATGCGCCTCCAAGTAGCCCCTCTCTCTGGTGAAACTCCTGAACCTTCCTACAGGGAGCTCAGAGCTCCAAGAGGAAAGAAGTGGAAGCTGCCACATCAGTTAAGGACTTTGTGTGGAAATAGCATACTGTCAAGTTTATAGTTTCTATTGGCCACAATAATCACAGGTCTAACCCAGATACATGATTGTGCAGAAATAGATTCTACCTCATCAACTGAGAACAGCCTCAAGGCCACATTACTGGAGAGTTTGGGGGAAGGGAAGTAATGTTGCAACCATCTTTCAAAACATCACAGTTGTTCATTGAGTTATTTGTTTTGCTTCTTTCATCCTTAAAATACTTTGATTCAAGTCTCAGTTGGTTGAGATGCTTCTTACAGTAAGTATTTCACAGAAGTGATATACTTGCTGAATCTTTATAAAATCTTCTTGTTGATGTGAGTGATAATTTGAGTGAATTCAGAATCCATGGATCATAGTCTTTATCTTTAGAAGCATTGAAAGCTTGCAGTGTTGTAGAGATGTCTGTTTCTAAACATTTCTTTCTTTGTGCATTTTCTCTTTTTTCCCTACCTCTCATACCTTATCTGGTCTGGGTATATATAGTTTCCTTTTTCCTAAAGACCTCAAATTCATTGATTTTATCAGCAAATGTCTAGGTTTATTTCTTTTTTTCTTTTTTTTTTTTTAGGTTTATTTCTTTCTACGTGAATTTGACCTGGTGTTTATTAATCCATTTGGACTGTTGAAATAAACCTCCTCCTAAAGCAAACTTGTTCCAATTTCTAAGGATGTTTATTATATCTTTATATGTTCTATTTCTACATAGAATTCCTATTACAAGAAAATTGTATCTTGTGGACTTGCTCTCCATGTCTGTTGTTTTTGCATCTTAAAGAACAAAATCACAGATTCAATTTTCTATATTAACCTCCTATAAAATTTGATACCTTTGTGGTGATAATGATTTTGAATGAAACTATATTTACATACTTTAGATTATTCCTTTTTTATAGATATACTGTATTTTCCACTCTTGCCTAGAATACAGGTAAGACATTTGTAATGCTGTCATTTATTTCAGAAGGTCTGTTTAAAGAAAAGTATTTATCTAGTGCTTCAGATCCCCAGCCCTCTTTAAAACTACTAAATAATGTCTTTTTTTTTTTTTTCATTTATTTCTATTAGTTGGAGGCTAATTACTTTACAACATTGCAGTGGTTTTTGTCATACATTGAAATGAATTAGCCATGGATTTACATGTATTCCCCATCCCGGTCCCCCTTCCCACCTCCTTCTCCACCCGATCCCTCTGGGTCTTCCCAGTGCACCAGGCCCGAGCACTTGTTAAATAATGTCTTAAGTTGAGTGGTCTTTCTCTTTTTTGCAAATTCCTACACTGGAGATGATGCTTCCCCACCATTTGAAGTTACGAATTTTGTAGATTATATGGATTATCATTCAGATCTTTCAGATGCTAACAAAAGAATGAAACACTTGTTTGTTGTCCTTGCTAATCCAGAGACTGGTTGGCAGACTCAGGGAGGTGTGGCTCCTTCTCCCTTTCAGGTTCAAATCGAATGCCACTTCTAAGAGGCCATTGTTGACCCTTTTATCAAAAATGATCTATCCCAATTTTTTTCTCTCTCTTAAGGTTTGGCAAACTACAGTTCACAGGTTAACTCTAGCACATTGCCTGTTTTTGTAGAAAAAAGCTTATTGGAACACAGGCATACCTATACATGTGTATATTGCCTGTAGCTTCTTTTGTGCTGAGATAGCAGACTTGAGTCATTGCAATAGGGGTCATATGGCCTGCAAACCCTAAAATATTTACTATATAACCATCAACAGAAAACATTCTTTTGACTCCTGCTCTATCTCATCATCCTATTTATTTCCTTTATGCTGTGTATGACACTTGTAATTGCTTTATGTATTTCTTCGGTTGTTTATTATCCAACCCTGCAAGGATAAAGCTTGTGAGGCCAGTCTACCTTGGTCTACCTTGTCCATCTATCTCTGTATCTTCCATACTGGCACAGTGTTTGGAATGTGATAGAAACTAAATATTTGCTGAAAAATAGATTTTTAAAATGTGGGAGCTTCTCTGATGGCTCAGACAGTAAAGAATCTGCCCACGGTGCAGGAGACCTTGGTTCGATTCCTGGGTTGGGAAAATTCTCTGGAGAAGGGCCGGGCAACTCAGTCCAGTCTTCTTGCCTGGAGAATCCCCATGGACAGAGGAGTTCATGGGATCTCAAAGAGTCGGACATGACTGAAGCACACACTGTTCTACTCATTTCACTAGGAATTTGGGAGCAGGATCAGGGGAGTTAAGGATATCTTGGCTCAATTAACATATTAAGTTGGAAGTAGGTAACAGGAATACTTAGGGTATGAAGAAAAGAAGAATTAGAAAGGAAAGTTTCTAAAGGTAGAAGAGCCTGAAAGCTATGAAGAAACCAGTAGGATTTCAATGGCAGGGAGTACAACATTTTGTATATACCAACGCTATAGAGAGATAGAATTTTAATGTCTTAAAAATTGCCCTCTGAATTACAAAGAGCCCATTATGACATAGTCAAAGGTTGTTTCAGTGCAGTGGCTGGGAGCTGTGTTAATTTTCTAGGGCTGCCATAACAAAGTGCCCCAAACTCAATGGCTTAAAATAACGGAACTTTATTGTCTCACTGTAGAGAGTAAATCAGAAGTCTACACGTTACAGGTCTGAAATCATAGTGTCAGCAGGGCCTTGTAGACTGCCAAGGAGGATCCTTCTTCCCTTCTTCCTAGCTGTAGGTGGTGGCCAACAATCCTTGGTGCGCCCCAGCCTGTTGACACACCCCTTCTTCTATCCTCACATAGTGCTTTTTAGGTATTCTTCAGTGTTGCTATGTTTCCATATGGCCTTCCTATAATGATAACAGTTATTGGATTTATGCTGTGCTGTGCTTAGTCATGTCTGACTCTTTGTGACCCCATGGGCTATAGCCCACCAGGCTCTTCTGTCCACAGGGATTCTCCAGGCAAGAATACTGGAGCGGGTTGGCATGCCCTCCTCCAGGGGATCTTCCCAACCCAGGGATCGAACCCAGGTCACCTGCTTCTGGCAGATTCCTTACTGCCTGAGGCACCAGGGGATTTAGGACCCACCCTAATCCAGTATGACCTCCTCTTAACTTCATTTCATCTGCAAAAACCCTATTTCCAAGTGAGACCACATTTACAGGTACTAGGGGTTAGGATTTCAACATATCTTTGGGGGAACACAGCAGAGGGCTGAGAAGTGAATGCTGCAAGTGAAGACAATGAGCAAAGTCTTCAAAAGTCTTGGTAGAGAAGAGGAAGAAAACATGGCAGTAGAGAGAGACACAAGGTTTAGAAAGATGCTTGAAGGGTTAAAGGAAAGATTCACTAGAGGGAGAATTAAAAGTTATAGGAGAGAGAACATGTGAGCATAATGAGGAGTATGAGAAAGCAGGAGAGGACTCTAGTTGACTCTATTTCTTCTCCCTCAATATCCATTTTTCCACTCTGCTTCCCTTGGTTTTTAGCTGTGTTCATGTGATTGTTCATATTAAGAATATGTTTCTTAGCTTCTTTTGTAGCTGTGTGGGCTTTGTGGTTAAGTTCTGGCCAATGAGAGAGAAGTTGATGCATTGTGTATTGGCTGGAGTGCATGCACATTGGCTGGAGTTCAGTAGTTATCTTGGACCATGAGGTGGAAGCCGTATTTTGAGAATGGACACATATGTCAAAAGGAACCATATCTCTCATGAATGTGTTAGGGGAAGCACACTGATTGAAACCGCCCACCCTGGCCAGGCACCATAGCAACCATTTGCATAAGTTGTTTTATGACAGGAGGTCCTGGTAAGGAACAGGGAACTAATAAGCCTCCACCAACCAGAAGAGTTCGGGAAAGGTCAAAAGGAGACACCATCTGTCTGACCACCTCCCAGAATCCTTCTCTCTGGCATCCATGTTGGTTGAGCGATGCGTGCACCACCAGGAAGGACTCTGAGTCAGAAGGATTGGCTAAGGACAACCCAGAAACTAATCCCATTACCATAAAACCCGAGACTTGTGAGCCATGTGACAGAGCAGTTCTCCTGGGTTTCCTTACCCTCCTGCTCTCCACCTGGGTGCCCTTTCCCAGTAAAATCTCTTGCTTTGTCAGCACATGTGTCTTCTTGGACAATTTATTTCCGAGTGTTAGACAAGAGCCCAGTTTCAGGCCCTGGAAGGGGTCCCCCTTCCTGCAACAATTGGAGAGCTGTTTAAATTAGTCTTGATTTGCTTATGTAAGGTCTTAGCTTTTGCAAAAGAGAAATGCATTTTGTGTATTTCCTTCCCTTGTGGTTGAACTTAATTGTGACTGAACATAGATCTAGGGTACGGTGTGACGATTCGGCTCAGTTCAGGCAGAAGATAACCTAATTCACTGAAATAGGACGGAAGAATGGAATAACGGTTGTGAGTTAAAATTCACTGGTAAGGAGATGGTAGGAAGTTTATGAGTTCCTATGTTAAGGCATCTGTAAGTTAAATTAGTTGTTGAGAACAACAGAAGACAGATTTTAGTAGAGGAGGTCTGATGTTTGACGTAGATAGTGGAGATTTAACAACAAGCTGTGAGGCATGAGAGACAGCTAATAGATGAGGGTTTGGGAGTGGTACTGAGGTTAGAGACGACGTGATTGTAATAGTCAAGTGAATTTCTCTCATGTTCTGTGGTATGGGAGAAGGTTTGCAGTAAAGGATCGGTGACTAGACCTATGCTTTTTGGGAATAAATACAGAACCAGGGAACGACGTATTTAGCTATTGTCTATCCAACCTTTCCTATATGATAGGTGGGCTACATGAACGTGCCAAAATGTAACAATTCAGACTTCACTCCAACTGTGAAAGGGACTCACTTGGAAAATTTGGCCCTTGAAAGTTCCTGAACACACTGGCAATGTGTGGGGGGAAGTGAGTAGATACTACTTCTGAGCATGTTGAGAAGAAATGCCCTAACATATCACAGGTTATACCATTATTATTTAGGACAAAGGGAAATAATCTAATAGGGCAGGTAACTTACTGCTGCTCCATGCTTTATTCTATTCAGTTATTAGGACTTTTTGTGCAAGTAACACAATGTAGTGAGGAAGTGTAGCAAGTTCTACTTCAAAAATTTTTTGAATATAAAGAAATCTTTATCAGACTAATGTTTTGGTTTTATCACTGTGGTAAAAAAGTATTATCATTTAGAGACAAAAGGAAACATCTGAGCAAATAGTAATAAAATGACAATGAAATTTGTGTTACAGATTTAATATTTGGCAGTTTTCAAGATATAGTTTGAATATATGTTATCTCATTTAATCTATAAACATCACTGCAAGGTAGGTTTTATTATGAATACTTAACTTACAAATGATGACATTGAGGTTCAGAGGTTAATGATTTTTCCAGGATATGTAACTAGCAAATACTAGATTCCAGTTTTTCCTCCAAGGTCCAATGGGTGCGTTTCACCATGTTCATCCTCAGTGTGATGATTACTCACAATAAGTAATTAGTCTGGACAGCTCCACCATGAAGTAGGCAAGGTTTTCATTTTCCATGAAGGTTCTCCAAGAGTTTGAGGCTTTTTCCAATTATTATTTAAAACTTCAATTTGTGGTTTGTGGTTGTTAGTTCAAGGCAACATATCCACCTAAAATGGGACCTCTCTTCCCTTGAATTTGCTCTATTTTCTAAAGCCTATAAATCTTAAACTCTTGAAGATTGTACTTTGAGGGCCTGTTGAATGAATAAAATATATCACATTCATGTTGGCCTCTAGAGGTCACAAATGCAACAGAATCTCGTTTCTTTCTCTTCTCTTTAGAAGTGTTTTTGACAGCCCACAAACCACAATGGTTTTGATGCATGTGTGTGGTCACTGTAATTCTTGTGATTCTAATGATTGCATTACAAGAATAAGTTTGCTTACAAATGTGTCCAGAACCTTACTTTTAAAACCAGCATTCTCTGAATATTAATAGCCTCAGAGAACAGGAAAAAGTGATAGAAAGAAGTTTCTTTTGGAATCTGTAAACTTTTTTTAAAAATGCAGAAAGAGAGGATATATTCTTCTGAAGAAGACCAGTTGGAATTCTTTGCTATCACTTTTGTGTACCAATGATGAATTAAAAGCACTTATTTTATAGATATGGGCAATAGAAATATTTGAAAAATACTTCAAGGATTTGTGTATAAAAATAAATAGAAAAGTTTGGTTAGTGTGTTATTTACATAAAAAGTAGTTAAAAGTTATAATTTAAATTGGTTAAAATACTATGAAAACATTTTATGAAGCCATAAATTTGGTGGTCAGTAGAGCTTTGAAGTTTTAAATATTTTAATTTTACAGTGCTTTCCTAATAAAAATCTCTACCACTTATTGGTCATTTATGACCCATAAGGCATCATACTAAATGCCCTTTAAACATATTATTTCACTTATTTTCACAACAACCCTATGTAGGCATTTTGCTAAATTTAAAAACTGATTCTTTTTATTTGCTTGTTTTTTTAAGGAAAGGTTTCCAACTCTTTCCCATTATATTTTAATCAGGAGAAAATAAGCATAGGTATTTCAAATTTTAAGTGATTATTTTAAATGAAAATATCTGTCAATCAAGTACATAGATTCGCATTGAGAGAGAATTAAAAAAAATTCTAGGTCAATTTGGGCAGTTACTAAGACATATGATTATTATTGCTATATCACTATCCTAGTGTTTGCTCACTTTATGCTCCCTAGAGATTACTTCATAAAGCCACTCTTCAGTATTCTGCATGCCATGAACTGCAATAAAGAATAGTAAGCACTTAGTAGTAATACCAACCAGAAACCAATGTTGAAAATTATTCAATATGCTGCTTTTATAGAAGAACCGTTAAGACGCAATGAAATGAACAGGTATCAAAAGGAACTTGTCTTCTCCCTCTGAGCTTGCACTTCACACTGTGGAAGGAACATGTCTGGGCTTTGAAGTTAAACTGAACTAACTCCTTTATCTCAGGTAGGTTATCTACCCTCCGTGAAAGGTGATAGTTATTTACTCTCAGCACAAAGCTGCCAGCACGGTAACTGTGCGGCCTTCCTCACCCTCCTTTTTACCTGCTTCCACAGGCAGTTGTTAACTCCTCAGCACTCCTGGGTGGAAGGAAGGAAGGCAGCTGTGAGGTGGAGTCTTCCCTGCTCTCCCATCGCTACTTCCTTCCCAGTGGAGGAGGTCTATTAACTCTCAGCAGTCACTCTTTTGTAATTAGATGATTGGAAAAGCAAAGGGATCATGGTGACTACTGGCTGGCATCTGGCTTAGTTGGCAAGGACAGTTTGGATGAACATACTGTGTGAAGAAGCAGTCTTGTATCTTATGCCCCAGGGGTCTCAGAACAAATCTTCAAACAACGAAAGACAATAAAAGAGACATACTATTTGTAAAGTGGGCTAAACAATACAGCAGAAGAGATGTGAGACCAGGTTCCAAAGCTAGACGGCCTAGGTTTTTGCTTTTGTTATTTATTTAGTTGGCAGTGCTGGGTCTTAGTTGTGGTATGCAGGGTCTGGGGCCCCTGCGCTGGGAGCACAGTCTTAGCCGCTGGACCTTCAGGAAAGTCCCAGATGGCCTGGGTTTACAGTCTACCTCTGCCATTGCCAGTTGTGGAACCCTCTGTAAGTTGCTTAACCTTTCTGTGACTCAGTTTCTTCATCTTTAACATGGTGATTATTTGAGTCCTTTCCTCATGGGTTGTTGTCAAGGTTCCATGAGTTAATATATGTGAAGAATTAGAACAGTATCCCACACTGTTAAGTACTACATGAGTGTTTATTGCTGTTAGGAACGATTACAAAATAAACCAGTGCAAATGTGAGTGACTAAGAAAAGTTTAAATTACATTCATTAAAAAATGTCATTAATATAGGCTACTTCCTTTCCCACCTTGAATTTTGATCCTGGTATATATAGGTTTGAAAAACTGAAAACAATGCACAGTGATCAGAGTGTAAATTCCAGGAGATGAAATAGAGCGGAACCACCGCACCTAACAGTTTTCACACCAAACCTAAAATGAATCCAGGTTTGCCTTAAATTGGCACCTTTGTTTTATTTTATTTGGTTTTAAAGAATCAGGTGGTCCCTCCCTAAAACACTGTATGGTTTTTTATATTTCAAGATATCAGATGAAGTGTCAGTGTTTGAATGAAGACCAGGCCAGATGATTTTGTTATAAAAAGTAGACGATTTGCAAAATGCAAGAGCCTCTGAAAAAGAGGACTAAATCTTGCCAGATCTAATACTATAAAGACACAATGATGTTATCTGCCTTTGTTTGGCTTTCCTTTTTCCCTTTTCTTTCTTTTCTTTTCTTCCCCTGTGCACTAATTTAGGTGAGGGGAAATGGCAGCCCCCTCCAGTATTCTTGCTTGGAGAATCCCATGGACAGAGGAGCCTGGCATGCCATGGTCCATAGGGTCGTAGTGAGTTGGACACGACTGAAGCGACTAAGCACACATGCACACTAATTTAAGAAAGCAACTTGAAAAACAGAGTGAGACTGGAATTTAGACTGCATTTAATTTCTTTGCATGTATAATTTCCCTTACACCCAGATAAATTTTTACATGGATATGCATAGGTATTTCAAACTCACAGACTCTGTTAAAACTTACATCCTCTTTTAAAATGCTATCATTTATAGAACTTCTCTGGTTCCACGAAGAGCACTGTCACTCAGCCAGTTTTCCATCTTGCTACCTTTGAGCCAGCATTTTGATCATGGCCTCTTGTTAAATCTACATCTGGTGTAACTGTGAAGACTACCTTTTTCTTTCTCAGGGCTAACCTCGTCTCTTACCCATCTCTGTCCTACAGGTTTTGCTCTGCCATGTTGGGTAGTCTAGGTACTTTCGTGGTTTGGGGCCTCAAATCTAAAAATTTGTAACAGATTGTTTTAACATATTGTTTTTGTTACTTCACAGAATCTCAGTTTAATTACAGAATTCAGCTTCTCTCTCTAGCCATCCTGGATATCTTAGCTTGTCTTTGTCTCCTAAGTATTGTGTGTCCTAGAACATGATAGGTGTTCCATGAATGTTTATTAAATGAATGAATAAGCTGCCCAAAGAGTGTCATTTGCTCATGTGCTGAAATGATTTCACATAAGGTGCTGTCAACTATGAAGTAGTTCTGAGAGGCAAAATGTAAGCATAATTAATTTGAATTGATGGCTTGGAGGGATTCTAGTTTCAGACGCATATGCATTTTGATAGGTAATCTAAAGACTTGAAGAGAAGTGTTAGTGAAGACCAAGTTTATTTAACAATCACAGATGAGATCACGCACGTGTGCTCAGTCACTTCAGTCATGTCTGACCCTTTGTAACCCTATGGTCTGTAGCCCACCAGGTTCCTCTGTCCATGAGATTTTCCAGGCAAGAATACTTGAGTGGGTTGTGCCCTCCTCCAGGGGATCTGCCTGGCCCAGAGATTGAACCTGTGTCTCCTGCATTGCCAGCAAATGATTTACTGCAGAGCCACTGGGAAAGCTCCAGATGAGATCTACAAACAGCTATTTTTTTTAATGTGACAGAAAAAAAAAATCTAGCCTCCATGTGCAAGCAAAATCTATGGCAGAAATTGGCTGGTATCCACCTGGAATTTGTTCTCCACCTCTCCTGTTGTTGAGTCGTTGCTGGGAAGCAGCTACCTAGCTAGCCATCCAGGTGTTGGTGGGACTGTGTCCTTGTTCCTGCCAGCGGATAGCAGGGAAGGTGAGTTACTTCACTTCTGGACTGAGGAGATTGGAAGTGGTGTGCCTTCTTTATTCTCTTTCCCCCATCCACCAGCTACCATCTGAAGATGCTAAGACTCCAGCAAGTGACAGAGAGACAAGCTGGAAAGAGCCTGCCCTCCTGCATTGTTGTTGTGGCCCTAAGGATTCACGTTTGTTATGTGGAATTGGAGTGTTGGATGATGAGCCCTGATTCAGAAAGACAACAGGGGAACTGGAGGAGAGGAACTTGCCGCTCAGAGCTCCTGGAAGCACTGTCAATGCATGGTCTGCCTCAAGCACCTCGTGCAGAGGCCAAGAAAGGGCGCAGGCAGAGACAGTAGGATTGGGGGCATATGATTTTACTAGGGTCTACAGGTAGAGTGCTTTGGGATTCCAGGGCTGGGACCAGGTTCGACAGTTCAGACTGGCAAAGAGTGGGTGAGACTGCTTGTTACAAAGTGGTTGGGGAGCATATCAGGAACTGACATTTACTTGTGACTCTATGGGCTGTTGTCTCAGGCATGGGCTGGAGGGAGGGGCTAGTGTCAGTTTAAGGCTCCTGCAGGCTGCTTAGCCACACAAAACATATGCCAAGCCTGCGATATTATACAATCATCAAATGGAGGGAAGCTAATTTCAAACCACGAATGTGCACAATGCACTCTTACATGAACACAAAATAGACTTTTATTAGGTTAGGCCATCAGAATTGTAAGGTATATTTGTTATAATATTGCTGGTTTTTGTGTGTATTAAATGTGCTAGAATTTCTCTAGTACACTAATTCCCACATGTTCATATATTGACTCTATAACAATATTGCCTGTCTCTTCACAGGATGGCAATATGTCTCATTTTAGTACCTTCCATAACACTTAGCATAGAGCTGATCACATACTTTTCGATTCATAAGTATATATGTTTATAAAATTGTGAACATTAGGTAAGATGATTGAATGTTGATTTGAGGGGAACCATCTTCTATGAAGGGGTCAGCTGGTGGCAAGGAATCTGCCTGCAATGCAGGAGACGTGGGTTCGATCCTTGGGTCGGGAAGATCCCCTGGAGTAGGGCCTGGCAACCCTCTTCAGTGTTCTTACCTGGAGAATCCCATGG
Organism: Odocoileus virginianus; assembly: GCF_023699985.2. Taxonomy (NCBI): domain Eukaryota; kingdom Metazoa; phylum Chordata; class Mammalia; order Artiodactyla; family Cervidae; genus Odocoileus; species Odocoileus virginianus. Next base: position 663,910 of record NC_069697.1, on the reverse strand, counting down.
ACAGAGGAGCCTGGAGGGCCACCATCCATGGGGTCACAAAGAGTCAGACATGACTAAAGCTATTGTGCAAGCGTGCACATCTTCTATGAAATATCTCTTGCTATCTTCTTAATACATAGAATGGTCATTTGAATTGGTAAAGTCTTCAAACCTAGTTGCTAGGGTTTTTTTGTTTGTTTGTTTGTTTGTTTCAATTGTTTATTAACGGACCAGATTACAAAAAGAATCCTGGTAGATACCTTAGTTCATCCTTCTAATAAGCCTGTTGATCTGGTCTTCCCTGTTGCCAGCATCTCCACCTTCTACAAAATGGGTGGTCTTTTTCTTCATTCCACCTCGCGGAGAAGACAATTTAAAGGGCCACAGGAAGTTGTTTGCTTCTTTGAAACGTTTTCCAACGGTATAGATCTCATGAATCAGATCCTCCATGCAGATGATTCCGTATTTCCCAAGAGATCGAGCAATCAATGCGTTGTCTGTCAGGGCAATTCGCTTTTTGTTGATTTTGCCATAACCACGCTTGTAGATCAATTCGTTTACAGACTTCAGATTCAGGTACCCCCATGCAATGTATGGCTCCACAATTCTCAGCATGTTAACTGATGCCTTGTTGAGCTTCACAAAGGTGCCATTGAAGATCTGCCGGAGGCAAAGGAGCTGGAGCACCTTTCGAGCCTTTGGGCCCACACCGTTGATACCTCTGATCCTGATGACAAATGCCAATTTGGGTTCCGCGGGTACATAGAAGTTGCCAGCTTTTCGTGCCATCCTAGCCATTCGAATTTCAGTTCTGTGCATCTGCCTGTATTCCTTGTGGTAATGCTTAGCTTTTTCATAAATAAGTGTCTTCCTTGCCTTTCGAAGCATCTTTTGGGCAAACTTCTTTCTCAAGCGCTTGATCTTAAGCTCTGCGAAATTCTTTCACTTTTTCTTAAGGGTTTCTGGCACAGGAGGAACTTTCTTTTTCTTCTCTTCTGCACCCTCCATGGTTCCAGCCAGGAAAGAGGAAGATTTTTTTTTTTTTTTTTTTTATAACTTGGATTTTTTTTGAGGAATTTTCAGCCCAAGTTCGACTTTACAAAGCACTTCCTGACAATGTTACCTCTTATCCCCCAAGGTAGAAATAATTAGTCCCTCTTTTAAGCTTGTAACGACATCTTTATAAGTAACTACAACCTCCTGTTGCTCTTAGTTGCTTGTGTATCTGTCTGTCTCTAATTTACAATAAGGTCTTTGAAATCAGGCACCATGTCATATGCGTCTTTTTATTTCAATAAGCTAGAAATTCACCAATGACAAGACTTGCTCTGTGGTACTTACTGCCATACACTTACTAGTGATAAAGGAATAGATGTTTAAGTTCTTAGCTTTCTGTGTTACTTTTTTCCCCTAAACTAACATGACTGAAGGAAATTGTGGGTTTTTTTTATCAAAAGCAAAAATATCTGAAATGAGATCAAGCTAGTAAAATAAAAAAATTTAAAATATATTGTCTTGTCCATATGCAAATCTGAAAATGTGAGAACATTTTAAAATAAGCTGAGTGTTGAAAAATTGATGCTTTTGAACTGTAGTATTGGAGAGACTCTTGAGAGTCCCTTGGACTGCAAGGATATCAAGTTAAGTCAGTCCTAAAGGAAATCAGTCCTGAATATTCACTGGAAGGACTGATGCTAAAGCTGAAGCTCCAATACTTTGGCCACCTGATGAGAAGAATTGACTCATTGGAAAAGACCCTGATGCTGGGAAAGATTGAAAGTGGGAAGAGAAGGGTATGACAGAGGATGAGATGATTGAATGGCATCCCTGACTTGATGGACATGAGTTTGAGCAAACTCCAGGAGTTGGTGATGGACAGGGAGGCCTGGCTTGCTGCAGTCCGTGGGATCTCAAAGAGTCGGACATGACTGAAAGACTGAACTAACTGACTGACTATTCCTAGAGACGAACTCATAAATGAGAGAAGATGAGCCAGACAATCACATATTTAAAAACCTGGTAAGACACTATTTGTTAACTCTCAGCATTTTAATTTATTGTCTCTTTTAGCATTTTTTAGAGAGACAGAATGATAAAATAGAGCTTGACTAGATTGTGAGTCTTGATTCTACAGTGGACTGGTTATATATTATTGGAAAAGTTAGTCATTTAATCTTTCTGGGTATGAATCAACTTTTTATCTTTGAAATGGGATTGTTACCTCATACATTCTAATTTTATGGTCTCAAGATGCGTTTTGAGTGTAGGATGATTAAAAAATATGATGATCAACTTTAAATGTTTTGTTAGTATTTATTCTACCCAAATATATTATCTTCAAAAGTTTGCATTTTAAATATATGCAATCACTTTAATCTCATGGCTTACTTTCCTTCTTGTTTTTCAATTGCTAACCATTTAAATAATGTAATTTTTAAATTATTTTGATCAATTAAAAGTACATTAAAATATAAATCACTTAGAGTTCTCTCATCCAAAGAAAGAAAACACTGTGCATATTTTGTTATACATCCTTTTTATTGTACATATTTTAAAAATTGTAACTGTGTGATTGAAGGCACGGGGAGAAGGGGACGACAGAGGATGAGATAGTTGGATGGCATCACCGATTTAATGGGCATGAGTTTGAGCAAGCTCCAGGGGTTGGTGATGGACAGGGAGGCCTGGTGTGCTGCAGCCATGGGGTCACAGAGTTGGACATGACTGAGCGACTGAACTGAACTGAACTGACTGAAGTGTGTTCTAGTTAAACATTTTATTTCTTTTTCTTCTTTCTTTTTTTGATTATAACATTATCTTTAAGGCATTTTCACTACTCTCTGATTTGATTTTCTTTCTTTCTTTTTTTTTGGTATGGAAGATCCAGAATTTATTTAATCATTTTCCTGAATTTACTGTTTAGTTAATTAGTTATTTGCACTTTTTAAAAAAGCCATTTTCAATAGCTTTCATTTATAAAAGCTGGTTTATAAAAGCTGGTCATGAAATATAGTAAAGTGTACAAAAATAGAAAAGAGTAAAATTTCTATATTCTTAAATTAATTTTCTATGCATGAGAAGTAAGCCATCTATTAACTTACATTTTGCTTTTAACTAAGAATTCCTTAATTACTACAAAAGGAAAATAAACTAGAAAAATCAAATAGCATGAGAGTAACTTTTATGGATTAGGAAGTGTTTTGAGAAGCCCTAAATAAGTGGCATGGTTTATGTTCTACCTTTTTTTTTTTTAATGTTCTACCTTTTAAGAAATTATTAATTCAAGATGAACTGAGTCAAACTTATTATATAAATCACAATAAACCCATTTATATAATTTTCTCTCAGTAGTATTTAGTCATTGTATTTAATCACTATTATCTTTATATTTCTTCATAATGATGGATAATGGATGGATAGAATCACTTGTAAAGAATTCCTTGTGTTCAGAGTATTTTTTGCGATTGAGGATTTCATTATCTGTGTTAAACAAATACACATTTCCAAAAGTTGTTCTGAAAAAAAAAGCACATCCTGATTAAAAAGTTATTACTACCATGTTATTTAAAGAGGCTGAACACTCCAGGGAACTAGGGGTGTGGTGTGATGGAAAGGCATAGTTCCAGAACTTAGAAAAACTTTTTATCTTGGCTTTGTAACTATTTAGCTATTTGATTATGAGTGAGCAGACCTCCTTGTGCTTCCACATTGAGTACATTAAAGGATTTGAAAGCCTAATAGCTCAATTCCCTTTCATCTCTGAAATTTTTGTAAATCTCTTATTCACCTTCTCTAAGATGAGAAAACAGTTTGTATCAGAAAAATTTGATTTTGATGTCTGATACACTGATGGCAGAAATGGCTCCAGTTCGCTGCCTCTCCCTGATTCGTACCCATTGCCTTATGGTGTTGAATTTCTCCCCATTTAGAGGTAGAATCCATTTCCCTGCTCCCAGAATCTGAGTTGGCCTTTGAGCTGCTCTGGCTGGCAGAATGTGCTGAAGTGAAGCTGTGTCCCGTTCTGAGCCAGGCCTCAGTTGGCTTGGTGAGCTCTCACCCGCCCTTGCTAAGCCTTCCCACTGCCTTGAGAATGAGCCTGTTGGAGGGTGAGACCTTGCGTCAAGCAGTGCTGAGTCAGCCCAGCTGTCACAGCCAAAACTTTAACCCAGGCCAAACAGATGGTACCTGACTATATGAGCATGAGTGAGTCTAGCTGAGACCAGAAGAACCATTCAATCACCAGCAGAACCCAGAACTAAAAAATTACTTATTATTTAAACCCTTTGAGCTATATAGTTTTTTTGTTATGCAGCAAACAAATACCTCCTTTCCTTGTGGCAAATAGATACTTGATATGTATACTTAACGTCTTCATGTGCTCAGTCAGGTCCAACTCTTTGTGACCCCATGGATGGTAGCCTGCCAGACTCTTCTGTCCATGGAATTCTTCAGGCAAGGATACTGGAGTGCATTGCCATTTCCTACTACAGAGGATCTTCCTGACTCAGGGATTGAATCTGCATCTCTTATGTCTCCAGCATTGGCAGGTGGGTTCTTTACCACTGACACCACCTGGGAAGCCCCTGATACATAATCCTTTAGAGCATTGTATGTATCTTCTTTGACCCTTATTCTTGAGAATTCAGTTAGGGGTGTTATTTTCTTCTACCAGTTGAGGAGTTCACCTGAAGGCATTTGGTCCTGTTGGCACTAGACATGCCATGCATTTATGACTGAAGTCATCATTTCTCCTCCTTTGTGTCAGCACCAGATTGGCTCCTTATGTGTTTTCCATTTTGGTAGATACAGCATCACAATTCTTCCAAGTTGACAACCAGAAATAATCTTGGAGACATGCTTAACACTCTTTGTCTTCTTCACTGCCCCTGCCCCTTTTATTGCTGCTGTCTTAGTTTCATCCTTAACCTTGCTTTGGAAATGTAGCATTAAGTTTCTAACTGAGCTCACTTAATATCTAAAATCTCTCCTAAGTGAAGTCTAGAAACTCTAAAATACAAGAACTCATGCTAAACTTTCCATAGAGAAAAAAGAAGTATTATTGTTGGACATGTAATTGAACTATCAAAAGTATACAAAATCAGCTGTATACAAAATGAACCTAAGCCAACAGTTTTGTTGAATCTGCCAAAAAAAAAAAATTTAAAATCTCAGCAATATAGGAAAAAAAAAACCAATTGTTACCGTATCTAAAAAAATTTCTTTGCTAAAATACAGTTTCTTTGGGGAAACTTAAATACTTGCTGGGAAATATTAATGAAGGAATTCAACGATCATGGCGCTGAAATCACTTACTAAAATGCTGTCTTTTTTAATGAAAGTTTCTGTTCATCTGCCCATTGCCTGGCACAGAGAGACACTCAGCAAATATTTGTTGTTCTTGTTTTTCTTCATTTTAATTATCAGTGCTGTGTTTCTGAATTTCACAAGTGTGGTGGGTGGGATTTCGCATTGTTACATTGAGTTCTATACTTAGGTTCCGTAAATATTTTCACATACTGATGTGTGTAATCAGGGCAGAAGATATTTAAACTGACATATGGTTTTTCTGCAATCAGAACAAGAAACAGTCACTTTATTTTGTGGCTTTCTGAAAAGTATACTTCTGTGTGTGAACATCAGCCTTTGTTTTCAAAGACTGGAATGGCTACAAAATGAAAGAGGGTCTGTGGTTGTTAAGACAGATGCTGGGCTTACAGTAAGAGTAAATAGGATTTTGTTGCTGGCACCTAATTTTTAGTGAAGATCAAAAGGGCGAAAAGAAAATCTGCTCACTGCTGAGAAAAGGAATCTGGGGCCTTTTGAATCATAAAAGTGTGTACCAGATACAGCAGTCCTGCTGGGAGAGAGTCTTCTGGTGCAAGGGTTCCCAAATCTGAAACGCTGTGAGGACTATCTGAAGACTGTCTAAATCAAAACTAACAGAACCTTCAGCCCGACCCTTTAGTGGGGCCAGCCATCTGCACGCTCTAAAGACTAACTGGATGATTTCATGATTTTGATAACCAGGCATATCTGGGCTCTAGTAGAGGATAAGTAAGATACTGTAGATACATCTTTTTCTTTTTTTAGGGCAGTACTAATATTCTGAAACCTCTAGATACAATTTGTTTTTGGAGAAAAGAAAGGCATTGTAGTAAGACTTTTTTGAAAAGATAGATCAGAAAAAGAAAGGGAGGACTTCCCTGGCAGTCCAGTGGTTAAGACTCTGGGCTTCCAGTGCAGGGGGGCATGGGTTCGATCCCTGGTCAGGAAACTAAGATCTTGCATGCCACATGGTATGACCAAAAAAAAAAAAAAAAAAAAAAAGAAGGTGTTCTAGTTTCATTCTTTTACAGGTGGTTGACCAGTTTTCCCGGCACCACTTGTTAAAGAGGTTGTCTTTTTTCCATTGTATATCCTTGCCTTCTTTGTCGAAGATAAGGTAACCATAGGTTCGTGGATTTATCTCTGGGCTTTCTATTCTGTTCCGTTGATCTATATTTCTGTCTTTGTGCCAGTACCATACTGTCTTGATGACTGTGGCTTTGTAGTATAGTCTGATAAACTCAAAATGGATAAAAGATCTAAATGTAAGACCAGAAACTATAAAACTCCTAGAGGAGAACATAGGCAAAACACTCTCCGACATAAATCACAGCAGGATCCTCTATGACCCACATCCCAGAATTTTAGAAACAAAAGCAAAAATAAACAAATGGGACCTAATGAAACTTAAAAGCTTTTGCACAACAAAGGAAACTATAAGCAAGGTGAAAAGACAGCCCTCAGATTGGGAGAAAATAATAGCAAATGAAGCAACAGACAAAGGATTAATCTCAAAAATATACAAGCAACTCCTCCAGCTCAACTCCAGAAAAATAAATGACCCAATCAAAAAATGGGCCAAAGAACTCAACAGACATTTCTCCAAGGAAGACATACAGATGGCTAACAAACACATGAAAAGATGCTCAACATCACTCATTATCAGAGAAATGCAAATCAAAACCACAATGAGGTACCATTACACGCCAGTCAGGATGGCTGCTATCCAAAAGTCTACAAGCAATAAATGCTGGAGAAGGTGTGGAGAAAAGGGAATCCTCTTACACTGTTGGTGGGAATGCAAATTAGTACAGCCACTATGGAAAACAGTGTGGAAATTTCTTAAAAAGCTGAAAATGGAACTGCCATATGACCCAGCAATCCCACTTCTGGGCATACACACCGAGGAAACCAGATCTGAAAGAGACACATGCACCCCAATGTTCATCGCAGCACTGTTTATAATAGCCAGGACATGGAAGCAACCTAGATGCCCATCAGCAGACGAATGGATGAGGAAGCTGTCGTACATATACACCATGGAATATTACTCAGCCATTAAAAAGAATTCATTTGAATCAGTTCTAATGAGATGGATGAAACTGGAGCCCATTATACAGAGCGAAGTAAGCCAGAAAGATAAAGACCATTACAGTATACTAACACATATATATGGAATTTAGAAAGATGGTAATGATAACCCTATATGCAAAACAGAAAAAGAGACTCAGATGTATCGAACAGACTTGTGGACTCTGGGAGAAGGCGAGGATGGGATGTTTCAAGAGAACAGCATCGAAACATGTATATTATCTAGGGTGAAACAGATCACCAGCCCAGGTTGGGTGCATGAGACAAATGCTCGGGCCTGGTGCACTGGGAAGACCCAGAGGGATCGGGTGGAGAGGGAGGTGGGGGGGGGGACCGGGATGGGGAATACATGTAAATCCATGGCTAATTCATTTCAATGTATGACAAAAACCACTGCAATGATGTAAAGTAATTAGCCTCCAACTAATAAAAATAAATGGAAAAAAAAAAGGAAGTCAGGTATATAGGTATATTTTTTTTCTGCCCCTGAATATTGAGATTTTATTGTTGTTGTTGTTAACAAATACACTAACTTCTGTTTGTGGAGTCTAAAAATGTTGACTTCATAGAAACAGTAGAATAGTGGCTGCCAGGAGTTTGGGGGGTAGAGGAAATAGGGATATGTTGGTCAAGGGTACAAATTTCCACTTATAAAATGAGTAAGTTCTCCAGAGAAGGAACTTAGGGTTACCTAAGTAAACCCTAAGTTCCTTCTCTTGGGGGGGCAGGGATAGGTTGGGAGTTTGGGATTCACATGTACATACTGTTATATTTAAAATAAAATGCCTTTCCATGGGGGAAAAATGAATAAGTTCTATGGCTCTAATGTACTGCATGGTGGCTATAGGTAATAATGATGTAATGTATACATGACTTTTGCTGAGAATAGCTTTTAAGGGGCCTCACCACAAACAAAAATAGGGCTACTATGGGAGGTGACGGACATGTTACTGAGCTTGGTTTTGTCGTTGTTTAGTTGCTGAGTTGTATCTGACTCTTTGTGATCCCATGGACTATAGCCGGCCAGACTCCTCTGTCCATGGAATTCTCCAGGCAAGAATACTGGAGTGGGTTCCCATTCTCTTCTCCAGGGGATCTTCCCAACCCAGGGATTGAATCCATGTCTCCTGTACTGGCAGGCAAATTCTTTAACACTGACCCACCAAGGAAGCCCAATGGGCTTGATAGTGGTAGTCATTTCACAGTGTATATGTGTATCGAATTATCAAGTTGTAGACCTTAAGTCTAGGCAATTTTTATTTGTCAATCCTACCTCAGTGGAGCAGGAAGAAAGTCATTTTAAAAAAGCTAAGCTGAGTAAAGAAACTACACAGGTCTCTTCTTATGATGAATTTCTGTTATAAATCTTTAATACCAGCATTTCTCTTTTTAACCAGATGGGCAAATTATTTATTTTGGGTGATTATAATTCTAATTTCCTTTATTTTGCCCCCTGAGCATCTTATGATAAGGATATTGTGTAAATGCCTTTAAAAGTAGGGTGCTTATCATTTCATAAGTCTTATTTGTAATGTCACTTTGTTTATTTTGTACTGAAAGTTAAAAACTCTTTTTATAGCCAGTAAGTTATCAGCTGTAACGGTTGACTGCAAAAAGGAAGAATTTCTGAAAGAGAGGGAAGATATGAAGCCTTTCTGGGATAAGTTGGTCTGAAAGCAAGTTCTAAAAAACTGAATAATTTCTCTAGGTACAGAGGGTTGAATTTTATTAGAACATTGGCTCCCTTCATTAAAAAAATCAACTGCCAAAGTTTTAGCTAAAACCACTGAAGACTGTCAATAATCAGTTAGGTGGCAGCCTACCTGACTTTGGAGAAGGAAATGGAAACCCACTCCAGTGTTCTTGCCTGGAGAATCCCAGGGACGGGGAAGCCTGGTGGGCTGCCGTCTATGGGGTCACATAGAGTCAGACACGACTGCAGCAACTTAGCAGCAGCAGCAGCAGCTACCTGACTTGATGAAGCTGAAAAATTAAAACAATGTGTGAGTGGGAACACACGGAAAAGAAGCAGCTCTTCAACATGTCTGTTTCTACTTGGAGCACTTTTTAAAGGAGCAAATGTATGTAGGGCCACAGCCCAAGTTTAATGCATCTTTTAATGGTGTTTTGAACCAAGAATAAATTCCCAAAAGATAATCCAGTGGATAAATCAAGAATAAAAGCCAGAGATTAATCCTGGGTGTGAAATAAAATTGAGTTTCAATTATTCAGCAGTTGTCTCTCTACTGGCAAGTTACTTTGTTTCCACACTGCTAGGTGTGATTCATTTTGTTATTACAATTGATCTAGGATCCTTTCTTGGTTCTTGAAATCTATTTTTATTCATATAGGTTAACAGATTTGAATACCCACTGTGTGCCGGGTGCTGGGGACACACGGAGAGGCAGTTTCCTGACTTCATCAACCTTTGGTTTAGATCAGGCTACATCTGGCCTGTCACCTATTTTGGTAAATAGTGGCTCAGCTGGTAAAGAATCCGCCTGTAATGTGGGAGACCTGGGTTTGACCCCTGGGTTAGGAAGATCCCCTGGAGAGGGGAAAGGCTACCCACTCCAGTCTTCTGACCTGGAGAATGGACTATATGGTCCATGGGGTCGCAAATAGTCAGACACGACTGAGCAGCTTCCACTCACTGAGATGCAGACGTTCGTTTGTTTGCATACTGATCAGGCTACTTTCATATTACAATGACAGGGTGAGTGGTGAGGACAGACAGGTACTGCATGGTCTTTTGCTAAAATACTTAATATCTGAAAATGTTTGCTGACCCAGGACTAGGTTCTTTCTAAAGCAGTAAATTCAGAGTGGAGAAAGTAAAGACAAGACACAAAAACATCAGGGCTATACATTTTTTAAAAATCACTGTGTCATATATATAATATTATATATAGGTACTAAAAAGTTTTTAACTGGTTAAGAAATATTTTTTGCTGGCCCGCTCAAGTAGTTATAACGGCATGTTAACAAGCCCAAGACCATATTCTTTTTTTTTTCATTTATTTACACTAGTTGGAGGCTAATCACTCTACAACATCGCAGTGGGTTCCGTCACACTGACATGAATCAGCCATGAAGTTACATGTATTCCCCATCCCAGTCCCCCCTCCCACCTCCCTCTCTACCCGATCCCTCTGGGTCTTCCCAGTGCACCAGGCCCGAGCACTTGTCTCATGCATCCAACCTGGGCTGGTGATCTGTTTCTCCATAGATAATATACATGTTTTGATGCTGTTCTCTCGAAACATCCCACCCTCATCTTCTCCCAGAGTCCAAAAGCCAAGACCATATTCTTGATCCTCATATGGGACAGTTATCTTCCCTCTAGTTACTAGCATCCAGACTATGAACATGGAACTGTGTTAGGCTATGGTTACATAGTCTAGTGAACTGTGCTGTGCATTAACAGTGCTGGTTATCAAGGTGACAGGCTGAAACTGTGTGACTTAATCAGTACAAAATTTCCAACATGGCAGAACAAATAAAGCATATCCCTTTCCGATGATGTGCTTATAGTGTCTTTGTGGGTTAAACTTAGAAGTGTTGAGGAAGAGTAATGGCAGATAAAGAGATGGGAATATCAGACCACCTGACCTGCCTCTTGAGAAACCTGTATGCAGGTCAGGAAGCAACAGTTAGAACTGGACATGGAACAACAGACTGGTTCCAAATAGGAAAAGGAGTACGTTAAGCCTGTATATTGTCACCCTGCTTATTTAACTTATATGCAGAGTGCATCATGAGAAACGCTGGGCTGGAGGAAGCACAAGCTGGAATCAAGATTACCGGGAGAAATATCAATAACCTCAGATATGCAGATGACACCACCCTTATGGCAGAAAGTGAAGAGGAACTAAAAAGCCTCTTGATGAAAGTGAAAGAGGAGAGTGAAAAAGTTGGCTTAAAGCTCAACATTCAGAAAACTAAGATCATGGCATCTTGTCCCATCACTTCATGGCAAATAGATGGGGAAACAGTGGAAACAGTGACTGACTTTATTTTGGGGGGCTCCAAAATCACTGCAGATGGTGATTGCAGCCATGAAATTAAGAGACGCTTACTCCTTGGAAGGAAAGTTATGACCAACCTAGATAGCATATTGAAAAGCAGAGACATTACTTTGCCAACAAAGGTCCATCTAGTCAAGGCTATGGTTTTTCCAGTGGTCATGTATGGATGTGATAGTTGGACTGTGAAGAAAGCTGAGTGCTGAAAAATTGATGCTTTTGAACTGTGGTGTTGGAGAAGACTCTTGAGAGTCCCTTGGACTGCAAGGAGATCCAACCAGTCCATCCTAAAGGAGATCAGTCCTGGGTGTTCATTGGAAGGACTGATGCTGAAGCTGAAACTCCAATACTTTGGCCACCTGATGCGAAGAGTTGACTCATTGGAAAAGACCCTGATGCTGGGAGGGATTGGGGGCAGGAGGAGAAGGGGCCGACAGAGGATGAGATGGCTGAATGGCATCACCGACTCGATGGACATGAGTTTGAGTAAACTCTGGGAGTTGGTGATGGACAGGGAGGCCTGGCGTGCTGCAGTCCATGGGGTCGCAAAGAGTCGGACACGACTGAGTGACTGAACTGAACTGAACTGAACTGAATATTCAATGGAAGGACTGATGTTGAAGCGGAAACTCCAATACGTTGGCCACCTGATGTGAAGAACTGACTCTTTTGAAAAGACCCTGATGCTGGGAAAGATTGAAGGTGGGCGGAGAAAGGGACGACAGAGGATCAGATGGTTTGATGGCATCACCAACTCAATGGACATGAGTCTGAGTAAACTCCGGGAGTTGGTGACGGACAGGGAGGCCTGATGTGCTGCAGTCCATGGGGTCGCAAACAGTCGGACATGACTGAGTGACTGAACTGAACTGAATAGCAGAGACTGCAACCAGAAATTCAGCACCTCTAAAATAGCCTTTCTACTCAGTGGGGAGTGACTAATATCTCAGCCAGATCACTATCTCCTTGGAAGATATTTTAATTGGGAAAAATCAAGGTTCCCATCTTGAAAGACAAAATCAAGGGACGGTGCCACCACCCTATCACTAAGCTGCCCTGGTGTTGCCCCTGTAGCTTTGAACCACAAGGAGAAAGCCTGCTATTAACTTGGGGCTGTACAGTAGAGGGTCCCTAGGGAGGCTGTGGTCCTTACTGAATCTCTGGTCTGCATAGGATGGTGAATCCATCACTACTTCTGTGCTGCCAAGACTGCATCTGTGGAAGCCTGCCAACCCTGCAAGGGTATAGAGGATGCATCTGGCTTTTTACTACAGTACCCTACTAGAGAGGAACACTGGGCTTCTTCCATCTCTGGGAAACTGGTGCTAAAGATATTCCTGACTTCCTTATATGACACATAGAGAGGCTAAGTTGGCTGCATTCGTGAAATGACTAACAATTGATTTTAAAGTGGCTTGGACAAATGACCTCAATGCAATGCTTTGGCTTGGGAGAGAAAGTGAGAACATGAACAACTCAATTTCATCAAATCGTCAAGGAATGCAAGATCTCATTTTCTTCAATTAAGTTAGTTTCACTTGTTCATAATTTGACTTACAATATCAAACTTGATGAAATATATCAATTGGTTTCTAGTAAATAAGGATGACTAATTTAAACAAATGGCTTCACTTGATCTGGGAAAAATCTAGTCAATACTTCGTAAAAGGCCTAGAAAGAGAAACAACATCCTACCAGATTAAAGTTATTTAAAAAGATCAAGCCTGGTGAATTGGGCAGACTATCTGGTTTCAGGACCCTGGCCTTTAATCTTGGCACAGAGAGAACTCATTGCTGTCATTTCAAGTTGGCTTCCTGCCTTTGCTTTGTCTTGAGAGGTTTTTTGGTTGTGTTTTTAACAAAAATCAAATATCCTGATTGATGAAATGTTTAACCTTCTCCATTTTCTTTTTCTACTTACAAAAGGATCTGGAATTTTGGGAAATTCAGTTCAGTGCAGTTCAGCCGCATAGTCATGTCTGACTCTTTGTGACCCCATGAACCACAGCATGCCAGGCCTCCCTGTCCATCACCAACTCCCAGAGTTTACTCAAACTCATGTCCATCGAGTCGGTGATGCCATCCAGCCATCTCATCCTCTGCTGGCCCCTTCTCCTCCTGCCCCCAATCCCTCCCGGCATCAGGGTCTTTTCAAATGAGTCAGCTCTTCACATGAGGTGGCCAAAGTATTGGAGTTTCAGCTTCAACATCACTCCTTCCAATGAACACCCAGGACTGATCTTCTTTAGGAAGGACTGGTTGGATGTCCTTGCAATCCAAGGGACGCTCAAGAGTCTTCTCCAATACTGCAGTACAAAAGCATCAATTCTTCCACCCTCAGCTTTCCTTATAGTCCAACTCTCATGTCCATACATGACCACTGGAAAAACCATAACCTTGACTAGATGGACCATTTTTGGCAAAATAATGTCTCTCCTTTTCAATATGCTATTTAGCTTGGTCATAACTTTCCTTCCAAGGAGTAAGCATCTTTCAATTTCATGGCTGCAGTTACCATCTGCAGTGATTTTGGAGCCCCCCAAAATAAAGTCAGTCACTCAAGTGCTCGGGCCTGGTGCACTGGGAAGACCCAGAGGGATCGGGTGGAGAGGGAGGTGGGAGGGGGGACTGGGATGGGGAATACATGTAAATCCATGGCTAATTCATATCAATGTATAACAAAAACTACTGTAATGATGTAAAGTAATTAGCCTCCAACTAATAAAAATTTAAAAAAAAAAAAAAAAAAAAAAAAAAAATAAAGTCAGTCACTGTTTCCACTGTTTCCCCATCTATTTGCCATGAAGTGATGGGACCAGGTGCCATGATCTTAGTTTTCTGAATGTTGAGCTTTAAGCCAACTTTTTCACTCTCCTCTTTCACTTTCATCAAGAGGCTTTTTAGTTTCCCTTCACTTTCTGCCATAAGGGTGGTGTCATCTGCATATCTGAGGTTTTTGATATTTCTCCCAGCAATCTTGATTCCAGTTGGTGCTTCCTCCAGCTCAACATTTCTCATGAAGTAATCTGCATATAAGTTAAATAAACAGAGTGAAAATATACAGGCTTGATGTACTCCTTTTCCTTTTCAGTCTGTTGTTCCATGTCCAGTTCAAACTGTTGCTTCCTGTCCTGCATATAGGTTTCTCAAGAGGCAGGTCAGGTGGTCTGGTATTCCCATCTCTTTCAGAATTTTCCACAGTTTATTGTGATCCACACAGTCAAATGCTTTGGCATAGTCAATAAAGCAGAAATGGATGTTTTTCTGGACCTCTCTTGCTTTTTTGATGATCCAGCGGATATTGGCAATTTGATCTCTGGTTCCTCTGCCTTTTCTAAATCCAGCTTGAACATCTGGAAGTTCACAGTTCACGTATTGCTGAAGTCTGGCTTGGAGAATTTTGAGCATTACTTTATTAGCGTGTGAGATGAGTGCAATTGTGTGGTAGTCTGAACATTCTTTGGCCTTGGAATGAAAACTGAACTTTTCCAGTCTTGTGGCCACTGCTGAGTTTTCCAAATTTGCTGGCATATTGAGTGCAGCACTTTCACAGCATCATCTTTCAGGATTTGAAATAGCTCAACTGGAATTCCATCGCCTCCACTAGCTTTGTTCGTAGTGATGCTTTCTAAGGCCCACCTGACTTCACATTCCAGGATGTCTGGCTCTAGGTGAGTGATCACACCATTGTGATTATCTGGATCATGAAGATCTTTTTTGTACAGTTCTTCTGTGTATTCTTGCCACCTCTTCTTAATATCTTCTGCTTCTGTTAGGTCCATACAATTTCTGTCCTTTATTGTGCCCATCTTTGCATGAAATATTCCCTTGGTATCTCTAATTTTCTTGAAGAGATCTCTAGTCTTTCCCATTCTGTTGTTTTCCTCTATTTCTTTGCATTGATCGCTGAGGAAGGCTTTCTTATCTCTCCTTGCTATTCTTTGGAACTCTGCATTCACATGGGAATATCTTTCCTTTTCTCCTTTGCTTTTTGCTTCTCTTCTTTTCACAGCTATTTGTAAGGCCTCCTCAGACAACCATTTTGCCTTTTTGCATTTTTTTTCCCCCATGGGGATGGTCTTGATCCCTGTCTCCTGTACAGTGTCATGAACCTCCATCCATAGTTAATCAGACACTCTGTCTATCAGATCTAGTCCCTTAAATCTATTTCTCACTTCCACTGTATAGTCATAAGGGATTTGATTTAGGTCATACCTGAATGGTCTAGTGGTTTTCTCTAGTTTCTTCAATTTAATTCTGAATTTGGCAATAAGGAGTTCATGATCTGAGCCACAGTCAGCTCCTGGTCTTGTTTTTGCTGAGTGTATAGAGCTTCTCCATATTTGGCTGCAAAGAATATAATCAATCTGAATTCGATATTGACCACCTGGAAGAGGGTGTTTGCTATGACCAGTGCGTTCTCTTGACAAAACTGTGTTAGCATTTGTCCTGCTTCATTCCATACTCCAAGGTCAAATTTACCTGTTACTCCAGGTGTTTTTTGACTTCCTCCTTTTGCATTCCAGTCCCCTATAATGAAAAGGACGTCTTTTTTGGGTGTTAGTTCTAAAAGGTCTTGTAGTCTTCATAGAACAGTTCAACTTCAGCTTCTTTAGCATTACTGGTTGGGGCATAGGCTTGGATTACCATGATATTGAATGGTTTGCCTTGGAAACGAACAGAGATCATTCTGTCATTTTTGAGACTGCATCCAAGTACTGTATTTCAGACTCTTTTGTTGACCATGATGGCTACTCCATTTCTTCTAAGGGATTCCTGCCCACAGTAGTATATATAATGGTCATCTGAGTTAAATTCACCCTTCATAAGTATTAAATATTAATTATTGTATTTCAAAGTCTAAAATAAAATGTGGCAACATTTCTCTATTCAAACAGTGATAGTGATTGAGGGGGTGTGCCCCTTGCTGGAAATTAGAGTTTATGGGTTTAAATATCAATGTATGTGTATGTTCTCAGTCTTGTCTGACTCTTTGTGACCTGATGGACTGTAGCCCACCAGGCTCCTCTGTCCATAGGATTTCACAGGCAAGAATACTGGAGTGGGTTGCCATTTCCTCCCCTAGGTGACCTTCCCAACCCAGGGACTGAACCCTGGTCTCCTGCATTGCAGGAAGATTCTTTACCACTGAACCACCTGGTAAGCCTTAAGTCTCAGTATGGGATTCTACAAATTTATTTCAAGAGATCCAGCCTATTTTTCTGGGCAGGAATAATTTCTGTTTCTCTGCAGGCCCATAACTCTTGGCTGTGATGGGATGCTTTGTCCTGAATGTCAGGGCTGAACAAAGAGGAAGTGGAGAGCCCTCATCTTCCCCAGACAGGAGAGTGTGGCCTAGATGTTCTAACCACTCAACATAGTTTTTACAATATGTCTAGGAACTGGTTAGGAGGCATGATGATAAAGGCCTAGAGGCTAGATATGGCTACTGGAATATGTATGTTTATTGTGAGTCAGAATAGGTATATTGTAAAGTCAGAATAGGTATATTGTAGAATGGATAGAATCTGGGAAGGTAAATTATTCACTTGTTTGTTAGCTCTCAGTCATGTTTGACTCTTTTCAACCCCATGGCCTGTAGCCTGCAAGGCTCCTCTGTCCGTGGGATTTCCCAAGTAAGAGTACTGGAGTGGGTTGCTACACTCTCTTCTAGGGGATCTTCCTGACCCAGAGATCAAACCAGTGTCTCCTGTGGCTCCTGCATTGCAGGTGGATTCCTTACCACTGAACCACTGGGGAAGATCAATCTCACGTGTAGTTGAAGACAGAAACTGTGCAAATGATCTTGCATAATTACAATATTAATCATTCATAACCTCAGAAAATCCCTGCTTCTCTACATTGAACTAACCCATACCCTGCCTCTCACTCTTGTTTTCTTTTGTTCCAGGGAGATAGACTCTGACTTGAAAATTTGCCGGCAGGAGGTTTATTTGGGAATGTTGTCAGGAACTGCATCTATAAAGAGAGGAGGGAAGCTGGGCTGGGCAGTGGGAGCATTTGATCTGTGATGCATTGGTACTGGAAATCCCAGCGGCTCCCACCTGGCATTCTGAAGCTGGGATGGCACTTAATGAATGACCTGAGCTGAGCCTTTGGAGGCCTCCTCCTCCAGTCACTGAAGGCAGCTGCCTCTGCAACAGCATGCGGCTTTGGGCCATCCTCTGAAGGGGCTCTTCTGTGACCTGCCAGGGGGCACACGGCTGGTGGCTGTAGGAAGTGGGCCTCCTGCAACACCTCACAGCTCATCACACACTTGCATTCTCCACTGTCCCTTCACGGCTTTCTTCTACTTCCCTTCTTTAGTCTAGGGGATGTAGCATTCATGTTTACTGGGCATCTTTTTTGTGCCTAGTGCTATGGTAGGTAGGTGACACATATACGATTATACATATTATATAAAATGTATAGCATGTATAATTTTATTTAACCCTGTAGGGGGATGAACTTTGCTACATTTCAAAATGTGTGTGTGTCTCCTTAGCCTGAGGATCGTTTCTAAGGGACAGAAGATTCAGGAAATCTTTATTTTTATTTCTTCCTTAGTTGCCTAAAGGTAAAGGTACATTCTCGTCATGTCCAACTCTTTGCGACTCCCTGGACCCCTCTGTCTGAGGGATTTTTCAGGCAAGAATACTGGAGTGGGTTGCCATTTCCTGCTCCAGGGGATCTTCCTGACTCAGGGATTGAAACTGCATCTCTTGTGTCTCCTGCATTAGCAGGCAGATTCTTTACTGCTGAGCCACCAGGGAAACCCTTTAAGGGCCAGGGAGTCAAACCCTGGTCTCCCCCTGACAGGCGGGGACACTCATCACTGTCAGCGTGGCGAGGACAGCGGCAGAGGATTTGAATAAGGGACTTCCCTGGTGGCCCAGGGGCTAAAACTCTGTGATCCCAATGCAGGGGGCTCAGGTTCAATCCCTTGTCAGGGAACTAGATCTCACATGCTGCAACGAAGAGTTTGCATGCCATAACTAAAGAGCCTACATGCTGCAGTGAAGACTGAAGATCCCATGTGCTGCAATAAGAGTAGGCACAGCCAAATGCATAAATAAATAAAAAATAAAAATAAATATTAAAAAATAAATTTAAAAAGAGTTTAGATGGAGGGCCCTTCTAGAAAAGGAGCGATCATTGAAGTTAACTATAGTGTTACCTAACTATAGTACGCAATGCCAAAGAAGGCACAAACTACCGCACAATTGCACTCATCTCACTCGCTAGTAAAGTAATGCTCAAAATTCTCCAAGCCAGACTTCAGCAATACGTGAACCATGAACTTCCATTCAAGCTGGTTTTAGAAAAGGCAGAGGAATCAGAGATCAAATTGCCAACATCCACTGGATCATCGAAAAAGCAAGAGAGGTCCAGAAAAACATCTATTTCTGCTTTATTGACTATGCCAAAGCCTTTGACTGTGTGGATCACAATAAACTGTGGAAAATTCTGAAAGAGATGGGAATACCAGACCATCTGATCTGTCTCTTGAGAAACCTGTATTCAGGTCAGGAAGCAGCAGTTAGAACTGGATATGGAAGAACAGATTGGTTCCAAATAGGAAAAGGAGTTCATCAAGCCTGTATATTGTCACCCTGCTTATTTAACTTATATGCAGAGTGCATCATGAGAAACCCTGGGCTGGAGGAAGCACATGCTGGAATCAAGATTACCGGGAGAAATACCAATAACCTCAGATATGCAGATGACACCACCCTTATGGCAGAAAGTGAAGAAGAACTAAAGAGCCTCTTGATGACAGTGAAAGAGGAGAGTGAAAAAGTTGGCTTAAAGCTCAACATTCAGAAAACTAAGATCATGGCATCTTGTCCCATCACTTCATGGCAAATATATGGGGTGACAGTGGCTGACTTTATTTTTCTGGGCTCCAAAATGATTGTAGATGGTGACTGCAGCCATGAAATTGAAAGACTCTTACTGCTTGGAAGGAAAGTTATGACCAACCTAGACAGCATATTAAAAAGCAGAGACATCACTTTGTCAACAAAGGTCCGCCTAGTTAAGGCTATGGTTTTTCCAGTAGTCATGTATGGATGTGAGAGTTGGACTGTGAAGAAAGCTGAGTGCTGAAAAATTGATGCTTTTGAACTGTTGGAGAAGACTCTTGAGAGTCCCTTGGACTGCAAGGAGATCCAACCAGTCCATCCTAAAGGAGATCAGTCCTGAGTGTTCATTGTAAGGACTGATGTTGGAGCTGAAACTCCAGTACTTTGGCCACCTGATGCAAAGAGCTGACTCATTGGAAAAGACACTGATGCTGGGAAAGATTGAAGGTGGGAGGAGAAGGGGATGACAGAGGATGAGGTGGTTGGATGGCATTGCCGACTCAATGGACATGAGTTTGAGTAAACTCCGGGAGTTGGTGATGGACAGGGAGGCCTAGTGTGCCTGTTCATGGGGTTGCAAACAGTTGGACACAACTGAGTGTCTGAACTGAAGTGAACTGAACTATAGTAGACAAGGAGGAGTCCAGCAAAGTATCTTAAAATTCCTCTGTGTCCCACTGTTTCTGCCGGAACCAGGAAACATTTATTTTTCAAGCATTTCCTTTTCCATCTCCATGCCAATTGCCTTCCTCCGCTTTGAAGTCCCAAATCGCTACTCCCAGTACCCTCTGCTGGTTTTAGCTGAAGATATGATGTTTAAGGTTAAAGTTTCACCCATTTTGGCATTATTCAGTTTGCCTTGGATCTCTTCCATGTGTGTTACTAAATTTTTGTCCAATTTTCTCTTGTTCATCTGTCTCATTTAATTCGAAGGCCAGCCGGAAGAACCTAGAAGGGTAGAGGAAAATGTTCTCCTTCCTGAAATCCCTCAAAATGGTTCTAAGAAGGAGGAAGAGACCAAATTTTATAGCATAATTTACCCAAGGTGGCAAGACTCAGAGCCAGCTTCCCAATAGCAAGCAGTTTATGGCCAAAAAAGTCATGCCCCTCCCCCAACATGTCCCTCTCATCTCCATTCCATTTACAGTTTTTAATAGGACTGTTTCAAGTGTTCCCTCAGCAGTTAGCTCTAAACTACACTTTACTTTGTGGCTTTTTGAAAATGTGTTTATTTTAAAATACATACATTATCCCTTTCAATACACTGTATTTAATTTGCAGGGAGTTATACAAGTTAAAATCTGGTAATCATCAAGAATCTATAAATATTAAGGTGAAGACAAAATAATTGCATTATGTTTGTTGGAAGTTCACTAATTTTGACACTCTTTGTCAAAAATCCTTACAAAATTTAAAAAAATGTATCTTCACACCTCACATACTGGGTCATTAAATTCTATTTTACCTTAACTTTCAGTAATGACCTGAATAATCACCTTTTGAAAGTAATAGCGAGCAAAGAAGTTCATCTGAATATCTTAAATTGGGAATTAAAAAAAAATGAAGATAGTAAAGTGATGTTAGCTTGGTAATAGATAAAAAGTAATTTTCTTTCCTTGATTTTTTTTCCTCTGTGAATTTTCATAGTAGTTCCTAGCCCCAAACAAATCACAGTTGTTGTTTTTTTAAAGAAGTACCCAAGGGAGAAAATATTTCTTGGTCAAATTCCTTCCTTTCAGAGCTGTTGACACTTTCATGAATTTTATATCAATTTCCATTTCTTTCCTCTCCTCCAAAGAAATTGTTAAGATATCTTTGAAAGACTTTTGTGTGTTAGTTCCACAACTTATCTCTAAAATATATAGTTGTGAGGGAATTCCTTGGTGGTCCAGTGGTTGACTCCATGCTTCCACTGCAGGGGCCATGGGTTTGATCCCTGGTTGGGGAACTAAGATCCCACATGCTGAGTGAACTGGCCTAAAAGTAGAAATGAAAAGAAATAAATAAAAATAAATATAAATATATAAATCTTAAAATATACAGTTGTGAATCAAACTTTCAAATCAGTGATTTCTTTTCCTACTGTAAATGGTAATGTAATTCTTTAGTATTCTTTGCACACTAAATTTTCAAGTCCCATATGCTACTGGCTTTCTTTACCCATCAATTAAATCAAGAAATCCTGCTCATTATAGAAATGCCTCTATAGAATGTTGAAAAAAATCTTATCACTTCTTTGGCCAATGGAAGGACCTATCTTCTATTTTGTGCAATTCCTTACAGAGAGTAGATTTAAGAAACGAAACCCACCTTTCAAAGTCAAAGTCAAAGTGGTGCTCAACAGAGAAATGTGGCAGAGTCCATAACCAACCTGCCACTTTTTCTTCCATTCTCAGAGCAATGGCAGAAGTGAACTTTAGTTTCTAACTTAATAGTTCATTTGCTTTTTCAGGTAGTTCACTTTTGCTTCTCACACTTGGAGCTAGACCCCTTGGCAGTCTGTCCTCGGGAGAGTTCCCTAAAGATTTACTTCTTGCAGACTGGTTGTTCAATATTATAGCAATATAACTTTTGGAAGGCTCTCTTTGTTTCTTTCATGCTATGTCCTTCTCCATTCTTTTATTACATTTAAAACCAACAGCATTTTTTTTTTTTTTTTTAGTGCCTTACTGGTTAATCATTTTCCTTCAGTATCTTAAAAAAGAGAGTGTTTGTGACTGTTGACCACCCTGATTAGTAAAAACATTGAAGTACAAAATGATTTAAAGTTTGTGTGCTTTAAAGACCAAGCAATTAAAAATATCCTTTGTTCTTAGTTTTATGTGTAGGAAAATGTTGAGGTTAATTCACTGACCATGTGGGATAATTTGACTCTTAATCAGTAAATTTAAAAGATCTTTCATAATATAAAAAAGATCCAGCCCTGCCAAGAACAAATGACTGGCACTGAAATTTCTTTGTTAGCTTAAGTCATTGATATGTAAAACAAAAGAAAATTCTTTGGCAGAAAACAGAAGTATGTCCAGATGGTTCCTATCTATGTTCTCATTGATTGTATAATTAAAATCCCCTTTAATCATCAGAAAAATTGAGATAGAATGTTTGTAATAGAACAGTACTGTGTTTTCAAGAAATACTTCTTCTGTGGTAGGTTCACTAGTAATGAAGTACTGGCAGTAACTGCTTTGTGAATCCATCCATACAGAAAGATATCCATACAGTTCACCAGGGGATGTGACTATAGTGTAATGCTACATGTAGCCTTATGTTGGTTGCGTCAGATAAGATTAAACACTAATCCATTAAAATGAATATGAATTAGCAATGATCACCCAATTTTCATGTAATATTTTTCCTTATCTGAGGCAAGATTCACTTCTTTGATTAATTAAGAAGTGAATTAGTTTCTTTGTGAGGTTAGTTACTAATAAATCGCTAATAATAGTAAACTACTTATGATGACTTATGTTATTGGCAATTATGGGATAGAATTTATATATTCTGTGAAATGATGCTTCTGTTGATCAAAATGAATGATATTGGTCAAAAGAACTACATTCTTCTGTATTCCTTCTAGATTCTACATCATTAGGTTATATATTATCACTTTATACCTGTAGAATGTGCATATGGTTTTAGTTGATGGGTGGTTTTATCTTATTAGGTTGAGGGACTACTTAGAACTTGGTGGTGATCTTGTATGACATATCTATGTCTAGATCCAGATCTAGAACTCTTTGTCTCCTTTGTTTATAAGTGGTGTCACTAATGATTTTAAAATGGAAAACAAGCAATGTGAATCACTGTGTGGTTTCCAATGGGTAATGACTCATAGTCATAAAGCCTAAAGACATAGGAGGGTAGGACAAAAATTGTAGGTTCAAATAACTGCTAGGCTTATTAAGTACTTACTGTAAGTTGTGTGCAGGGCTAAGGACTTCACATAGATGACCTTATTTAACAGCCAGAGATGGGTGTCATTATTATTCCCATTCCACGCATGAGAAGATCAGAAGCTTAGTTAATTTGGAGAATCTGCAATTCAAATCTCAATAATTTGACATGACAGGCAACCTCTCAGTCATATTGTTCTGCCTGGAAGTAGGACTTTGAAACATCTGTATCAAAGCCAGGGAACATTCCAAGAAGGGGAACTGAAGTCTGATGCAGTCTGTTGCTTTCTTTCCTCTCTCAGAATCTATGCATGAGAGAAAAACACATTTTTGTGTTAAAAAAATCTGAATTTGGGGATTCATTCAGGCTCATAAATATGTTTCCAATTATATTAATACTTATATAGAAACTAATCTTGATGATTTTCTGGGGTTATACATTCCAGTCTAGTCAGTAAATTTTCTATCCATTCAAGGGACTTAGTCACTATATAACTGATTTTGTATAAATTATCAAATGATAATTTTTATTAAAACTCTTTTGAGGACAGAGTTTGAGGTTTTCTTGTTCACCACTATATTCACAGCTCCCTGGCACAATACCCAGTGCATGGTAGACACTCAAAATATATGCTACTCTAGTTAAAGTGGTATGATGGGGTAGTGGAATGGATGTTGAATTAAGTGTTAAAAGGTGTCCTTAGTATGGAATCTGAGAATCTCAATTTTCCTCATTTATGAAATAAAGACAATATTATTCTACTTATTTAAAAGAATTTCATGATCAGATGAAATTATATGTATATATGCATATATATGTGCTTTGTAGAACTAATGTAAGATACTAGTTCTTACATTACCAGTGTGGGGCTGGGCTAGCACTAGTACTAGGCTGTTACTAATACTAGACTGGGGCTCCCCTGGTGGCTGAGACAGTAAGGAATCTGCCTGCAGTGCAGGAGACCTAGATTTGATCCCTGGATCAGGAAGATCCCCTGGAAAAGGGAATGGCAACCCACTCCAGTATTCTTGCCTGGAGAATCCCATGGACAGAGGAGACTAGCGGGTCATAGTCCATGGGTTCCCAAAGAGTCTCATTTGACTGAGTGACTAATGAGTGAGATGCTAGTATCACTACTGGAATTAAATGTGTAGTGTTCAGGAGACTGTATTTAAAACATACATTTTCCCACAATTGTTTGGCTTTAGTACAGACTTTTTATTACATATGAGTGATAAAGCTGAATCATATGTCTTTCCCTTGGAACACGAGGAAAGCTGAAACTCAATAAAAATTTGTGCTCTTCCTTGCTTAGGTCCCAGAGTTACCGTGTTTTCTGAGCATGTCACAGAGTCACATGGAAATGCATTCTGCAAGTATTTGAAAGAAGGATAGAAAGAACAACAGAAGGACCAAAAAAAAATTAAAAACCACATAATGAATAATATTTTATTTTATTTATCTGGGGAAAACAGAATTCAAGTTTGGAAGTCTTTTTTTCTTTCCGAATGTTGCCATATCTGTTTGGCTTAGAATGAGCAACACGTTAACAATTAAAAGCAGATTAGTGCTAGAGTAAGAGTCTGCGATTCATGGGGTCACAAAGAGTCGGTCACGACTGAGCGACTTAACTGAACTGAACTGACTGAAGAGTCCTTCACATCAACCTCAGATGTCCCTTTGGTTCTATGTCCCTTTGGCTTCACTACTCTCATGGGCATAAGCTTCTCATTTTGAAAAATGCTTGCTTGAAATATGCCCTGTGATCCTGAGTATTCTCCTTATTAATGTACCTCATATATTGGATGTGTTGTCGAGTTTATTTGGACCCTCTCTAAGTGTTAGCAGTGAAATTATCTTGGATTGCTTTCTTTCAAACATGGCTCTTTCATCACTGCTGGATCAGAGGCTTTCATTGCCAAATGACAGGACCACATGTGTGGGGTATTTTCAGGCAGCAATAGATGGTGATGCAGCAAGGGAAGGAAATAAAGCCCTAGGTTTTGGTAATGTACTGAATGCCTTACTCCTTTTTCCAAGAAACAATTCCAGAAACAAAATGTTTTCTCCTGAGTTTAAATGAAAAGCAGATACAACAAAGGCTTTAAACTGAGAAATAATAGATTCACTGGCATCAGGTACTGAAGAAATTGCACATTATTTAGACTTCTCAAAAAATTTGGCTATGCTTGTTAGCTGGGGGTCCAAAAATTCTCTGGAAATTATTGTCTCTGTTAACCATAAAACTACTAAACAGTTTATTATTGTCAAATTCACTTAAAATGAATAACCTTGATCTCTAAGTAATTCCCTTTGGGGACTCTCCTGTGGTAAGAATATATTTTAGAAGCCCATTGCTAAGCATTTCAATAAATCAATATGATTGAGGAAAATTTGATATTCCTATGGAAATTTCCATGCTTTCATTGCTCTTTCCATATTACTAAGATTAGTGATTCCCATGCTAAAGGATCTGGGACTAACATTTTCTCAGTTTAAAGTATAGTTTATGATTACTGATGGAAAGAATGTTACTGTGGAAATTCATGTGTTTTCTTTATAAGCATTATCTGTCTTCTTACTCTCCAAATTTACCTTAAACTCCTGTCAACCTAAGTTAGTTCTGTTATCCAACCATAGATATAGTCTACATATTTACCCTGAGAGGGATGCAGGCTCCAGATATTTGTTTAACCCAATTTTCTGATGGAAACCTAAAATTTTTGTTGAGATAATATAGAGATGCTACAATACAGACGTTAGTGGTAGGTAAACAGCCATCCCAGGACCAAGGAGCTTCCTGGGACATAGGACAGTTCTCTGAAAACTTTAACAGTCATCCTGTGTATTAATAATATACATTAAAGATTATATGAAAAATACTTAGCCCAATAGCACAACATTAATTATGAAATATATATCCCAAACAGGTCTTCATTTTTTAAGGGATTAACAATACGATTGAACTAATTCTTTGAAATATTGCTTATTTGTTGATCATCTTAACAAAGAAATAATTGAATATTTCTGACTTTAAAAATATAGTTTGGTTATTTATTTATAGGTATCTATATTTAGCCTAGATTTTACTATGTTCAAAATACAGGATTTGTTGTAAACTCCTTATATTATTTCTTAGTTTTCATTAAAACACATGAACTTACTGATCAACCAAGAACTTCATTAAGAAATATTTTTTGATAATTTATTTTCTAGTTGCTTATTTTGTATTTTGAGATATTTACTTTGAGAGGTCACTAAACATATTTCTACTTCTTTGTAAGTCTGTACGTTCCCTTTGTACTGTTTTTGCTGAGAATCTGAGTGACAAGATAAATCTCTCGTCAACACTCCTTGCTCCTTTTTCTTTCCCAGAGCTCTGGCTTGTGAAACAGGTTTGGTGTGTATTGCCTTTCTCTTCTAGATAACTCTGCTCCCTCTCATGACATGTTGCAATCCAACACTCCAAGGAGCTTGAACTGTTCCAAACAGTGAATATTTTAAAATTGATTTCAGTGAGGCATAGTATATGAGGCAAAGAATACCTACCAGATTTCTGGAGACTCTGAGCTTGGAGGAACTATCTCAGATTAAAAAAAACTCTCCTTTCTTAAACTTTAACCTGAAGGGCTTTCCTTCTTTCAGTGTTGCAAAGAATCAATTTTATCCTGCAGGAGTAAAGTGGGCCATAATATTGAACATAAAAGATTACAAAAGCTCATTAATTCACTTTGATCATAACTAATAGTTCCATTGTATGGGGCACACCTAACAGGTCCATTTATTCCTGCTAATCAGACATGGAAATCACATATGTGTTGAATGCCCATTTCATTCCTGAAGGTGCCAAAGGAAAATAAAAATGGAATTGGTACTAAGAGAGCTCTCTAAAACAGAGCCACAAGACCCCTGAGGAAATATGACTTAGGCACATCTCAGCTTAGATGAAAACTGACCTTGGATCACTTACTGTCTCAACGTAGGCTTCCAGAACATCTGCCCAAAGTTCCAGAAGCCAAGATACTTACCAAACCCTTACCCTAAGTAACTCATGACAGCCTATCTCTTAAGGACAAATATTTCCTTTCTTGTGTCAGAATACAAACTCATGACTTCTGCCTTTATAAGCCCCCGACTCTCTCTCTTCCCCAGAACATTCTTTCAATTTTACTCATACCTGTATCTCCGCAATTGCAACTTTTAAGACTCCAAATAAACTTTTTCTTATTTTTTGCAGTGTTCTCTGTGTTTTTGCTTTGTTTTTAGTGTTTTCTTTTTTAATGTGTGGGTTTTGTTTTGCTTTGTTTGTTTGTTTTAGGTTATCAGAGGAAATGAGAGAAATGGAAGGTCTCCCCTTTAGGAACTTATGGAAATAGATGTTCTAATATTATACTCAACGTTCAGAAAACTAAGATCGTGGCATCCGGTCCCATCACTTCATGGCAAATAGATGGGGAAACAATGGAAACAGTGACAGACTTTATTTATTTATTTATTTCCATTTATTTTTATTAGTTGGAGACTAATTACTTTACATCATTGCAGTGGTTTTTGTCATACATTGAAATGAATTAGCCATGGATTTACATGTATTCCCCATCCCGTTCCCCCCTCCCACCTCCCTCTCCACCAGACTTTATTTTTTTGGACTTCAAAATCATTGCAGATGGTGACTGCAGCCATGAAATTAAAAGACGCTTGCTCCTTGGAAGAAAAGCTATGACAAACCTAGACAGCATTTTCAAAAGCAGAGACATTACTTTGCCAACAAAGGTCCATCTAGTCAAAGCTATTGTTTTTCCAGTAGTCATGTATGGATGTGAGAGTTGGACTATACAGAAAATTGAGTGCTGAAGAATTGATGCTTTTGAACTATGGTGTTGGAGAAGTCTCTTGAGAGTCCCCTGGACAGCAAGGAGATCCAACCAGTCCATCCTAAAGGAAATCGGTCCTGGAGGACTGATGCTGAAGCTGAAACTCCAATTCTTTGGCCACCTGATGTGAAGAACTGACTCACTGGAAAAGACCCTGATGCTGGGAAAG